>NC_133622.1:167099511-167438678 GCF_048593235.1 Sminthopsis crassicaudata | reverse complement strand
AAATCCTATTCATCCTGAATGAATCTTTAATAGATGCTAGCAAAATGTAAGATGGGCAGGTGCTTGATGATGATATAAGAGGAGAAGTAAGGGGGAAGTGAAAAGAAGTTTCTACCTTCAAAAAAAGTTTGAGTCTGGGGGGAAAAAAAAAAGTAATCCTTAGTTTGAACAATTATAAAGGCCAAAAAAAAGTTTGGGTGTTTTTTTTTTTAAACCATATTCCTCTATTTGTGACCCTTTTTGCTTTTAAATTCTCATCTTTTCCCTGCATATTTTTCCTAATTTTTCAGTCTCATAAGAAACATTTTTTGCAAAAGGCCTATACAACATAGAAAATGTTTTCACTAGGTATCAGAATTCCATTTTGACATCTTTTTAGGAAAGAATTTTATTAACATTAAAATTATGTGTAGCAAAAGGCAAAAATCTTAAGTTCTAAGAACTTTATTCTATTAAAAGACATCAAAAGTAACAGTAAGTTGAATATTTTAGAGAACTTAGCTTTATCATCCATATCTAGTTTTTTTGTTGTTGTTGTTTTTGTTTTTTTTTTTGGAACAAGATGTCAAAATTAGAGCCAACAAAGTCATTAAATGGGGATGGAGATGAATAAATTCTTTTCATGAACAACAAAATGTTTTCCAACATGAAGCAGATTCCAGACTTTCTCAAATATCCAGAGTGATAATAAACCCGTCAGAATAATTTATGACACTAAAATGCTCTTGTTTTAGACAAAAGCTGTTGAAAGACTTAACTACATATACACACTTTAAATTTAAAAGAATAAAATATGAATGTGGGTTTAAAACAGCTTTCAGTTGAATTCTCTCCCTATGTAAACCTATTGATTCTCTAATAAGAATATGTCAAGTGCCTGCTTATATGCTAGGTTAAAGTACTTGCTTCTTCTAGAACTTCTAGAATTCTTCAGGTAAAAAACCCCTACTCTATTCTGATAGGACCCCTCATGGTTTTCCACCCAACATCTAAGACAGAGGAAGGAATTAATATGGTATAATGGTCTAAAAAACAAATGGGATTCTTGTTACAATTCAACTTTTTGTGATTTAAGACAAGTCTTAAAATAAGACTATTTTTCTTAATAGTAAAATGGAAGTTAGCCTAAGATCCCTTCCAGTTCTAAAATTGTATGATTGTTATAGTACTGTGTGTGTGTGTGTGTTTTTTAACATTACAAGTTCATCAAAGTCACACTTAAAATTAACTCATCACAGAGGCAGTGAGGTGGCGCAATGGATAGAGCACCAGCCTTGAATTCAGGAGGACCCGAGTTCAAATGTGGTCTCCAAGACATTTAACACTTAATAGTTATGTGACCCTAGGCAAGTCACTTAACCCCAGCCTCAAAAAAAAAAAAAAAAAAAAATTAACTCATCACCAGCCCTGATGGCTATTGTAGTGGTTCTGGTCAGTTCCTGAATGAAACTTTTACTTTTATCAGTCCCTACTAACTTTGGTTTATGTTTCAATTATTTAATTTGGTTTACATTTTAGTGATTTTTTTTTTTTAATGAAATACTCCAAATTTTTCTGGAAAATCACATTTGACATAGTCAATAAAAATTTATTAAGTGTTTATTATATGCCCAGTCACTTGCTCTCAAACTCAGTCTCATTGGGGAAACTGTACAAACAAGCTATATGGAAGATAAATAGGAAAGAACTAGAATTTGTAGGAATTGGGAAAGGTCTCCTGCAGATAATAAGATATATGGCAAAAGACAAGAAATGGGAGGGGGGAATATTTCAGCCATAGGGACCAATCATTTTATTATTGAGTGGTACACGGCTGTAGAGTAGAAAGAGACTTGAGGAAAGCTCAACCACCATCCATTGCTGCCACAGTTCAGGTATGAAGTAATGAGGTTCTGCATTAGACTTGTCAGTATCAAAGGGTAGAAAGCATGTTTAAGAGATGCTGCAGCGATGAAAACAGGCCTTGGAAAGCCTAAAGGATCGAGAATGGTGGTGGTTTCTCCATTTCCCTCTGAGGGTGGGATTTAGGTGCAAAGAGAAGTAGTCCTATTTTTTATTTATGTCTATGGGACATACAGTTATAGATGTGTGTGAAAGACTGCTGGAAAAGCAAGACTAAGGGTCTGTGAAGAGGTTGGAAGGGAATAGATGTGAGAATCATTACCTTAGAGATTAGTTACTAAATCCATACAGGTAGAAGAATTTAGAATCCAGAACAGAGCCTTAGGGGACACCCATCCTTAATGGGCTTGAACTGGAAGATAAACAACCAAGGGGGTTGAAGAGTAGTCAGATAGGGAAAAGAACCGAGAGAAGTATCAAGGAGTGACCAATAAGGATCAAAAGCTGCAGAGAAGTCAATGAGAATGAGCCTTTGAGACCCTTGGTAACTTTGAAGAGACCAATTTTGATCGATTAATGAGGCTGAAAATCAGATTGGAAACAAATGACTGACATCTTGGACTTTTCAATAACTAATATAATTTTGAGAAAGCCCCTTAGCTTTTGCAGAATGATTTTCGTGCTAACTTGTACAAATGTTGGACATGAACTGGGATCTTCCCCCAACATCCTTTGCCTCCATGAACGTTCATCTTTTAAATTGAAAGATCCTTATAAAAAAGGATTTCTTCCCCCTAACTCTACCCTTTGTCCTGTGTTAAAGTGATCTCAGAGAATAAGAGCAGGCTTAGCCGCTGACCTTAATCTTAATCTTACAGCTTTAAAATGGTAAAATGGGGCAGAAGAACAGGAGAGTAGGACATGGAGAATTTTAGTTCGGAAAACATGAAGCTGAAAAGAGTATAAAGGCCAGTGACAGCTGATAGCAGAGAAAGAAACAGCCTTTAAAAGGGCAACAAGCTGGAAGGACCTGAAACATGAAACAAACCCACCCCCACTCCCAAGTCCTCCCTTTCTGGCAAAACTTCACCTGGTCTGTTAAAGGAGGGAGGTACTGTTTCGGCTCATTAATCTTAGATTCAAGTCTTATATCCTTCACACTGTCAGTAAAATTGGTTTTTAAGTGAGTCTGCTTGTTAAAAAGGGAACTTTATGCGACATCTGAGAATTAAGATCTTGCCTCCTAGGTTCTTCAGTGTCAACTTTTGGAAGGACTAATTTCCTGTATAACTGACCACTGACAGGAAGGCAACTGGAGTAGTTCCTGATAATAGTAGGTTAGGCTCTGGCAGCAGTTATACTCACAAGGAGGCAATGGCATCTTTGCCCTATATGCAGCTTAGGGGTCCAGGGTCAGCTCTCTGCAGTTGCAGTGCACAAATACTTGTCTATGGCAGCACTTGGCCCAGAACAGGTTGGCAGAAATCAGGACCCAGTAATGAATGAATGCCAGAACGGGAATGGTTGCAGCACCTGACAGGAGATAGGTTATCAGTTGACCCTGGTAGAATAGGTAGAGTTGAGGGCCCCAGAAGCAGTGACCAAAGAGAGTAGATTGACATAGCTGATCCCAGCCACATTTCACCTTCCTATATATAAAGCAGCCATGGAGAGTTTCAAAGGATTCTCCGATGGTTGGCTAGAGTACCATAATGGGTAACTCAGGAAGAGGAGCTGCTTGTCAGATTACAATTTAGGGTATCCTCAGTATGTACCTATGCTTAATATTTTTCTCCTTCTATGGCTAATGAAAATAGTTGCTTTTTGATTGTTGAATGACTTAGAAGTTTTTCATTTCCATATTGAACAAAAGTTACCAAATAACTGGCCTGAGACAGCATCAGCTTAGAATTCTATTGGAATAAAAATTCCCTTTGTGGAAATTCACTGCACAGAATGTGAACAACAATTAAATTTTTGAAGATTGTCTTGAGCATTACAAGAAGTAATAGACATTGAGGTGACACATTGGATAGAATGGTAGGCTTAAGGTCAGGAAGACATGAATCCAAATCTGGCCATGACCCTGGACAAATCACTTAAGAATAATGTATCTGCCAGTTTCTTCAACTGAAAAAAACAAATGAGATATCTGTAAAGCATTTGGGCAGTGTATGTACAAAACAGGCACTTAATACTCATTCCCTTCCCCCTCCCACTGGAGTTTATCTTTTAAAATAATTTTACATTGCTATAATATTTAATTCTGCTTACCTTATTCTGAATCAGTTCACCTGTTTTTCCCTGTTCTCTCAGAGAACCAGTGACCCAGGAGGGTCTTGTCTTGACTTTTGAATGAATTGGATTTAAGTAAGGCAGAGCCTAGAAAAGTCAAGTTTCCCAGTTTTCTGTGGTCCAGTGGAAAGGCAAAAGTCAAAACTTGAGATGACCTGGGGATGAAACAGGGAGTGTGGGGAAGAGCTAAACCAAGGAGAATCTTCAGGACTACGATAGGATAGGGAATTTGCATTTTATCCCAAAAGTAATAGGGAAACACCCAGAATTTGAGCTAGAATCTTAACATCCATCCAGAAAAATCTAGACATCTGAGTCACTAGACTAGGCACTGAGGGATAGACTACAAATACAAGTCTAGTTTCTGCCCTCATAATCACATGTTCACCAATTCTCAGACCAAACTTGGTGTGTCCTGCATCCAAAGCCAGGGCTGTTTTTGCTATTCCTAGCTACCTGATTATTATTTCATGATTATGAAACATGCTATGGACAATTTTTGTGGGGGTGATCTTGACAGAGGGGAAGGTCAATAAATATACTTTCCAAGGAGCACACTCCTATAGAGACCAAAGGCACTGAGAAAAATTTTTCCTTCAATGAAATATCCTTCAGAGGATCTATGGGTAGTGATTCAGGTAGTATCAGTAACTACTAGTATTTTCATATCTGAAAAACCTTCCATGTAAAAATTTTAAAGGAAAGAAAATAGTTCAGGAAAACCTGGATTCAGACACTGGCATATGGCAAAAGTTCCATAAAATAAGTATCTCTAGACTAAAAGGCAAAAGGTATGAACTGAAATTTACTAATAACTAGACATCTTGAACAACCATTTAAGAGCCCACCTTGTGTCAGGCACTAAAAATGCAAGGACATATTCAAAGTTCTCAACCTCAAGAAATTTATCAGCCAAAATAGGTGGAATAACTAAAAGTAATGAAATTCTAGCAGCTGGGGATCTGGGAAAGCAGAAGATGGGCTGTGGACTGAATGAAGTGAAACCAGGTTTTGGGGAGGGATGGGGTAAAGGGTCAAGGAGGGTGGGCCAAGTTCGGGGATGGGAGGGGGAATGGTGACGCCTAAGGAACAGCAAAGCCAGCTCCCACCTTCAGCAAATCATTTTTCCTTTGTGGAAAAATAGTGAACTTACTGTAAAATGATGTAAATGAAACTGCTCTAGTTACAAATCCTATAATCCTAAAGCCATTTATATAGTGGCTTAAAGCCACCATATAAATTTCAAGGCAGTAAATCCAAGAAATTGTAGGTATGCTGAAGCACAACCTAATAATGAAAGGCAAACTTAAGGATATTGGCTGTTGCACACCTTTTTCTTGAAATGCTCTCTGCATACCTACTTTTCTTAGCAACTTAATGCCTTTAAATTTTTTTTTAATCTTTGCCAATTTTATTGCCTGAAGCAAGTTCAGGTAGTCCTCCGAAATGCCAGAGAACCTGACAAGTCACTTAATCCTTAAGCCCCAAGGCTACTTTCTAAAACTTATTACAGTTACTTCATACTTCATACAGTTACTCCAACCATTCTGGAGAGCAATTTGGAACTAAGCCCAAAGAGTTATCAAACTCTGAATACCCTTTGACCCAGCAGTGTCTCTACTGGGCTTATGTCCTAAAGAGAAATTAAAGGAAAGGGACCCACGTGTGCAAAATGTTTGTGGCAGCTCTTTTTGTTGTAGCTAGAAACTGGAAGTTGAATGAATGCCCATCAATTGGAGAATGGCTGAATAAATTGTGGTATATGAATATTATGGAATATTATTGCTCTGTAAGAAATGACCAGCAGGTTGATTTCAGAAAGGCCTGGAGAGACTTACATGAACTGATGCTGAGTGAAGTGAGCAGAAGAGAACATTGTACACAGCAAGATTATGTAACGATCCGTTGTGATGATCAAGTTTTTTCAACAGTGAGCCGATTCAAGCCAATTCCAATGTACTTGTGATAGGAGATGACCATCAACAGCCAGAGAGAGGATTATGGGGACTGAATTTTGGATCACAACATAGTATTTTCACTTTTTAATTTGCTTTTTGATCTTTCTTGTGCAGCATGATAAATGTGCAAATATGTATAGAACTGCACATGTTTAATTTATTTTGGATTGCTGTCTAGGGGAGGAAAAAAATTTGAAACACAAGGTTTTCCAAGGGTGAATGTTGAAAACTCTCCTTTGCAAGTATTTTGAAAATAATACATTGAAAAAAAATTTTCGTTTCTTCAACTTATGTGAGTCAATTACCAAGCATTTCTTAGATTCCTACTATATGGACCCCTCAAGAAGCTTATGCTTTACAGATATCATTAACAAGGGCTTATTGAGGGCTTACGTTCTCTGCTCCAGGGAAAAGAAAGGCAAAACCAACTCACCAACCTTAGACGCCATGGAGTTCCCCTAAAGAGGGAGACCCTGTGCAACAAGTAGGCCCATTCCGCGAGCATCCCGAGTAAACAGGAAAGGTCCCTCCCGCCGAAAGTGGGATTTGAGTTGTCTAGAACTTTGGATATGTCTGCAGGCCTCTTTAAGATACTAAGGTGCAGGACTACAGGGTCTTTTTGTGTCTTTAGAGCCCGGGGCGGTGCCTGACAGTCGCCCTTTATAAATGTTTATTGAGTGACGTAACTGCCGGCCAGAGGGAGCAACGAGGTAAACGTACCGCTGTAAAGGGAATTTAAGGGGCCAGCGGCAACGGGTCGTGCGACGCGGCTGCTTTTTGGACACGTGGTGCTGGAGACGCAAAGGGAGCTAGGCCCTTCCACTGCTCGGAGAGGTTTCTCGGGTTTGGGTTCGCAGCCATGTTACCCCTGCCCCTGACCAGAGTGACCTCAGGCACATCCCCATGCCATTCTGGGCCTCAATTTCCTCCTCCGTAAATGTGAAGGGCGCAAGAAATAATCAGAAAACTAATATTAAACGCGTCCTAAGGGCCAAGGTCCTTGAGGAACTTTCCAGTCCCAGAAGTCCGGTCAATGCATCCATAAATACTGATTAGGAGCCTACCGCGTGCCAGGGATTGGGCTAAGTGCTGGGAAGACAGAGTGGCAGTCTGTGCCCTCATGTGAATTTACAATCTAAAGAAGACTCCTCTGCTGGAATCCAGTGAGGTGCTTCGCCAAGGATCGCCCAGATCACTCCGGCTTTCGGGGTCACCGAAGCGACGCGCCGAAAGCTGAAAGGGGCCGGCAGCGAGACTCCAAGCGCGTGCGCATTCCGGGTCTTCCACCCGGGCACGCCCTGCGCGCGCATACGTCGGCACGTACGCACCCATTCTCTCAACGGGCGGAATTTTTCAAAATGGTTCTGAGGTTGTGCCGCCCAAGTCCAGGCAGGACCTCGGAGGTGGCCGCCCCGCCGCCGCCGCCGCCGCTGCGCGGGGCGGCGGCCTAGACAGCCGAGCCTGATGGGCGCCGAAGGCGGCCGGCTGCCTGAAGCGCCGCTTCCGAGGGACTGCGGGAAGAAGCGAGCCCGACTAACGGCAGTGACAGCCCGGAAACATGGCCGCTTACATAGGAGAGAAGATAGAGGTGAGAGCTTTGGAAAGGGAGGATTCGAAAGAGCCGGGCGGACAGAGTCCGAGGGCCTGGGTAGACCCGAGGACTAGCGTAGGGAGGGTTCAATTAAGTGAGGCAAGGGGAGGCTTCAGGCGAGACCACTTCGGAGGAGGTAGGGGGAGCGTGGACCCTTCCACTTTCATGGAGGCGGGGGAGATTATGTGGCCCGGACCACCTGACGGGGGGGGGATGTTATTTGGACCAGACCACTTCAGGAGCGCGGGGTGGGCCAGCGGGGCGCTCCTAGTCTCCCGGGACTTCCGCCCCTGCTCCCGCCGCAGCTGCCGCCCTGGGATGAGCCTAGACTGCGGGGCCCCCGCCCCCGTCCCTGGGGATGGCGGTTTCCTGGGCGGCAGCTGCGGCGGGAGCAGGGGCCCGGGCCCTTGGTCCGCCGCGGGGGGCGAGGGGTGCTTAGTCGTCTTCAGTCGAAGGAGCCCCAGCTTTACGCGGCACCATGCCCTGCCCCCGGGATGCCTCCGCCATCGAGGTGAGCCCCCATCGCGTCGCGTTAAGAGCCCGGCACTCCCAGAAACTCTTCCCCTTTCCCTCCTCTCCTCCGTGTTTGAGCCCCTGTGCCCCTCTCCCTCTACAGACTCCAGAAGAGCGTCCTTTTAACCCGACACCCCATCACTCCAGAGAAGCTTCCTTCTCCTTGGTAGACAACTCTTTGTAATTGTTCCTCTAATTTTTAAGGATTTCAGAGTTGGAAACCTCCTTGGAAAGGGGTCTTTTGCTGGTGTCTACAGAGCGGAGTCCATTCACACAGGTCTAGAAGTGGCGATCAAAATGGTAAGTGCCGGCGCACTTGGCGCAGAGGAAGGAGTCTATGAACCTGGCTTGTGTCAAAAATGTTCATTCTGTGTGCAGATAGAAGTAGCTGTTATGTGGCAAACCTATTGTTTGTTTTAAGGACCTAGTTTCTAATTTTTACTATTGTTTACTGACAATTATGAATGTTTCCGTGCCCAAAGAACTGAGCGAAGAGGGTTGTCTGTGAAACTGTGAATCTCTATTATCTCCTATATTAATTGCTATTTTATTTAAAATTTAACATGGCACTACTAATTCTTCCTTGCTCCCCCCTCCGAGGCAATTGGGGTTAAGTGACCTGTCCAGAATCACACTGTCAGGACATGTTAGTGTCTGAGTCTAGATTTGAACTCGGGTCCTCCTGACTTCAGGGCTGGAGCTCTATCCACTGCGCCACCTAGCGGCCCCATCTGTGTCCTCTTTTAAACTTCTTTCTGCTGTCTTTGGTATTCCCAGTGTTTCAGTGACATTTTTTACAGTGTATGATTCGTAGTGCTGATTTAAGTGTCCACTTGTTTACAATGATGTGTTGGATCTGATAACATAGAATCATATATAGGACTTTAGGCTGAAGGAACCTTACAGATTATCTAGTACTGCACTTGCATTATACAGATGAGGACACTGAGGCCAAAGAAATTATTTTCTTGCTATGGTGAAACAAGTAAAATAGTAATCTCTTGTCATCAGTGAACAAGAAATACATACATATATATATATATATATATATATTATATAAAATCTGGAGTCATCTTTTTCCTAAATGAAAGTGAGGGATTTTTGTTTTCTTTTTACATCTTTAATAGGATTTAGAATTCTTATGTTTGAAGGAGAGTTTTTGTGGGTCAGGGATGAGAAAAGCAGCTGGTTAAATTAAGATCATAAAAGGTAGAGCCAGAACACAAGCAAAAACAAAAATAATGAAAAACCTATTTTAAAACCAAGTTCTAATTTTTATCTAAAATGTTATTTCCCTTTTTTTAACCTGATAGCTAAATTTAAAACTGACTTGCCTGAACTTACCTTTCAGTGACATATATCTAATATAATGTTATTGAGTCGTTTCAGTCATGTCCAACTCCTCGTGCCCTCATTTGAGGTTCTCTTGACAAAGATACTGGAGTGATTTGTCATTTCCTTCTCTAGCTCATTTTACAGATAAAGAAACTGAGTTAAACCGTTTAAATGACTTGCTTAGGGTCACATAGCTAATAAGGGTCTGAAGTCAGGTTTGAACTCAAGAAGATAAGTCTTTGACTCCAATCACTGCAGTGCTATTAACAGAATATTTCATTTTTAAAGTAGCAATTTTTACTGACAGTGTAAAACTTAAATTTAACATTGTCATTTGTTAAAACTTTTTTTAGATTGATAAAAAGGCTATGCACAAAGCTGGAATGGTCCAGAGGGTCCAGAATGAAGTGAAGATACACTGTCAGCTGAAACATCCTTCTATTCTGGAGGTGAGAGGATGCCAGAATGAAGGTAGTAATTTCCAGTGAGGATTATATTTCTTCCAGGAATAATTTATTAGCTTATCTTTTCTTTTTTCTGTATTTCAGCTTTATAACTATTTTGAAGATAGCAATTACGTGTATCTGGTATTGGAAATATGTCACAATGGAGAAATGAATAGATATCTGAAAAATAAAATGAAACCTTTCTCTGAAAGTGAAGGTATGTTTTTCATAAAATTGAACGTAATGTAGCACAACTAATTTTGGGTGTTATTATGAAGACAGAATAGATTTTATATATATGTTTCGTTTTGAGACAATAGTTATTTTCCAGTACATCTTCTTTAAGAATATATTCCCTGAGAAAATTTAACCATAGAAAGAAAATAAATATTAAAGTAACCTTTCTTAAAGACTAATATACATTTTAACTGATCTTGAGTTGTTATTTTTGCAAAAGTCATGATAATAAAACAATTTCATTTTCTTGTTTGGATCAGTAAAAGGACTTTTTAGAGGGCTTTATTGTCATAAGACAATAAGACAAATGTTTACAAGACTATGTTCTTATAAGAAATATTCTAAACCAGTTTCATGGTCTGTTCATGAAAACCATAATAGTACCTGGTTTAGTGCTTAAAGTACCCTATCACTGTGTGATCTGTCATGCAGGTGGAGGGAGGAAAATGTAGAAAATGTCCCCTGATTATATCATGTGAAGGTAATCCTCATCACAACTTTTTTAAAAATCTGCTCTGCTTTAAGGCTAGTAATATTCATATCTCATTTGAACCTCACAATCCACTAAAGTAGGGTAGATATTATTTTCATAAATGACTGGTTTAAGGACACATGACTAATAAATAGGAAAGTTGGAAATAAAATTTATGTTTTGTGATTTCTATCCAAAACAGCATCCCTTAAGAGAGAACAATTGATTTCTTGATCTCATAATTCCCTCATTTCTTGTTGCCATTTTGACAAAGTAATAGAATTTATGTTTGTATGATATTGTTAGCAATGACAAAGCTGTAATGCTGTGTTGTACACTAGTATTATTGTAGTACTATTTTACTGTATTATTATATAAATAGGGATTTTTCTGGTAATAATTGTTTTTTTTGTGTCTGAATAGTTCGACAATTCATGCACCAGATCACCACAGGAATGTTGTATCTTCATTCTCACGGTATATTACATCGGGACCTCACACTTTCCAATCTCTTACTGACACGTAATATGAATATCAAGATTGCTGATTTTGGTCTAGCAACTCAATTGAAAATGCCTAATGAAAAACACTATACATTATGTGGAACTCCTAATTATATTTCACCAGAAGTTGCCACAAGAAGTGCGCATGGACTTGAATCTGATGTTTGGTCCCTAGGGTGTATGTTTTATACATTACTTATTGGTAGACCACCTTTTGACACCGACACAGTCAAAAACACATTAAATAAAGTGGTATTGGCAGATTATGAAATGCCAACCTTTTTGTCACTAGAGGCCAAGGACCTTATTCATCAGTTGCTTCGTAGAAATCCAGCAGAACGTTTAAGTCTGTCATCAGTGTTGGATCATCCTTTTATGTGTCGAAGTTCTTCAGTGAGAATTAAAGATTTGGGAACTGTGGAAGATTCCATAGATAGTGGACATGCTACCATTTCTACAGCACTTACCGGTTCTTCCAGTGCCAGTATAAGTGGTTGTTTACCAGACAAGAAAAGACTGTTGTTTGGTCAGCCACTTCCAAATAAAATGACTATATTTCCAAAGACTAAGAATGTGAGTAATTTTTCATCTGGTGATGGAAGTAGTTTTTGTCCTCAATGGGGAATTCAGGGACAAGAGACCAATCATAGTGGCCGAGGAAGACTGCTACAAGATGCTGAAGAAAGGCCACATTCTCGATACCTACGCAGAGCCCATTCTTCTGATAGATCGGGTATTTCTAGTGGTCATTCTCAAGCCAAACCACCTGCTATGGAACGCTGTCACTCAGCAGATATCCTCTCAAAGCCCAACAGAAGGGGGTGGCCTGAAAACGAGGAGAGGTTTTCACCTACAGACAGCAATGTCAATATGTTTCAAGTATTTAAAGAAAATACTTCAAATATTCCTGGTTCTTTTGAAAGACCTGATAAAGATCAAGCACAGTAAGATTAGTTCTTTCAATTCTCTTGTAATTATTATACAATAATTCCTTTTCAACAAGCTTATTTGTTCAATCTGTCTATGTTCTGAACTCAAAGGTACAAAAACCAAAAATCATAGCTGCCTCTTCCCTTCAGGAGCTTATATGCTATTGGAGGGAATTGCACAGCCTGTAGACTGATAATTAAAGATAAAATGCACATAAAATCAATACTTAAGTATTTTGAGGAGATGGGAAGCACTAAGAAATGGGTCTGAAAAGCCATTGTAGCTCTTGGTGGCACTTGAAGTAGACCTTCAATAGATCCACCAGATTGTAAGAAGTCATTTTCAGAGAGACCTGCCTGTTCCTATTGAATGTGGGTGCCTTTTTTCTGAAATTATCTCCAACTTATCCTGTATATATCTGATTTTTATATTATTAGTTTGTATGTTGTATCCCTCAATTAGAATATGAACTTCTTGTGGACAGCTATTGTTTTTGTAGCAGGGTACCCAACAAATAATAGGCTCTTAATACAATTGTTGGCTAGATAAAAGACAAAAATGAGAGGAAAAGTATTTCAAGAATGAGGGGAAAGCCCATAATAGCATAGAAGTAAAAGATGGAATGTCGTGTAGGGGGACATTTTTTGCTGGAAGGTAGAGTTCATGAAGGAAAGTATTTTGTGAGTGACTTGGAAAGAGAGATTGAATCCAGATTGCGAAGAACTTTAAATTCCAAAGGAGATTGTATTTGTCTTAGAGATAGAAAGAAATCACAGCCGCTTCAGTCACATGTTCGGATCCATGATTTAGAAATACCATTTTTGGTAGCAAAAAAGAAGAATTTGAAGTTAGAGCAAACAGCTAAATATATAATTGGAATGTCCCCAAATGTAGTGGCTATGTCACTGAAAAAGGGACAGACGCAAAAGATTGTATAGCATTAAAAGTAATAGGATGTGATAATTAAGTATATAGGGGGCGGATTGAGAGAGAAGGATGATTTCAAGGTTGACATCCTGAGTGACTGAAAAAATGATAGTCAACTTGACAGAAGTTAGGAATTAGGAAGAAGGGGGGAGGGCTTTATGGGGAAAGATAATAAGTTCCATTTTGAATTTGTAGAATATGAGATTTTAGTGGAACATCTATGCTTTTGGGAAGTGAGCAGTTCATGGAGTAGCTCAGACAAGAAGCTGCCTGATCCTTTCAGTTCCTTAGGGTAATGAGTTCCTTTATTCTCCATTCACTCCTAGGTGTCACAGGGGGGAAAAAAAAAAAGACACCAAAATAACCTTGGGTTTTTTTTGAGTTTGTGCCTCCTACCAAAGGCCTTTCTGCTCCAATTCTTAGTGTTTTCTACTTCCTTACATTATTTACTAAATATTCCACATTCTTGTTAGAATTTTTTTGACATACCAAAAAAAAAAAAAAAAACCCCAAAACCTATTTTTAGCCTTATTTTTATGTCCTTTTCTTTATTGAGAATCAATATAATTTCAAAATATATTTTCCTGATTCCTTGTGGTTATTAATGTCTCTTGTTCCCTTTAGTAAATTATAAACTCACTGAAAGTGGGTTCTGTTGCAATTTGTTCTTTACTTTCCCAGTGCCTCACATTACACATAAAATAAGTGCTTATTGAAATGGAGAAAAATTCTCTTGTGCAGATTATTTTTCTTTCAAATGAAACATTTTAATATTAATTTTTGCTGAATTATCAAACATTGTTTTATTCCACTCTAGTCCTCTCCATCCAGGAAAATCTACTTTTCCACTTTCAGAGCAGACATCTCAATCTGAAACAGTTCAGCAATGGTTTGGAAACTTGCAAGCAAATGGTAAATATTTGTGGAATATTTTCATTAGCAGAACGATGAATTATAATCATAAAATTGAATTGGGAGGGACCAGAATTCATCTAATCCAACCCATGCCTCATAGAACACTATTCTGTAGCATCCCTGATTAGGCCTCCATTCAGCCTTTGCTTTATTGTCTCCCATAAAGATGAACTCACTGCCTGCCATTCCACTTTGGAGCAGCTCTGGTTATTAGAAAAATTTCCCTTATGTGGAAGTAAAGTAACCTCTCTGTACTATGGTTCCATTAGTTTTAATTCTGCCCTCAGGAATTAAGCAAGTATATGCTCCCTTTCACCTGATAGTCCTTCAAATATTTGTTCTAAGTTTTTTTCCTCTTCAGTTGAATACTATTCATTTTCTTTGGCCAGTTCATGTAGGGCATTGTCTCTAGCCCCATCATCATCCAACCAGTGTCTTTCCCAAGATCTAGCAATTACCGTGCATACCAGCATTGCATATTATTTGAGCAGGACAAATCTCAACAGAACTATCTTCTCCCTATTTTGGACACTGGTTCGCTAGATGCACCCTAAAATTACATGACCTTTTTTGGCCAACTGTGACTCACATAGAATTTGGAATTCATTAAAGTTCCCAAAACTCTTGATGTGAAATGTCATCTTGCTAAACCCTGCCTTGCCTTGTATTTGGGGGTGAGAATATATGTAGAAAGACCCTATACTTGGAACCCCAAAAATTGTTAGCATCCCAGCTCCGCTATTTAGCAGCATTTCAACTTAAGAGAAGTAACTTATCCTCCTTAAATCTTAACTTCCTTTTATGTAAAATGAGTTGGACTAGATTCTAAGGTCTCTTCCAACTCTAATGTTCTATTTTTTTAGTCTAATGAACCAATAGAAAGGGAATTTAAAGACAGGAGGATACAGCTCAAAGCTTATAGCCAGGATGTTGTGTGAAGAAAACAATTGCAGATACCTAATGGAAGTGGATACCAAGGCAGGATAGGTAAGGCAGGGCACAGAGGGAAAATCTACATGTGTAAATGGCAAGAATGGGAATAGAAGAGAGTGTTAAGATGTGTCCCTTTTTTTTGCCCAACATATGGAAAGAGATTGAGTCTACTACTTATATATAGGGTCCCCAATTATATTTTTCAAGTAGCTATAACCATCTTAATCCCCAGATGGTACAACTGTACACTAAGTAGTCATGGGTTCTGCTGTAATCTAACCATATATTTAAGCATCTGCTATTCAGTTATTAATGACTGAAAGGTAGCTGGGATCTGAGTATTTTTTACTTGAGAAAGGGACAGATATCCAGAAGGGTGGGATGGGAAGAAATCTGATGATATAGTGATT
Organism: Sminthopsis crassicaudata; assembly: GCF_048593235.1. Taxonomy (NCBI): domain Eukaryota; kingdom Metazoa; phylum Chordata; class Mammalia; order Dasyuromorphia; family Dasyuridae; genus Sminthopsis; species Sminthopsis crassicaudata. The sequence goes on along the minus strand of NC_133622.1, from coordinate 167,423,371 downwards.
AAAAAAGAAGCAGAAGGAAAGAAGGAGATCTTGCTGGGTATTATATTACCTATTAGAAATACTATATAATGAGCATGTAATTTCAGTGGTGGTTTTTTTGAATCCATTCCTTTTCTTTATAAATATACATATACATATCAGTATCCCAAAAGGGAATTAATTTGTCCATGTGCAGCTGTTGGGGAGGGGAATGCAGATTTACATAATTGTGTAGCTATCATTTATCTTAGCCTTTTGAAATACAATTTTTATCAACATCATTTGCAATGCAAGAACAAAACACTTTATTCAGTAGTAGTACAATTCTGCATTTTAAAAATACATTATTTAATGTTACTAAAAGAAAAGGGAAGAGAAAAACAATTTGCATTTCAAAAATTATCAAGTTCTTGTATAAGAATTATTTTTATTTTTAAAATTCCATTGATTGCCACATTTAACTCCCTACAGTGCACATACTGTACAGCTAAAACAGTTTTATTTTAACTTTTTGTGTGTGTGTGTGTGTGTTTTTTTCTAAGCCCAGTTAAGAGATCCCATTGCTCACATCAACATTACCTCAAGTAGAAATGTCCAGGATTATCCAGATATGCAGGACACAAGGAGAAATGCATGGACTGACAGGATGATTAACAGGGATATAGATGCTTCTGACAGTGCCTGTTGTGTCAAACAGCCAAATGCCATGAAATGTATTCCTGCATTTCGCCATGAACCTGAAACCATCCAGCCTGCAACTGTATTTGGCTCACATCCCCTTTCTGACCCAAGCAGATCTAGGGGCAGGGAGCCCCAGATAGGCCACCAGAAGTGTACGTTGCGAAGCATGACCTCTCCTTTGAATGCCCATCGGCTAAAGCCCATCCGGCAAAAAACGAAAAAAGCAGTGGTATGTTTGTTTTCCATGTTTTAAATTTGTTTCCATTGATTGGAAGAGATGGTCAAAGATTGACACAATGTCTCATTGAACACATAGTAAAGCACAATGCTGGTGATACTTTCTTATCTCTTTTTTCTTTTGCGGAGGCAATTGGGGTTAAATGACTTGCCCAGGGTCACACAGCTAGGAAGTATTAAGTGTCTGAGGCCAGAGCTGTCAGAGACAAGCATCTTCAAGAGGTAAGAAAGTACTTTCTTACCTCTTGAAGATGCTTGTCTCTGATAGCTCTACCCTTCTCTTATTCTAGGTCTTAGGTCATAGTCATTGCTACTCTACCACCACATGAAGGTATGGTGGTTATGAAGGAGATATTTAATGAAATAGTGGTTTTGTGTCTTGAGTATTTTTGACTTGGGTTGTCAGCTGGTGATGGGAAATGTAAAATTTTCAAATTCACTTCAAATGTGTATGAAGCACCTACTTTGTCCTAATCGTTGAAGACATAGAGATGACTATGATCACAGTGAACAGCTTCTGAAATATTAGCGATTATATGCTGGGTGTTAATATATTTTTTAAATCAAAAGACCTGTTTCATTTTATCAGACTTTTGAGTTGAAATTATTTGTTAAATATCAATTTCATTTTCTAATCCATTCCCCCCTAGAATTCTTCCTTCTAACAAAATAATAATAATAATAAAGCAAACCATGGATCCGTGACCAATAAGCATGTCTATGGCATCCTATACTTGAAGTTCATATAGCTGGTCACAGTGTTCCATTATCATGCAGTAGAAAGTATTGGATTTAGAATCAAAGGACCTGAATTTCAATACTATTTCTGCCATTTATGATTTATATGACTTTGGGGAAATCACTTACCCTTCCTGAGCCAGCCTCAGTTTCCTCATCTGAAAAATTTTAGAACTTCCAATAGAACTTGAATGATGTCTAAGGCTGTTCCCAGTTACAAATCGGTGCTTCTAAAAGTTTCAGAATCAGTTCTTTAGCATCAAGATTGGTCATTAGGTTATCTGAATGCTGATGTCTTTTTAGTGGTCATTGTGCACATCATCGGTGTTGCTTTCTTTGTTCAGCATCAGTATATTTTATATAGTCTTTTATAAATGTCTCCAAATTTTTCATACTTTATTTCATGATGTTCATATAAAATGGAGATTGTAATAGTGCCCACTTCCCAAAATTGTAAGAGTATTTAGCCCAGTCCTTGGCCCATAGGAAGTGCTATATAAATGTTAGCTCTTACTATTATTATAAATGCTGGATGCTACTATAATCATCATATTACAATATGCTTCACTAGTACCAAGTCAATGGGCATTTACTTCATTTTCCAGCTCAAGAAGTATTGCTATGAACATTTTGCTAGAAATGGAAACTTTTCCTCTTTCTTTAGCTTCCTTAGATTATTTACCAAATAGTGCTGTGTCTATGTCAGATTATGGACATTTTAGTCACTTTAATAATTACAAATTGATTTCCAGAAGAGCTGGATCAATTTTTAACTTCACTAACGGTATATTAATGCACTTTCTGTGGATTCTTCAATGTTGACCATTTCAGTCTTTTATCATTGCCAGTTTGCTTTGGTGTAATGTGATACTTCAGTTATTTTCATTTATATTTTATTTTAATGATTTTGACTTTTTCCCCCTTAGAGTAGTAACAATTTTCATTTCTTTTGAAAATCATTCATATCTTTGGACCACTTATCTTTTGGGGGACTTGCATATTTTTTACTTGATTCCCCTCAGAAAAATAAACTTAAAAGTAAATTTTTCAAAGTAAACTTTTTAAAATTTATAAGTATAAAAAAATAATAATAATAAGTAGGGGCAGCTAGGTGGCACAGTGGATGGAGCACCAACCCTGAAGTCAGGAAAACCTGAGTTCAAATCTGGTCTCATACACGTAACACTTCCTAGCTGTGTGACCCTGGGCAAGTCACTTAACCCTAATTGCCTCAGCAAAAAATATATATATATATATTAAATATAAAAATTTAAACAAGTCATCTTAGATGAACTTAAACTTCATTCTGTAATTTTGGCTATTACAATTCTAAATACTTTTTTTCTTTTTCTAATTAGTAATATATGTCCAGGATCCACTTGTTTTTTCTATTTCAACTTCTCATCTACGCTCTTTGTTTTCTGTTGCTTTGTTGGGCTTGCTATTCTTTTTTTTGTTCTCTTTGCTCCACCTCTCCTTCTGTCATCTTTTTTCTCATGGGCTGTTTCACACCTGAGTGCAGTTGTTCATTCCTGCTGCCTCTTTTAAAGGTTGGTTCTCTAGCTACTACAGAGAACAAGGAAGCAGCTACACATAGAGATGAGTCTAGCATCAATGTTAACGTCTCCCATGGTAAGATAAAGCTGTGGTTTAATTTCTCTTTTATGTAAATTTCTTTGTAAAGTAGATAAGGCACTCCAATAAGCCATAAAGAAATGCTTTTGATTATTGTTTTTAGGTGAGTATACTTGATACAGAAGAAGTATGTGTGGAGCTGCTAAAGGAATTTGCCTCCCAAGAATATGTGAAAGAAGTTCTTCAAGTTTCCAGTGATGGAAATTCGGTAGCTGTCTTTATTACTTAGCCATTTAATCATTTAAGGGGGGGGGGGGGGAACACTTTTCAGTGGAAAACTAGGGTATGTCTTCAACACTTCTCAGATTTTCTCACTTGATTTGTTCTGTAGGATCCTGAGGTTTCAGAAATATATTTATTTTATAATTTGATTAAATCTTTATATGATATATTTGAGTAAATTCTAAGTTTGACTTAATATATATTGAAGATAAAGTTCAACAGCTAAACTCTGAACTACCTCAGTGGTTCAAGATGGTACTTATTACAAATGGGTCACACATCCTTATTATCTTTTTAACAAATAATAAACTACTTTTAAGAATTAAATTTGCCTGTAGTATCTGCTGTAGTTACCCTTAAGCTATTGTATCTGTATTCAAAGATGGTTAATTATGTAGGATTAACTGACTTATTTATTTTTGCATAATTTATTGAATCGGTTTACAAATAAAAACACTTATTTGTAGTTTTAGTAGGGAAACTAATGGTTGTGTCAGTTTTATGGCCTTATATTTATATATTTATAATCTCAACTGTGAAATTCTGGTTTTATTTTCATAGATCACAATTTATTATCCAAATGATGGAAAAGGTTTCCCTCTTGATAATAGACCACTCCCTCCTCCCAAAGACATGATTAGGTATAACTTTGATTCTTTACCAGGTATGTTTTTTTTTTTTTTTTTTTTTTTCCTAAAAGATCTTTGCTGTATAGATATGGAAGGTTACATTGTTTAATAAAGGAAAATTAGTAATAATAATAGTTGCTTGCATTTATTTAGTTAAATTATCTCATTAGGTCATCATAGTAGTTCTGTAAGGTGGGTGTAAGTGGTAATACCCCATTTTATAAGTGAGGGAGCAGGGTCAGGGAGTAGCCCCCAAGGTCTCACTCTTGTGCCTAGTAGAATTTGAACTTGGGTTTGTCAAGACTGCCAGGTTCAGGAAGCTTTCTGCTTATATAATGCTGGGGGAGGAGGGTGGAGGAGGAGAGGAGACTAAAGGGAAGAGAAGGGTGAGGAGAAAAGGGGAGGGGGAGAAGAAGGGAGAGAGGGTGAGAGAATGTGTATGTGTATATAGTAAATCTGAAAATGACCAGCTTAAAAATAAAAGGTTTCAAAAAAAACCTTATTTTTAAAACATATGTGGGCATATACTTATACATATTTATAAAATAAGTTTTACATTTACATTGATTATGTGCACCCATATTGTCATGTTGTGTGTATCTCTGGCCAACTTTTATCATAACTAGGTGAAGTGATTTGAAGAAATTTGCCTCATACAATGTTTCTGATACTCAGTAATTTTTTATGTGAAGATCACTTAATTATTTACTGATATTAGGTTCCCAATTTCAGTATTTGAATAATGTGCCTTTTCACTACTCAATTATCAGATTTTATCAGAAAGGTTAACTTCACAAAACTGACAAGTAGAATTATTGAAAAAACTGGAAACTACCACATAAAGTTCAGTTGGGGGAACTAGGGAATATTTAACCCAAAAAAGAAGAGACTTGAGAACGTGTGTTTGTTATCTGTGGTTAGGGATTAAGTCTATTTCCTTGATCTCAGAGAGCAGAACTGAGATTTATGGGTAGAAGTTATAGAAAGGTATGTCAATTCAGAGAAGGAAGTTCCTAATAATTAGACCTGGTCCAGATGGAAGGAGAATGTTGCCTTGATGTTGATAGTAAAATGTGCTGGTTATTGGAGGAGTAAAAGGAGGATCCTATTTAAAAAAAAAAAATGAAAGAATCACATAAAGTGAATTGTTAAAATGATTCTCAGCTCAGTACCTCTTTATTTGCAATATAAAAATTGATTTAAAAAATAAATCTTTAAACCTAAGTTCTTAAAAAAAAAAAAAAAAAAAAAAGTAAAATTTTATAATACAGATTCCACTGCCAATTTATTAGCTGCTTTGGAATTTTAGTGCATTATGCGATATTTCAAAAAAATAGTGGACCTAGGAATATTTTGATAGAAATAGCAGTAATGATTTTGAAATTACCAAGACTTTTGTAGGTATTATTTTTAATTCCAGTAATATTTTTCCCAGTAATCAATATATAGTATCAATATTTCTTTCTATTTCCTTTATTCCTGCAGAAAAATACTGGAGAAAGTATCAGTATGCTTCCAGATTTGTACAACTCGTAAGATCTAAAACACCTAAAATCACTTTTTTTTCAAAATATGCTAAATGCATTTTGATGGAGAATTCCCCTCATGCTGATTTTGAAGTTTGGTTTTATGATGGTAAGTATTAACTTCAAAATAATACTATTGTTTCCTTCAAGGATTATACCTAGTTATTATATTATGAAATAGAATCCTATTTTACTTTATATACAGGTCATACCAAACATGTCTCAAGTCATGTGTTAGTATTTATTGACATTTGAAATGTGTAAGGTAAATGAAGTTCCTTTTTTTTTTTTTTAATTTATTTATTTTTTTTTTTTGCTTGTGATATAAAAGTACAATTATCCCTTTCACATCATGATTTTTCCCATTGCAGTTTCTATGTATCACAGGTTGGCATGAGAAATTAAAATGGGAATTTGGGAGGAGTTTTACAGACGCTTCAGACAATACTCAAAGGCCAGTAGATGACATTAAAAAAAGTTTAGAAACTCAGAAATGCATAAGCTGTATGTATATTGTATGATTTCACAGTAAGGTACTGTACACACTCCATTAAAGGAAAGAAAAAAATTCAGACTGCCATTCTGGTACTAAGAGAGGGCCAAAAGTTTTGATGTGGATTACAGGGGTGCTGTACCATTAATCCCCTCAATATGGAAGAGGTAGTCAAAGTAAGATGTTATTAAAATACATTTCAAAATTTCCTTAATTTCTATGTAAAAAGAATTGAGTCAGGGATCTTAACAGCTATTTTTCACAGACTAAGTCCATTATTTGAGATTATCTGTTTCATACAGAGTAGGAACAGATCACTGGAAGACAGCAATGCTTAGAAGATACAGTTTTATTGATCCATTGATGCAGATAGCAGACCCTCTAAAGAGGACTAGTAATTTGGGAGAGTTGATGGGCCGGAAAAATTGATCTCCTTGCCTCTATTTTAGTAAGGACTATTCCCATGACTATGTGGCCCTGGGCAACTCTATGTGTTCCCCAGATGGGAGATATCAAAGCTGCACAACTCCTTTAGAACTCAGTGCAACAGGAGTCAAATGAAAATGTAATTTTAAAATATTTAACAAAACAAATAAAAAATACAGCACAGTGTATATATAATGTTAATTCATGGTTTTAGAAGTCAAGTAGATCTTTCTATTTTAATTTGATACCACTCTTGCATACCCCAGCTTCTTAAATTGTGGGACACACCCTATATGAGGTCTTGTAACTAAATGTGGGATTGTGAAATTATCAGTAAATGTTTGAATTATATACAATTTTATGTACCTTTATATTCAGTCTAATAGTCTAGACCAGGGATTCTCAAACTACGGCCAGCGGGCCAGATGCGGCCCGCTGAGGATGTTTATGCGGCCCGCCAGGTTATGGCAAATGGGCTGAGGGGCGGAGAAGAGTGTGAAGTTTTGTTTTTACTACAGTCCAGCCTTCCAACAGTCTGAGGGACTGTGAGCTGGCCCACTATTTTAAAAGTTTGAGGACTACTGGTTTAGACTACTCTTAAAAATGAAGTTGCCATTCTAAAGGGAGTTTCCTCACTTGGGAGTACCCTAACAAAAGAATTCACAGGTTTTGTCCCTACACTTCCCCAGGATAATGCAGTTTTTGGACAACATAAACATGTTACTTCAGTGGACCTGTCCTGAAGAAGATTTCCTGTTTAGTAAAACTTGGCAGAATTTTTACTCCACTGGCATGGTTCTTGAGAACTCAGATTCACCTGCACACTACCTTGGAACAAATATGACTTGAGGAGTCTGTCCAAAAAAAATAGATAGTAAGATATAGAGGGCTTTAACAATCTGACCAGCAGAAAATAAACGTTGTATTTACCTGGGGGTAAAATTGTATGTGATCTTTCAATGAAAAAATCTTGTAATTCTTTGTAAAGTAGGCTTTAAAATGTTTATTCTTTTAGGAGCAAAAATACACAAAACAGAAGACTTAATTAATGTGATTGAAAAATCTGGGAAATCATATACTTTAAAAGGAGAAACTGAAATTGAGAGTTTGAAAGAAGAAATAAAAATATATGTAGATCATGCTAATGAGGTACAAATCTATATGTACATATACATTTTTATAGCTCCAGTCTTAGCATTGGTGAAGTAGTGACAAAAGTTGTTTGTTTTTAAACAGGGACATCGACTTTGCCTTGCACTGGAGTCTGTTATTTCAGTAGAAGAAACAAAAAGTGGAAGTGTTCCCTTCTTTCCTATAATTATTGGAAGGTAAGTTAACTGAGCAAAACTGGTCCACATCTCAGAAAAGTAACTGACAATTGAACTTTTCAGGTGAGCAATATGGTTTCTTTTGGGGGGGGCAATCTATTTGGAAAACTTTTTTTTTCTTTTCAGAAAGCCAGGCAATCCTAGTTCCCCACAGCCCATGACCCCTCCAAGTTGTGTGGATTCAAATTCTTCAGTGAAAGATTCAGCTTTATTAAATAGGATGATGATGAACAGCTCAGCATCTTCAAACCAAGCACCTAACATTAGCCCTTCAGTAAGTTAATATACCTAATGTACAGTATAAGTACAAGTGTGACATACTTATTGACAGTATATAGTCAATGTGACTGATTATCTTTTAAAATAACAATAGTTGGCTACCATCAAGGCTGTGCTGAAACCGGCTCATACTGGTCACAAAAACTAATTTGAGATATTTCCAGTGTGTGCATTTACACCTCAGAAATCCAAAGACATTGCAAATGAGCTTAATTTATTGTATTGTTGATTGTTTACACTTAAGAAAGTGTCAGAAAAAATGGAAATAATGCAGATTAAGCTTATATGCACAATTTTTTTTCTGGAAAGCTAAGAATTTACTTAGCATATCATATGAAAATGAAATGACAATTTCTTACAAAAGACTTCTATTTTGTAGCAAGAGATAATATTATATAAGTTTGATAACTGTTTTGTTTAAATATTTATTGGATAATTGGGTCTGAAAGAAAGAAAAATATTAACATTACAATATTTCAAATTATTTGGTTCTCAGTTAATTGGATATGTGTGTAATGTACATACACACATACACAAATAATTATGCTTTTAAAAATCAGGTACATTTTTGTTTTATAAATGTAGATCTGGGGAAGCTAGGTGGCGCAGTGGATAGAGCACCAGCCTTGAATTCAGGAGGACCCGAGTTCAAATCTGATCTCAGACACTTAACACTTCCTAGCTGTGTGACCCTGGGCAAGTCACTTAGCCCCAGCCTCCAAAAAAAAAATATATATATATATATATATATATATATATATATATATAAATGTAGATCTTCTGATAGATTTATTGAACATCGAATTTAAAATATTCACATTTGCCTCTATACCAAATGCTTAAGTGTTCTGGAATAAACGTTATTAGTAATATATCTGATATGTCAAAACACTACCAATTTGGAGAACTTATCCTGAAATTAAAATGTGGCATTTGAATGTCTTGTTCCTTGGGTAATCATACTTATCATGAACACCATGCCATTTGCTACAGTTTCCAGTGGTCAAATAGCAATCTTTTTTACCTGTTTCTAGATTGTTCCATATGAAGGATCTGGATTAACAGCAGCTGTGCATGAAACAGAAGGGTCTTCTACTAGCCCAAAAGATTATCTTCCAAAATCAGCCCAACTTCTGAAGTCTGTTTTTGTGAAAAATGTTGGTTGGGCTACACAGGTGAGCATTAGCCAATACAAAATTTATTTTTAAAAATATTTCTTAGTCGTAGAAATTTCTTTTTGGCTTTATATCATACTTATATACTCTACTGAAAAATACTTTTTCCCTCTAAAATTAAGTCCTTATGATATTTTCTTCATGAGAAATGATACTTTTTTTTAAAATTAGAAATATTTCAGTAGTTTTTGTTTTTAAATAGCACATGGAATATTAAGTGTAAAAGAAGAGGGTGAAAAAGAGGTCTTTTCCCTATCATTTTCATTCTTCTAGAATTCTAAGGAACCTAAATATTGATTAGTCTTTAACTTTGACTTTCTAAAATTTAAAGTGCCCCAATTTGAGGGTTTTAAAGGAGTAAACCTTTTTAAGAGACAAGAACACTCAGCATAGATACCTTTGTGGGTTTTCTCTTTTTTTGTCACCCTGGGTGCTGGGGTTTTTTCCTGCTGTATTCTAGCAATATATATATTATACTGCTAAACACCATTATCAGAGATGTAAATACAATCCTAATGGTCTATGAATAATACTAAACACATGTTGTTTCCAGTTAACCAGTGGAGCTGTGTGGGTTCAATTTAATGATGGATCCCAGTTGGTGGTTCAGGCTGGAGTGCACTCTATCAGTTACACATCACCAAATGGCCAGACAACTAGGTGAGTCATTTGAGTTTCTGCTAATTTCTAGATTTTTCTTAATGTTTTCTAATCCCCGTTACATTGAATAAAATTGTCATTTTAATTTTGATAGCATGTCATTCACTAAGAAATTCTACATCAGTATAATGTAGTCTTTTCTCATTTTACATATTATCTCAAACATTGATGTGATGAGATGGCTTTTCTGCTCCTCATTATTTTGGTTTGTGGGTTTTGTTTTGTTTTTTGTTGTGCTATTTCTATATATCCTTGAATATACAACTGTATACCAATAATTGATAGACCAGGTTTAAAATTTTATGCTTGAGAGGCTGAAAATAAAATAACTCTTTCATTTAGGAGTTGACTTGATTGCTAATATTGTAACTCTCTAGTTGAGCATAAAGATTTAGATAAATGTGCTCTTTTCCATGAGAGAAAGTAGTTAAAAGGACTTATATAGTTTCCATCTTTGTTGGAGTTCTACCCATTACATTTGAGAATATAGAAATTGCAAACAACAATCTGTTCCTTTTTTCATGTCTTAAACTGTATTGTTCAATAAAAGAAAATTGTATTTTGGTGGTAAGCAAATGTGTGCTTTGTAAGTCATCATTGCTAGAAAATAATTTCGAGATTTTGTACTAAATGACAAATAAGAAGTAATACCTCATTAGCTAATTAGTCCATTACATAGACTAGAGGGAGGCAATCATATGAGTCTTTCTGGATGACTAGTAGATATGTGGCATCTTATGTTTACCTGGTACTATAATCACATTTATGGCCCCAAACCTGTGGGATTTTAATTGTTTGTTCAATTAAGATCTGCCCTCTTATCCTCCATTCCTAACTCTGTAGACTGTACTCCTGATTCTCACCCCATTTGAGAACATGAGAAATACAAAACCCATCACAAACATGTATAATCAATCAAAATATATTCATTGTGTATCATGAGCCTTTTCCAGAACTTCTCTCAGGAGGGAGAATAACCTATTTTCTTTGAAATCCTTATGGGTCATTATGCTGATGAGGGGTCAGCACAATAGTATTCCATCACATTTTTGTTGAGCCATACTTGTAAAAGATCTGTGGCTTGGGGAGTGAGAGATTTTCCAGATTTTGTTATACAGGTGTACATATTATACATATGCATATGTAATATGATTAGCTTCCCTTTCTAAGAAATTTTAAGTGAATTTTAGTGAAATACATAAATCCTGGTACCACAGAAAAATTGGATTTAACAGAATTTTGTAGAAGAAAACAAGATATTCAGTCTATTTTTGAAACAGCAAAAATTCTTTAAGATTTTTTTTCCCTCCTTAGTAAACAGTACTAAAGTCTTGTTGCAGAATCTCTTCATGATTTAGAGATGATCTCAGTTTCTCAAAAGAGATTTTAAACAGATCCTTTCAAACTAAATAGGACTCATTGATGAGAATGTGTGTTTTCTGAGGACCAGCCTTGTTACATTTATAAGGACTCACAACAATTCCCAGACTATTTTTGAGAAAAGGCTATTGGGTTTCTGTGTTGGTCAAAGGAAGAATTATGCTAAGAAAAGAATGGAACTTTGAAATATCATTTAAATGTATCAGGTCTATAGAAACAGAAACATGACTGGGGTTATTTGTACTCTATTCTGATTTACTGCATAAAATTAGTTTTTGTTTTTTAATCATTAGTGTATCCTATAATGACCTTTTGTAATTGAATTATGGCAAAAATATGATGGTTTTCAGTATATAGTATAATTGTAGTAAGCAATCTTTTCTTCAACTTTCTTACCTTACTAGGTATGGGGAAAGTGAAAAATTACCAGAATTCATCAAAGAGAAATTACAGTGTCTGTCTTCCATCCTGTTGATGTTTGCTAATCCAGCTTCTGGTTCCCACTGATTAAGAGTTCTTTTGGACGATATATATTAAATAAATGAGTTTTTGTTGGCTTGAAAGGAAGTGCTTTTATTCATGTTAGTACTTTTATTCATGTTAGTACAGCTGCTCCAGCAGACCTTTCCAGAAGAAGATTTTAATATGACTGCAATACATGTATTTTAACAAGGCTGCAAAGTCAGAAGGCAACGTATCCATTTCTTAGACAATTCCCTGATGCCCTCACCATTTATGTCTATATTTATGTATGTGTTGTGAAGTGGAAGTATGTATAGTGTATGTGTGGTGGGTGGGTGCTTCCTTGCTTTTATTGTTTTTTTTTTTCAGGCATGTTGAGAATCATGGAAAATGTAGTTTTAAAGATTTTTAACCGTGTACATAATCTGTATATATGTTACAACTAATGTAAAATTGTATACTTGTATAGCTTTATTTTTGTAGCACCAAGTTTCTAATGAAACATTCCTACAAAAAGTGTTTTGTTTTAAAAGAAAAGAAACAAATAAATGCAGTGGTTAAGAACACTCTAGCCCTGGTTCATTTAGTTTGACATGTCAAAAAAAAAAATAACTAGGTTATTGTAATTTTCTTGTAGGCATTTAAAGTAAAGTGATTTGTACATTTTTTTAAAACCATGTCTATAAAGCAGTATATTTTAATGATGGTTTTATGTGTATTTTCTTTTTTAAAGAATTTTATAGACTACATGAAAACTATGAAAATAGAAATACAAAAGATGTTTAGAATACTGTTCTTTGCACTTTTTCTCTTAGTAAAAAGAGAAGAAAACAATTCTCTTAGTCTCCTGAGGGACTAGAGGGATGATGCTTCCTTAACAGGAAGAGGGAAGGGAGGTTTAGGAGGAAAAATATTGAGTTCCACTTTGTTGTTCTTCTCAATAACATCTCAAATCATTTGTGGAACTCAACTGGAAGAGTAGAATTTAGAGAGAGAATTGCTTCCTGCTGTAAGGATTTGTAAAGTTCTGAATTCTGTGTGTTTAATAGGAACAGTGTTCTGTGTTTCTCCTGATTGCCTGACAGTTGCCTCCCTTCTGCTACTGCTTTGCCCTTTCCTAAAGTGCCCTCTGGACCTCATTTTCAAATCCCATTTTCTCTGTGAAGCTTTCTTCAACTATCATACCCCAGAGATGGCAACTCTTATTAATCTTCTCCGTTAGCTTAACACACCAAGTAGAAGATAAATACCTTGAATTTTTTCCTTTGAATCTTCTCATTGTCATTGCATCGCTGGGTTTACACAGCATTCTCCAAGACAAGGATGGGGAGGAACCTTATTGGGCAGTATTTTCCTGGAAAGGCTCACATAGGATGAAAAAAATAATCACTAAAGTGACAAAAATAGAATTCTAAAAAGGAATAGAATTTAAATTGGGTGGGAACTTAAATTTGGGAAACCAGTCACTTCTAGTCTCTCTTTGATAGGACTATGTTAAGGACCACACCTAAGTGCAGAAAGCCCCCACAACTGTGAATCATAACACTTGAAGGAATTGCAAGGACATAAGGAATTAACAGGACTTAACTGCTAATCATTTGAGAAGTAAATCTGAAAATATACAATGAATCCTAATGGAGTTGATAATTTTTACTAATTCCACTTTGGTGTTTTGTTTTTCAGTCATGTCTAATTCTTTGTTATCTCATTTGGGATTTTCTTGGGAAAGATAACTAGAGTGGTTTACCATCTGGCTAATTTTACAGATGAGGAAATTGAAGAATGATTAAGTGACTTGCCCAAGGATCCCACAACTAGAAGTTTCTGAAGTTGGATTTGAATTAAAAGTCCTCAACTAGAAAAATATGGATTTATGAGGAGTTTGTTTTAAAGGTTTACCTAGTATCTTTTCTATAGCACTGCCATTTCATAATACACATCCCTTAGAATATTTTCCACTTAAAAAGAAACAAAACCCACCAAGAGAGTGACTATTTCCTATAGAAAATACATCATTTTACACTTAATAGTCACTTCTCAGGGGCAGCTAGGTGGCGCCGTGGATAGAGCACCAGCCTTGAATTCAGGAGGACCCGAGTTCAAATGTGGTCTCAGACACTAGCTGTGTGACCCTAGGCAAGTCACTTAACCCCAGCCTCAAAAAAAAAAAAAAAAAAAAAAAAGTCACTTCTCTACCATGAAAGGGGAGTTTATTTCATTCATTTGTACTTCAGGAGAACTCCCTTAAGAGGAATAACTGGCAGGGTACATCATCTCTGTGCACCTATGCCCTTGATTGAGTTGGAGACTGTTGGCTTGAATTTTTCCAAAGCTAACACATGGACACAAGCCAGCACCCCCAATAGAACTGACAGAGCTCGGCAACTAATAATGTGATTTAAAGGGAGGACTCCAGGGGAATACCTAAATTATAAGCCAGCCTAGGTGACTGGGAGATTGGTGATACCCTCCAAAGTAATAGAGAAATTAGGGAAGAAGGGTTGAATTTTTTTTTTTTTTTTTTTTTTTTTTTTTTTTTTTTTTTGCTGTTTGGAACATATTGGTTTGAGGTGTCTGAGACATTTAGTTCAAGATGTCTGTTAGGCAGTAGAAAGTACGAGTGTGGAGATCAACAGAGGTTAGGGTTAGACAATCCAAGGCAATTCCAACAGACTCGGGATGCATCCAGAGAGAACTATGGAGATTGAGTGTGGATTAAAGCGCACTATTTCCATTTATTTGTTTTTTCTTTCTTGAGATTTTCCCTTTTGTTCTCTACCTTGGAGAGGAGGGAAGTAAGGGAGAAAAAAAAATTTAGAACTCAAAACCTTACAAAAATGAATACTGAAAACAATCATATGTGATTGGAAAAATTAAATACTATTCAAAAAATTTTAGTAAGGTGAAAAAAAATTTAAATGGTCCTATTTTAATGTAGAGAAAGAGACAGTCAATAAATATTAAGTGCCTAATATGTTTCATGCATTATAATGAGCACAGAGGATACAAAGAGGCAAAAGACACTGAAGGAGCTCTCAATTGAGGAGACTATAATCAAATACATATGTATAGACAAGGCTATGTGCAAGATAAGTGGGAAATAAAGAAGGCACTGGAATTAAGGTTGAGGAAGTCTTCCTATAAGTTGGATTTAAGGTACAATTTGAAGGAAGGCAGATGAAATTGAGGAATAGTGTTCCTGGCATGGGAAACAGCCAGAAAAAAAGCCCAGAGCCAAAAAATGGAGGATCATTGGATCAGAGAACATGTTGGGGAGTAAGATATAAGAATATGGGAAAGGGGGAGGGGGCAGGTTATTTTTTAAATGCCATTGTATTTGCTCCTAGGGGCTATAGGGAGCCAAGGGAGTTTAGTAACAGGGTGACATGATGGGAGCAAGGTCAGAAGAAAGAAGGGAAGCTGCTGAGGTAAAATAGGCCTTGTATATGAGGCTGAGAGATGAGGAATCCAGAAAGACTTCTAGGTTATTCTCCTGAGGGACTAGAGGGATGATACTGCCTTAAGAGGGAAGGGAGTTTTAGGGGGAAAGATAATGAGTTCCACTTGGACATACTGAGTTTAAGACGTCCACTGGACAGCCAGTTGGAGATGTTTGAAAGGCACTTGGAAACAGGAGAGTGGGGGTCATGGTGATTAAATTTATGCAAGCTGATGAGATCATCAAGTACTATAGAAGAGACTGGACAGCCCACAATGGACCCCTAGGATTAAATGGAGGGGTATCCAGCAAAGGAGAAAGAGGATCCATCAAAAAGGTAGGAGGAAAAGCAGGAGAAAGAGAAGAGAAATCAAGGGTCAGTAGTGAACAACCAGAGAATGAGGTCCAGAATGAGGACTGAGAAAAGACCATCAGATTTGCCAACTAAGGGATCATAAGTGATTTCACTGGCATGACGAAGGTTGGAGAAGAGAGAGAGGAGAGGGAATGTGGAGGTATCTTATGTTGAAGGTCTTTTGAAGATCTTTTAGCTAAGAGATATAGAATTAGTGGGGATGGATTAAGTTTTCAGTTTGGAAAAGATATAAGCATGTTGGTAGGTGGGAGGAAATTAGTTGACAGGGAGATTGAAAAGAAGCAACAGAGCAAGTGATGTACTGAGGGAGTCAGGATAGAAAATAATCACTTGAAAAATGTATGGCCCCTTCCTCATGTGAGACAGATGGGTGAAGGAGCACCTTAATGACAGATGAAGAGAGAAGAGGGAGATTTTGATAAAGGGCCTGTTTTCTGTAAAATGAGACAATGTTCTTTTAGTTTGTTTCCTCAACCTTAATTGTATTTTATTTTCCCAAACACATGCAGTTTTCAACATTCATCTTTGTTAAACCTTCTGTTCCAATTTTTTCTCCCTTCCCCACCTCCTTCTTCCCCAAAACAGCAAGCAATTTGATAAAGGTTAAACAAGTGCTCTTCTAGACATATTTCTGCATTTGTCATGCTATGTAAGGAAAATCAGATCACAATGGAAAAAAACATGAAAAAAAAAAAAAAAAAAAAAAAAAAGATGAAAACACTATGCTTTGATCCACATCCATGAGCCTTGTCTTATGCATCCAGAGAGAATTATGGAGATTGAATGGGGATTAAAGCACACTATTTTCATTTGTTTGCTTTTTCTTTCTCGAGGTTTTCCCTTTTGTTTTCTACCTTGGGGAGGAGGGAAGTATCCCCAGACTGTAAAGAGAGGCTTCTTATTCCAGCACTCTGCCTGGATTAGAAAAGACATTGATACCCAACTCCACTTCCATTCTTTCCTGCCTTGGAAAAGACAATGTGAAAATTGGAGAATGGCAGGGTGAAAATCTTCATGAGCATCCCTAATAATGGCTGAGGGAGGTGATGATGCAGGTCAGGAGAGTTGGGGTCAACAGGCCTCAGAGACATTGAAGTCTCCAATAAGAAAGGTAAGAAATTCAGCAGCAAGGTATCAAGTCCACGAAGTGACTATGACAAAGACTCGAACAGGCAGTATTAATAGAAGAAGCTTCAGAATGATGGTGACAAAAGCACAATTTGTATTGCTTTTGTTTTGTTTTCAAATTCCAAATCTGCTATTTATTAGATGTAAGTCTTCAGGAAATTTTCCTTATTTTTACAATAAAGGAATTGAACTAAAAGAACTCTAAGGTCCTTTTTAACTTTGAATCTATGATCCTATTTCCCTCATTTGTCTCTTCCATGTCAGTTTGGAGATAAATGTGCTAATACAATAATGTCTTTCTTCCCTGTCCTGTCCAGTCATTTTCAAGGGGAACCTGAATATAGATGTGTCTGCGTTCATTGGGAAATAATGGCACTATGCTTGGCAAAAGTACCAGAGGTTGAGGTTATATTGCATGGATTTTTTAAGAATACATTTTAATATTTAAACAAGTTAACAAAGAATTAATTGCATATAAAATCCATTTTGATTAACTGTAATCAATCCACTGGGTGGCCAGGGCCATAGAAACTGTCTGCAATTCTCAAACATTAAAATAGCAAACTCAGCACACTGTAGGCTCCCCTGGCATCAGAGGAAGCCATGTACCTAGAAAGGAACAGGCCAAATGTAGATTTTTCTGCTGCATTCTTCAAATTGAAAAACAAACAAAAAGCAAAAAATAACTATTTTAGGCCTTTAAAAGTGGTATCATTCTGGCTTTCTTAGGACACTTCTCTCCATGTGCTGTTTCCATGGCAAAGGAGATCCTATATGGCCTGTGTACATATTGAAAAAAAAAATTTTTTTTAACTCCTTCAATTTCCCAATTTGGGAGTCAGTTTTTGAAAGGCTAATGACAGATATAATCCAAGACTGACATTTTCTGTTATTTTTCTCCATCTGAATCTCATTCTCCAACTTTCACACCATCTTTTCCAAGGCAGGAAAGAATGGAAGTGGGGTTGGCTATCAATGCCTTTTCTAATCTAGGCAGAGTGTTGGAATAAGAAGCCTCTCTTTAGAGTCTGGGGATCTGGGTCCTAATTCTGGTACATTTACTTCTTGTCTGGTTTGGATGAGTCTTTCCTCAGGTTTGTCTGGTTGGCTCTTTCCGAAAAGACAGCAAATCCTGGAGCAGTACTGGGAGAAGATTCTCCTCAAATCTTGTCAAGATCTCTGTTGGGAGGTCTATCACTTCCAGATAAGAGCTGGGAAAGTCTAGCCTCTCCCATTTGATAATTCTTCTCAGTTCAGAAGTGGGATTGTTCCCGGAAGGACTCTAACCTTATAAATAGTGGCCCCCCAAATCCAAAGGGATAGTCTGAATTTTACAGCATTAGAACTTACAAAAAGATAGAGCAGAACTAGTTTCCAGCCAAAGACAACTTAGGAAGTCAGCAAGAAAAGGTCAGTTGCACAAGAGTGGAAATCCAGCACAGCCCCAACCCCAGGCTTTGGGCCTCTGAATCAACAGCACAACTGGCCATTGCCAGACCTCTCAGCCCAGAAACACAGAAGACATCTTGTTAGGTTGGCAGGAAAGGTTTGTTCATTAGGGTGAATGGGACTTAGGAAACCAGCAGAGTAAGGAGCTGGCCTGGGGAGCCACTGCAAGGGCACTAGTAGGAATGACAGCGTGCTGCTGCAGCAGGAGTTCTCAGCCCATAGACTTCAAGCAGGGCAAACTGGTCAGAAGTTCCTAGCTCTGAGGAAGGACTCCCTTGCTTTTTAGCACATTAGAACTTAAAGCTACAATGGAACAGAGACCCTCCTCACAATTCCAGAGCAGAAGAGAGTGCTCAAACATACTTCTCCTTGGATCATACCTCGGAAGAACTGAAAACCTACAGGTCCCCAGAAAGATCTCTGTGTGGAGAATGAAGGAATTTGTGACCAAAGAACTGGAACTCATTATTGAACACCAAATAGACAATTTTGATTATATTGTTAAAGTTTTTGTACAAACAAAACCAATGCAGACAAGATTGGAAGGGAAACAATAAACTGGGAAAATATTTTTGCATCTGAGGACTCTGATGAAAGCCTCATTTCTATAATATATAGGGGGCAGCTAGGTGGCGCAGTGGACAGAGCACTAGCTTTGAATTCAGGAGGACCCAAGTTCAAATGTGGCCTCAGACACTTAACACTTCCTAGCTGTGTGACCCTGGGCAAGTCACTTAACCTCAGCCTCAAAACAAAAACAAAAACTAAAATATATAATTAACTCAAATTTATAATTCATGCCATTCTCCAATTGATAAATGTTCAAAGGACATGAAGACAATTTTTAGTTGAAGAAATTAAAACCATTTCTAGTCATATGAAAAGGTGCTCTAAATCACTATTGATCAGAGAAATGCAAATTAAGACAATACTGGGATACCACTACACACCTGTCAGATTAGCTAAAAGGAAAAGATAATGATAAATGTTGGAGGGGATGTGGGAAAGCAGGGACACTGATACATTGTTGGTGGAATTGTGAATGCATCCAACCATTCTGGAGAGCAATCTGGAGATCAAAGAGTTATCAAACTGTGCATACCCTTTGATCCAGCAGCGTTACTACTGGGCTTATATCCCGAAGAGATTTTAAAGAAGGGAAAGGGACCCACATGTGCAAGAATGTGTGTGGCAGCCCTCTTTGTGGTGGCCAGAAACTGGAAACTGAGTGGATGCCCATCAGGTGGAGATTGGCTGAATAAGTTGTGGTATATGAATATTATAGAATATTATTGTTCTGTAAGAAATGACCAACAGGATGATTTCAGAAAGGCTTGGAGAGACTTACAGGAACTGATGCTGAGTGAAATGAGCAGAACCAGGAGATCATTATACACTTTAACAACAATATGAGCATCAATTCTGATGGACGTGACTTTCTTCAATGACGAGATGATTCAAACCAGTTCCAATTGTTCAGTGATGAAGAGAGCCATCTACACCCAGAGATAGGCCTGTGGGAACTGAATGTGGACCATAACATAGCATTCTCACTCTGTTGTTTGGTTGTGTTTTGTTTTCTTTCCCAGGTTTTTTTTTTTCTTCTCTTCTTGAGCTGATTTTTCTTGTGCAGAAAGATAACTGCATAAATATATTGGATTTAACATATTTAACATGTATTGGATTACCTCCCAGCTATAGGAGGGAGTGAGGGGGAAGGAGGGGAAATTTTCTTGCAAGGGTCAGCATTGAAAAATTACCCATGCATATGTTTTATAAACAAAAAGCTTTAATTAAAAAAAAAAAAATCTCTGAAAACAATTGCACAAAATCCTGAAGCTTGGGACATCATGCCATCCACCCTAGATAAGAGTTAAAAGCCACTTGATAGGCTGGGAAAATGAGCAAACAACTGAAAAAGATTCTGACCACAGAAAGTTACTATGGTGCCAAGGCAGATTAAAACACATTCAGAAGATAGCAAAGTTAATCCAAAGCCTTCAAGAAAAATACAAATTGGTCTCAGCATGGAAGAACTCTAAAGCGATTTTGAAAATCAAATAAGAGAGGGTAGGAAAAAAACTGAAATGAGAGTGATGCAAAAAGAAATGCAAAAGTCTAATGAAAAGAATGCTTTAAGAGGTAAAATTGGCCAAATGGGAAAGGAGATACAATAGCTCACTGAGAAATAGTTCCTTAAAAATAAAAAATGGCAATAATAATATGCTGTCTCCTTCTGAACAAATGACATAAGGATAACTCAGGACAAGCAGAGATGGTTGGCTGGGAATCTTTTTACAAGTATTCAGCTTTTTGTGCCAGAAAATGGAAAAAGTGGGAGATTAAATAAGAGTAAGAGAATTTGTCAGTTATGAAGCAGAGAGATTACAGAAGGCTCAATGGGATGGGAAAACAAAACATGGGACTGTGGAGAGAAGGAGATAAGGCACATTGCTGCCAAGTACCAGGAGAGGTAACAGGTGAAAATGAATCCCTATTAATTGTTCACATTTTTACATGATCTGAAATGGATAAATACCTTACTTCCTGTGAAATAAGGTTTGTCAAAAATGTTACCATTTCCATTTTAGAGATGGGGAAAGTGAAGGCAGAAGAGGTTAAATAACTTAATATACAACAAGCAAATAGGATCCAAAATGAAGTCTTTTGTAATAAAAAAAATAAAGTTTTATTGATATTTTTATATTATTGTCACTTCTCAATGATCTTCCCTTATTGAACAATACAGTTAGACAAAACAAATCAACAGCAGAAGGAATATAGCATCTATAGTTTGCATCCTCCCTTCAGAGGGCTCAAACCTTCATTGCCCTTCTTTGGAAGTCCTTATTAGCCAGAGTTCTGATGGCTTTTACTCATATGCTTTCACTCTTCATTCAACCGTGATATCTATTGCCAATCCATTCTGTTGTCATAATGCAAATGTCATTCCTCTGCTCAAAAATCTTCATCAGCTCCTCAGATCAAATTAAAAAACTCAAAGAGATGCTCAAAAACACCTTGAATGAACAGAACACAAATATCTGCCCAGGGTGCTCTGGAATAATTACATTATAAGTATATACTTACAAGAGGCATCACTGACTTTAAAAATCACTGCATATAAATATATACACATATATCCAAACTAGACATAATAAGAATTCATAATTTAAGACATTAAATCAAAAAATAGTAGTATTCTTTTCTTTCAAATAATTTAATCTACTTTTGGAAATAGTTTTTAACACCATAAATTTCTACCATCTTTTTTTCAACTTGTCCTGAATGTGTCCCCCTTGAAACTCATCAGGCTTGTCAACTTATTTCCTTGGCCAAAGAAAATCATGTGATTCTCCAGAATGGCCTACAATAGTAAAGGTGCTGACATTTCCTTTTCTCTCAATGTTAGTTAGGGGCTTTTACATTCCCAGTGAGTAAGATAAAAAACAAAACAATTCACAAGTTAGTGTTCCTTAGATTTTAAAAAGTTGTCATAGAAGTTGTCTGTCCCTATGTTACAAATAGTATGAAAATAACAAATTCAATTTTTACCCTTAATCTTAAAACTGATAGTATTGGGAAGCTACATGGCTCAGTAGATAAATCTCCAGGCCTGGTGACAAGAAGATCTGATTCAAATCTGATCTCAGACATTAGCTGAGTGATCCTGGGCAAATCACTTCACTCTGTTTGCACAGCTATAAAATGAGCTGGAGAAGGAAATGGCAAACCACTCTAGTGTCTCCCAGGAAAATCCCAAATGGAATCATGAAGAATCAGATATATCTAATAATGAAGAATAAAACGAGACATGTACCAGAAAAGGCCAGCTCAAAGCCACTTACTTTCTTTTGGTAAATAACTAATGAACTTATGCATGACTTTTAGTTTGAAATTCACAAGATATTTCAATTTTTGTTTTTACTCCAAAAAACACTCCAGTTTATCTTTTTATAACTGGTGAGAATATACTCAGTAGAATGTAAATTTTTTGAGGATCAAAATTATGCTTCTTTTGTATCAGTTTGAGATACATCTGAATAATTGATACCCTTCAATGCAGGACTGTATGTTTTCCAAACCCCAAATTAGATACACTTGTGTCATAGTTAAGATCTAGTTTAATCATTACAATTATACTAATTGCTCTTCCTGAAGCCTCCTTGTTCTTTGTGCCCACCTTTAAGCACTAAGGGGCAAATTTTTCTTCTAGAATTAGTCACTGCCCAAAATGAGGATTATGGCATAATAAGTATGCCAGAAGGAATTGGTGAGAGAATCCAACTGAGTCACCACAACCTGGTCTATCTACCTAACTGAAGGGAAATTCTGATGTGGGAAGCACAATGGATGATAAAAATAGCTCCCTGAGTAAAATTGCAAATTAAGCCAAGATTCTAACAACTTCACTTAAAAGATGAGGGAATTAGCTACAAGAAATAAAGTTAAACTTAGTGCAATTTAAGGACAAATTATAGTATCACAGTTAGAAGTAAAAACAATCAGAGCTTATAGTAGAAAACTGGTTTAGGAAAGCCATTTGAAGATTTTGCATTTTGTCAATGAACCTAGACTGCCAATACACAGAGTTCTTTTTAAGCTAACACTTGCTGTTCAGATCCTTTTAAAATATCCATTTACTGTAGAGGTAGAAATGCTTACATAGGTATTGCAATTCAGTAAAATCCAGGGCAAACATAGTAAAACCTATAAAATTAGGACAGCAATTAAAACTATTAGTCTGAATCTCTAAGAACTTTTAGGACTTTTCCTAAATGTCTCACATTTTGATGTGGAAGAATAACCTGACCACAATTCTCTTCCCTTTGCTATTACTGAGAGATGCAAGGGTTAAAATATTAACATCTTTTCACTTTTACATAAAGCTCAGAGAGTTGAACTCAAGTTTTATCATTATTTTTTTTTTTTTTTTGCTGAGGCAATTGGGGTTAAGTGACATGCCCAGGATCATAAAGCTAGGAAGTGTTAAGTGTCTGAGGTAAAATTTGAACTCCGGTCCTCCTGACTTTGGGCTGTTGCTCTAACTACTGTGCCACCTAGCTGCCCCCTATGACAACATTTCAATTAAAGAATCATTTAATGAGACCTTGGACAAACCTTTGTTTACCAGGTAAATTCTAAACTAATTAGCTTGGCAATTATACCTTTCTACAACTTTGTTCCAAAGTAACCTCACTATTCTTCATCTCATTTTCTTTTCAAAAAAATTCAATCATATTTTATTTCCAGTCTTAAATTCTCTTTCTTTTTCCCTCCTCCTCCCCAAACTGTTTAGAAGGAAAGACCATCATGAAATTTTCTTAATGCTGATGCTCTCCTTTGGCCCAATCAGAGCCCTGCTCTTCTGTGAATTCCCCACTATTCTCAAACTTTTTTTTTTTTTCTTGGAGTCCCCCCTTCTCTGCCTTGAGTTGAAATCCTGACCATTCTCCAAATGAAATCAAATGCTACTCGGATTTTACTCAATCAGAAGTGACTGGCCCATAGAAGCCTTTTTTTAAGATTCTTTCTCTCTCTAGCACTTAACTCTATGTGGAGTTATTTGTGTTATCTCTTCTACTAAGGAAGAGCCTGGAGGGTAGGGTGCTTTTCCGGAATCTGCCTCTCTTAGTAACTAGCCTAAAGCCTAATACTTTTTATACACTGTTCAGAATTCAAAAAAGGGATTGGGAGATAAAAAATAAAGTACTAATTTTGTAATGTAATATATTTGTATTATTGGAGGCAGGGGGCCATTTATTGACTTAAGGAATTAACAGCAAGGAAACTTCCTTTGCTGGGGCAGATGGTACTTATTCTGTGTTTATACTCTTAAGAGAGTTGTCTGGGGTCCTAAGAGTGAAGAGACCTGCCCAGAGCACAGCTAGTATGCACCAGAGATGGGACTTGAATTAAGGTGAACTTAAGGTCACCTAGACCCAAGAGTGGTCCTACAAGAAAAAGGCCTACAGTATAACTAGGTAGTACAGTAGATAGAGTGCCTGGACTGGAGTCAGAAAGACTTATCTTTATGAGTTCATCTCTGGGCTCTGACATTTACTATATATATACCCCTGTGCAAGTCACTTAAGCTTGTTTCAGTTTTTTCATTTGTTTAAAAAAAAAAAAAAAAAAAAAAAGCTAGAGAAAGAAAATGGCAAACCACTCTAATATCTTTGCCAAGAAAACCCCAAATGGATTCATGTTGGACATGACTAAAACAAGTTAACAACAATATGATCTATAGTAATATACATTTCTAAATTTTTTGTGGTATGAACATTTGGAGCTGGTCTCTCTAACCCACACTATAATTAGTAGTTTCTACATTTTTGTTCTAGCTCTCTTATTATAAATAATCAATTATTTGAACCCAGGAAGATGATTTTCTTTGTGGTCTTTTAAAAAATATAATCAATAATTGATATAAATCAATAAACTGATATAATCAAAATTATTATAAACCTGATTCAAAACTAATTTATTAAAGCAAGTGCAGCTTTATCTTATAAGAATGTTGGCAGTTGGGTAATCCTGGGCAAGTCACTTAATTCCAATTTCCTCAGGGGGGAAAAAAAAAGAATGTTGCTAATCTTTAAATATTGCTGTTTGATCATTAGTTTGGGCGATGTAAAATAAATCTGTTTCACCTTGCATATATGGAAGTTTGATACAATCTAAGAAGAATTAACTTGCCCTATGATACAAAGAAAAACAAAACTTAGCCTGTTTTTAATACCTATTATAAGACTTAGAATATTAGCATGAGCTTTCATAAAAATCACCTCTTTTTCTGTAAATAAATATCCCAGACTTATACAATCTTGATATGAAGCTCTTCATCTTTTCAACTTAAGCATCCTAAGTTTACTCTTGAACCCTCCCATGTCGTATAGAAAAAGCAATCAGTCTCTTATAAATCACTCCCACAAGTATGATAGCTAATATAATGATTCCACAGACTATGCCAAATGACCATCGAGGCCCTAGGTAAATATATGTTTGGCTAACAAACACTGGTCCGAGAATCCTTGCTCCACTTCCAGAAGCTGTTAACCAGCCCATGTAGACACCCTAAAAAGAAAAAAGGTTGAAAAGTATTTAGTTTCTGTTAACAAAATGGGGGGACAATAAAAATATCAGCAGTATAAGATTCAATTAAGAGTCAAGTCTTCCTCCTTCCTTCTTTTTTCTAGACATATCTTCTCCATTAAGGCAACAAATTCTTCCCCATTATTTTCTTTTTTCTCCCTTTGACATGATTTAACCAAGTTTACAGATACATCAGGTATACATCAGAATGAAAGACTAGCTTTAATTAGTTCAGCAATGTCACTTCAGTTTGATAAATCATTATTGTTTATTTAAATAATATTTACTATTCATAATTCACTTGAATTCACAAAAAAAAAAAAAAAAAAAGGACAGACTACAAAGAAAATTATCTTCCTGGATTCAAATTTGGTTTCACACTTACTAGCTATGTGATCCTAGGGCAAGTCACTTAACACTGTTAAATGTTCCTCACCTGTAAATTGAGTTGGAGAAGAAGAAAAAGAAAAGCATAACCTTCTAGACTTTTTTTTTTAAAGATGATAAATATCGCCAAATTTTGTTATGAAATGATATCTTAATTTTATCTTAAATTCTACAATCTAGTTTTCTTCAAATACTATCTTTTCCTTTCACAGGAGAAAAGCACACAAATGCCATGCTTTCGGGGAGAAACATTCCCATCTAGTGGTCTTTTGTAGTAGTTACTAAAAAACAAGGATGCATTTTCACAGTCAAGTGAATATATAAGTTCACTGTTAGCACAACTGGGGCCCAAAGCTCCCTTCCAGATCAACTCTAAAGAATGATCTTTGGACACAGTGCTTTTGCTATACCATTCTTGCCAAATAAACTAGATTTTGACTTCAGAAGTTTCAAGAAACATTTTGCAAAACTGCAGCATGAGATAAAACTTTTAAATAATGTTTATTCTCTTGATTGAAAATGTAAAATAATATTAGAAATTTGTAAATCAGACCATTTTGAAATAATGTAGCAAAAATCACAAGTTTTAAAAGACTTCTTAACTGTAGTCTCTCTGTAATTCTCTTACCTGAGGTTTTGGTCCCAAAATTTTTGAGTATAAAGTGTAGGACATAACACTGCAGGCTGGATAGCCTATCCCTATTAGCGCAGTAGCAACGGCAAACTGGGACAAGTGAATCACTGGAGTATAAAAACACCAGGACTGCTTCACTGGGCAGCCAGTTGGAGCTTCACTAGAATTTCCTGTTGATAACTTCCAAAAATACATAACCTTTTCTCCAGATGATTTATTAGGAATTGAATTATTATGTAAATCTAAAAAGGAAGCAGAGGACATTATTTTGAGACAAAAGTAGCTTAAGTAGAAAAAATAAGTTTTCACAATCAAGAGAATACCTTCCCACTGTATCTTTGGAAACTGATTTCCCCAAGGTAACAAGATAAAGAATCCAATTAAAATAATTATGAATCCTCCAAGCAGAAGTATACGCTCTCCAGTTCTAGGAAAGAAAAATAGACATTCGTTAATTTAAACAATTTTGATAATTTACAGTAAAAATACCAGCCAATGGAAAATGAGTGAATTGTGATCATCAATGTGTTTGGGCTACCTAAATTTTTGTCTATTTTTCTCATCTAGGCTAGTGTTCTACAAATAGGAACTGAGGAAAGGTGCCAAGTGGCCTTGGTTGGACCCCAAGTTTAAGTGAATAATAAATGTAAAAGTGGCAACATGGGTTGCACCTTATCAGGATGTGTCCTCAAAAATGTGTTATTGGTAGGATAAGAGTATGTAATCAAAAGACTTGATGCTTACATAATTTTGCCACCTCAATCAGCCACTTCTTCCACTTTCCCCCGCCCAAAACTGACTTTTGCAGCAGAAAGCCCCATAAGGCAGAAGAGACCTAACATAACTGGAACCAGTAGATGCACAAATTTCCATTCCCATTTTTACCTCCAAGTCATCATAACTTAACCTGATTATCATTGCATTTAGTAGTAAACATCCCCCTTTCAATACAATACAATACAAATTATTCATTTTTGGCAGTGAAGAGTGAGTGGCACAGAATGAACAAGCATTTATCAGTTGCCACAATTTTCCCTAACATCATCCCCCCTTTTCTGAACTTTCATATTTTCATTAACACTAGCCTTCTTTCAGCCTCTAGGTTCTCAACCTTCTTATTCTTGATTCAATTGAATTGAAACTGCTCTCTCCAAAGTTCACAACCATCTCTTCCCTTTCATCCTTCATCATCCACCTCTCTGGAGGTGCTGTGACTACTCTCTCCTGCCACCTTCCCCCTCTGGGCTGTTAGGACAATCTGACATCTTTTGATTCCTCACCTACATGACAGACGGGTCCTTCTCAGTCTCGCTGTAAGTGGGGGTCATTGCCCATGGCTATCCTGGGCTCTCTTCTCTTCTGATTCTACACTGTCAGTTCCCATTTGCAGGTGACTTACATGGGCTAACGGGGGAAAAGAAGACAGGGAGTCATCCAGGCACAAAGTGAAAAACGATGGGAACTAAGATTGTGGCAGTGGGTGGACATGGAAAAGACATTCAAAAGACTTAAAAGGAAAACTGAATGCACATTATATGAGGTGTGAGGACAAGAGATTGAGGAATCAAGATAACTCCAACTAACATACTTTTTATTTATGCTTCCATCTCTAAAAATTTTTCCCAGAAATAATCCATGTACTTTTTGCATTGGTAAGTAAATTATTCTGAGCATGATTTACTTTTTTAACTGATATTCCAAGACATCTGGATTTTTCAGAGTGATTGGTCATTACAGGTCTATTCTTGGATATTCTAATATTATCTCAAAACTAATATACTTACAGTAAAACTTTTTCTCCAAAAATGACTTGCCATCCCAACTTCTGGTAAACTCACACTTGGGCCAGCGAGGTTCCCAATCTACTCATACTGCTCCTTCTGCTAGAACACCCTCCTTCACCACTGTTGCCTATACTAGTGATCTCCAAACTTTTGTGATTACACATTTAACCTACCAGTAACATATCTTTGAAGATACACTGTGAGTTTGTGCATATGTAATTATATATGTTATATAGATATGCTAGTACATTGATAAGTATGCATATTATAAAAGTAAAAGAAAAAAAACTTTAAGGATGAAATAAGAAATAATGTTTGATCCTAAAGTCAGTAGGAAGCTACTGAAATTTACTGAGCTGGGCAGTAATACGGTCTGATGTTTAGGAAAACATTTTAAGAGCTGAGCGAAGAATGAACTGGAACAGGGAAAGATGAGGCAGGGGGACCATTAGAAGGCTGTGGCAACAGTGCAGGTGAGAGGCAGCAATAAGTGCCTGAGCTTGGCTGGTAGTGGTGGTGTCTGAGTAGAAAGAAGGGAAGAGATGTGAGATATGCTGTGAAGGTAGAAAGGACAAGGTTTGGCAAGCTATGGGAGAGGCAGCAGAAGTGAAAGATAGGAGCTGAGGAGATGATTTTGAACGCAGAAGGCTAAAAGGATGGTGACAACCTCCACAGAAAGAGGAAGGGAGATAGGCTTATGGAAGGAAATACACATATATTAGGCACCTACTTTGTGCCAGGCTAAATGCTTTACAAATATTTCATCTGCTTAAGATATAATACGAGACATCTGCAATGCAAATTTCAACTCCTCTGTGGCTCTCTTTTCTTATTAAAAACAAAAATGGGGTGGGGTGGTAGTACTGAGTGCACACTAAGGGGCAGCCTGGCTGCAGACATGAGTATATGAAGGGTAGCTGGGAGGACTCTGCTTGCACAGATTCTAGTTATAGGGGCTGGGAGTGACAAGGAGGGGGAAACTGACAGCTTTCACAGCCATAGTCATGGAAGGTTAGCACACACAGACTGTTGAGCAATTATGGGTAAAGGAGCAAAGGGTTGGGCTGGAGAGATGAGCTCCACTGGTTACTGCATGTATTTTTTCACCGTCTAAATGGTGGCTGTACCACAGCTTTCTCTGATTGGAAAGGTAGTTTCTCTTGGGGACTACTGACCTCTGGAGGACTATTATAGAGCCCTGGTCAATCTTCATCTTATCACCCCAGTTCATATTCTCTGAACTCCAGGCACTTAACTGTTTGAGGTAGCACTCACTAATATACATATTTAGCATTTCATTATATACAATTTTTTACTACATTATTGATATGATGTGATTATTTCCTCTTCAAATGATCTGTAAATACCTAGACATCAAGGTCATGTGCAGGTTTCAAATAGTTCTCCAATTATTTATAAAATGCAATATTAAAAAAAAATCAATTAATTTTCCCCCTTTAAAAAAAAAAAGCCATAAATTTAAATCACAATACCAATAATTTATGCTGGTGTTTCTCAAACTATATGGGCATATACCCATGCAGTTTAAACAAGTACAATATCTGATTTAGACTTATTCAACAGGACAATGAGGTAAATATTTCACAAAAAAAATTTGTCTTATTTCAAAGAAATAAATGTTAATATAACATTTAAAAAACTTGTATAAAGAGGTATAAATAAAATATAATCTAAATACTTTAGCAACATGTATTTGATTGAGAATCATTGTTTTATATTTTTGTTTGAATGGTTAGAATGGAAATCAAAAAATATGGTAACTTACTTTTTGGAAAGTGCTTTCATTCCCATGAAAACAATCACTGCTTCAACTCCAACAATAGCTAGTATAATTCCATTATATAAAACTGCTTGTTCACGGGTCCAAGCATACATATCCATTGTTAGTGGAGTAGCAATGCTAGAAAGACCAAATAAAGACAATAATATTATAGGAAGTAGAGAAAATATTTAAAAGACTTAATATTAATGAAAACAACTGACAGTGTAAAACTGAATCAAGACGTGTACATTTGAATTTCAACTTTCTTAAGTGATAACATGACCAACAAGCAACCTTAATCATTTGGCCAATCTTCCTCAGCCTGTTTCTTATTTTTTACACATTCAACAGCATCAATATGGATTTTTGTTACTTTAGAGTTAGAAATAATTTCACTGTTTTGCCTCAGAATCTATAGAGATTCTTCCATTTTCTTCTCATTTATCTTTTCTTACTTTTCCTTTAGTTGGACATAACATGATACAGATTTAGTTTTCTGTCTTGACTTGAAAATCTGGTGTATCTGACCTAAAGCACTGTCTCTCATGAAGACCTAAAGTAAATTCAGTTGGTTTACAGGCAAACATTACATCTTGTGCTACAGAGCCAGCCATGAAATCCACTTCAGCACTGTTTCTGTCCAGGTTGTATTAACCAGCTGCATCCCCAAGGACATTTTTTCACATTTCTATAGATGGCTTTAATTTCTTCTGAAAACTGCCTGTTCATATATTCTGGTCATTTATTATTTATTTAGGTATTTCTGAAAAATTATTCTTCCTAAGTGAATTTTCTAAATGCAAATGGGCTTAACTTTTTTTCCTACATCTTTAAAAAAAAACTTTTAAAGGTTTAATTACTAGATTTTTGATATTTATACTAGTCACCCCCCCAAAAAAAACACAAACAAACCCTTCACCTCATAGAATCCTTTCTTTTAAGATAGGTAAGCAACATCAATCAATAAACATTAATTAAAAACCTATTGTGTGAAATACTATGTCAAGTGCTGTGGATAAATAAAAGGGCAAAATATAGTTTTTGTTCTGAAGAAGCTGACCATTTAATGAAACATTTATAAGGGTCAAGGAATTGGTTAAGGAAAGGTACCCAGTAGTGGAAAACCAAGCAATTATGGTCAATATGAGGATTTCAGAATTCTTGAATATGGAGGTGATAGCAAGATCAATGGGATGATCATCTTCTGGCTGAAGTGGAGTAGCTCATGGGAGGTAAGTAGGCTGAGGTACTAAGGGTTAGGGTATTTGAAGAAGAATCAAATTTAATGAAGTGTGCCAAAAGGCAAAGTGCCCATGTTGAAAACATTCCCTACAGTCCTCTTCCTCTCTCCCAAAAGGAAGGAAATATTAAGGTGATAGACAACATAACACTTTTAATATTTCTATCCAATCAGCATAAGATTTTGGAGACTAAAACAATATTCTTTGTGAAAGTGCCCTGAACACTTGAAAGACCTAAGATTCTTGAAGTATGGGGAATAGATTGAAATCCATCTTTGACTTGATGGGACCTAAAATTTCATGTCCCCATTAGCCACTCTGGTGATGAAGCTCTCCAGCTTGGCCAGGTTGGTATTCAGCTGACATACAAAGTTTATGAAATATCCCTATCCCAGTTTACAGTGTCCCAGAGAATTGTGATACTGAAAAATTATTCTTTGAATATATGGTGTACAATTATATTAGATCTAATAGTCCTGTCCTATAGGTTGTGGCATTAAACTACAAGTCATTAATCCCAATGCTTAAGAATCTAAATATTAGATACTAAAAGAAAAATGAATAAAGAGGGAAGATAATATGATAGGTTCCCCTATCCTCCTAAATGTGGCAAGACAATAACAAAGTTTTTCTTACTGAATAATATTTTTGGTGCCTGTTATTATTTACTTATTTTTGGTTCTATGATCAGAAAAACTGTCTTTTAAAGGGAATTAATGCTTTGCTAACAAAATAGGATATTATAATTTCAAATAATAAAACTCACGTTTCAAAAAGAGCAAATATAAACAGGATGATGAAGAAAAGAATGTTGGTGGTGACAACAGCAACTTGATCAATGCTTCCTTGGGTATCATGAATTGCATCTGTGCTTGCTACATCAAAATATAAGAATAACTCAGTTATTCAGAGTTCCCACATTTTAAAAAGTTTTCTTTTATTTATATCATTACATGTCAGAAACCACAAACAGAAAACCCAATAAAATTCTATCCTTAAACTACCTTGAAAATAATTCTGAAAACTGGAAAAATGATCCTGAAAAGATCATTGTAAGCCATGTTTTTTAAACTTTTAAAATGTTACCATCACATATAATTCCATATACTACTAAAGATTAGAACTCAAGAACTTTATGACATAGACTATAATGATTAAGAAAATTCCCTATCATTAACTTAATAATTTACTTACTTTAAAATTATTAATATCTGCAAAACTACTATCCACCTATCCACACGGCCCTGAATACTTGATACCTTCCCTGAGTTTTAAAAGGAGTTGGGAATTGAGGAAAAGGGACAATCTGGCCCTTTTCAATTGGGAACAGCAATAAGTTTACATGCCTAGATTGTCAACCGCAACTTTTTCAATGATAGTGTTGCAAAGGTTCTTCCTCAGTGATCCAATATATTTTAATTAGAAGCAAAATACTTTTTCTTTTTTTTTAATGAGGCAATTGGGGTTAAGTGTGCTCAGGTCACAAAGGAACTGTTAAGTGTCTGAGGCCAGAAAGAAGAACTAGAGATCATTATTGATCACAAAATAGAAAACTTTGATTATATCAAATTGAAAAGTTTTTGTACAAACAAAACTAATGCAGATAAGATTAGAAGGGAAACAATAAACTGGGAAAATTTTACAGTCAATGATTCTGATAAAGGCCTCATTTCCAAAATATATAGAGAATAGACTCTAATTTATAAGAAATCAAGCCATTCTCCAATTGATAAATGGTCAAAAGATATGAACAGACAATTCTCAGATGAAGAAATTGAAAGTATTTCCAGCCATATGAAAAGATGCTCCAAGTCATTATTAATCAGAAAGAAAAATGCAAATTAAGACAACGCTGAGATACCACTACACACCTGTCAGATTGACTAGAATGACAGGGAAAGATAATGCGCATTGTTGGAGGGGATGTGGGAAAACACGGACATTGATACATGGTTGGTGGAATTGTGAATACATCCCATTCTGGAGAGCAATCTGGAACTGTGCTCAAAAAGTTGTCGAGCTTTGCATGCCCTTTGATCCAGCAGGGCTACTACTGGGCTTACATCCCAAGGAGATCTTAAAGAAGGGAAAAGGACCTGTATGTGCAAGAATGTTTGTGGCTGCCCTCTTTGTAGTGTCCAGAAACTGGAAACTGAGTGGATGCCCATCAATTGGAGAATGGCTGAATAAAATGTGGTATATGAATATTATGGAATATTATTGTTCTGTAAGAAATGACCAACAGGATGATTTCAGAGAGGCCTGGAGAAACTTACATGAACTGATGCTGAGTGAAATGAGCAGAACCAGGAGATCATTGTATGCTTCAACAACAATACTATATGATGATCAATTCTGATGGACATGGCCATCTTTAACAATGAAATGAACCAAATCAGTTCCAAATGAACAGTAATGAACTGAACCAACTACACCCAGAGAAAGAACTCTAGGAGATGATTATGAACGCTACATAGAATTCTCAATCCCTCTAATTTTGTCCGCCTGCATTTTTGATTTCCTTCACAGGCTAACCGTACACTATTTCAAAGTCTGATTCTTTTTGTACAGCAAAACAACTGTTTGGACATGTATACATATATTGTATTTAATTTATACTTTAACATATGTAACATGTATTGGTCAACCTGCCATCTGGGGGGGGGGGATGGGAGAAGGAGGGGAAAAATTGGAACAAAAGGTTCGGCAATTGTCAATGCTATAAAATTACCCATGCATATATCTGGTAAATAAAAACTATTAAAAAAAAAAAAAAAAAAGTGTCTGAGGCCAGATTTGAAGTCAGGTCCTCCTGACTTCAGAACTGTTGCTCTATCCACCGCACCATCTAGCTGCCCCTGAAAGCAAAATATAAATGACTTCCAGGCAACCAGAATCATTAGCAACATTTTGGGAGCTGTAATTCAATAAATTCTTAAAGGAATTAAATAATACCTTTGTCAAAATTTACGCTTTTACACTGTCTTCCTGAATCATCCACACGATGTTCACTTAAAAAAAGTTAAAAGAAAAAAAACATTTTATTATAAAGCACAATTACTTTAACATTCATTTCTTGGTGTGGATCAAGTAAATTGCTTTACAATCCTAGCCTGTTATTTCACTAGTACAGAAAATATAATACTGAAAACTTTGATTACATTAAATTAAAAAGGTTTTGCACAAACAAAACCAAGGCAGCCAAGATTAGAAAGGAAGCAGAAAGTAGGGAAATAATGTTTACAGTTTCTGAAAAAGGCCTCAAATCTAAAATATAAAAAGAATGGAGTCAAATTTATAAGAATGCAAGTAATTCCCCAATTTATCAACTTTCAAAGGATATGAACAATTTTCAAATGAAGACATAAAAATGCTCTAAATCATTACTGGGTAAGTAATTTGCTAGTAACTGTTTGAAGCTGAATTTGAACTCAAGAAGGGGAGTCTTCCAGACTTCAAGAATAGAAAAGAAATGCAAATTAAAACAACTCTGGGGTACCTCACTCCTTTCAGATTGGCTAAGATGATAGGAAAGATAACAAAAATATTGGAAGGGATGTGAAAAAATTGGGAGTAGAGCTGTAAAATGATCCAATTTCTGGAGAGCCCTATATAGAACTGTGTATAAAATTTTGATCTAGCAATGTCACTACTTGGTCTGTATCCTAAAGAAATCATAGAAGAGTGAAAAGGAGCCACATGTGCAAAAATGTTTGTAGCAGCTCCTTTTTTTTTTTTTTTTTTTTAATCATGGCAAAGAATTGAAATATGAGTAGATGTCCATCAATTGGGGAATAGCTGAATAAGTTATGGTATATGAAAGTAATGGAAAGTTATTGTTCAATAAAGTGATGATGAGACTGACTTCAGAAAGACCTAGAAAGATTTATATAGGCTGATGCTGAGTGAAAGGAACAAAATCAAGACAGCATTCTACATAGCAATAGCAAAATTGTGCAATGATTCATTAGGATAGATGTCCTTCTTCTCAGTGGTTCAGTGATCCAAGGCAACCCTAATAAAATTTGGATGGAAAATCCCATTTGCATCCAAAAAGAGAATTATGAAAACTGAATATAAAATCAATACACACTGGTTTTTTTCTCCTCTCCTGGTTTTTCCCTTTGTTTTGAATTTTCTCTCTCAACATGATTCATATGAAAATATGAATGTCATGTGTCAAAAAATGAATGTAGATGTATAACCAAAAAAAAAAAAAAAAGTTTTACATGTAAATGGGGGAAAATGGGGGGGAAAAATCATGACAATATGAACAGTTGGGAAATGGTCCAAGTTTCTTGTAGGTGTGTAGAGAACATGGATATAATTGTTTGTAAACCACTACCAATTAAGTCTAGTCAATAAAAGTTCAATTACTGATAAGTAATTGATAACTGATAAGTTGCAAATCTGATTTCTCTTCCATATGATATTCTCCCCTCCCCTCCCTTTAATAAAGCACACTGCAAGGATTCTCAATCTTTCTTGTCTCATGGATCTCTTTGGCAGGCTAGGCAATACCATAAACCTCATATAAAATAATCTGTTAAAATTTATTGAAAAAAAAAAATAAGGATTATAAAGGAAACCAATTATACTGAAATGTAGTTATTATTAAAAATTCATGGATCCCACGTTAAGACCCTAGCACACTCAATTCATAAAGCAGAATTAACTTTTGTGTTTACTGATGTCTTTTAAAAGAGACTATAAATGATTTTTTGAGTTCATGAACAAATATAAAGATATATATGTTACATGTTACATACAGACTCCTCACTGACCAATTTAGATTTTTAAAAGGGCTATAGAGAAGAACACATAAGAAAGCATAAACAGGAGGTCAAATATAAAAATGTGTCATTGTCCTATAAAAGTGATGTTGAGTCTGCCAAAACTCAGAATAAGCTGAGAGGCTGGTGAGTGTTAAGATTTTTAGTTTGTAGTAAGAACTTGTTCATTTGAAAAACCTATTTATTGTTATTCAATCATTTCAGTTGTGTGGTTTTCTTTTTCTTTTTTTTTGCTAAGGCAATTGGGGTTAAGTGACTTGCCCAGGATCACACAGCTAGGAAGCGTGACGTGTTAAGAGTCTGAGGGCAGATTTAAACTCAGGTTCTCCTGACTTCAGGGCTGGTACACTATCCACTGCATCACTTGGCTGCCTCTAGTTGTATGATTTTCTTGACAAAAACCCTGAAGTGATTTGCCATTTCCTTCTTCAACTCATTTTACAGATAAAGAACTGAGGCAAGCAGGATTAAATGACTTGCCTAAGATCACACAGCTAGTAAATGTCTGAAGCTGGATTTGAATTTGACTTGAACTCAAGTAAGGGAGGTCTACCTGACTTTAGGATCAGTGTGCCACCTAGCTGCCCTCAAGGCATGAATGTATATGTGCACACACACACAGAAAATCAGAGGATCAAAAACTAAATAGGAATAATGTTTAGGAATGATTAAATTCTTATTATCTCTGTTTAGGATACTGATCACTGGACCCTGAAGACTAAAAATGGAAAATATGGGACTGGAATAAAAGAGGAGTAAGGAGATAAAAAGAGTATCTAGCTACATTTAAAGAACTGAACTTATTAGACACAGAACTGAACTGACACAAATATTCTTAGAAGATAACAGAGAAAGATTATTATTGCAGAGCTGATTCAGAACTAAAGAGCAAAGTCCAGGGAGCCTGATTTTCAATTCTTGTCAAAATTCAATATAGCAACAAAAGCACAGCCAATCAATGAGGTTTCATCAAGAAAACGTCAGACCATGGTTACCAATAGATTACAAAAATGAGGTAGATACAATGTACCCAAGTTTAAGAAATCATCTAACAAATTTCTTGAGTTAATGTTAAATGTATAAATGTGACTCAGGTGATTTATGTATCCTGGGAATTAGCTGAATGGTCATAGATGAATCACTAACTTGTAGCAATGTGGTGAGGGAACTTGCCCTTGCTTTTATTATTTAACATTTTTTTAAAAAAATCAATAAATGAGCTAAAGGCAGAGATAGCATACTTATTAGATTTGCTAATGGCATAACAAAGCTGGGAGGGCACCATTCATAATGGATATCAGCATCAAGAGCCAAAAAAGATCTTAGAAAAAAAAGATTAGAATGCTGGGTCAAACCTAAAGAGATAAAATGTTTTGGAGAAAAATATTTTTAAAGTATAGATCAAATGAACAAAATTACAATTTGAAGAATATAAAGTGCTCATGGGTAGGCTGAGCTAATATAATAAAAATGACAATCCTACCCAAATTAATCTATTTGTTCGGTGCCATATTAATCAAATTGACAAGAAATTACTTTATAGGGACTTCCGGCCAAGATGGCGGCGTGGAGGCAGACAGCTGCTTGAGCTCCTCGTTTTCTCTCAGAACTTACTTCATGACAAGCCTCTGACTTAATGCTTGACCCAGAAAGAAATCCACAAATTATCACCAAGAGAAGACATCCTTGAAAGTCGCCAGAAAAGGTCTGTGTTTGTTCGGGGGAGGGTCAATCAGACTGGGCGCAGACTGAGGGCAGACAGCCAGAGCAAGACAGGCAGCTCACACAGCTCAGACCAGAGGGGGAGGGGTGTGATCTCTGCCGTTTCTGCGAAAGGGCTTTTGCCCCAGTGTGGATGCTCCGTCTTGGCAGCAAGCCAGGAGCAGCAGAGAGGGTGTAAACACCGGAGGTGAAGATTAAAACCCCAGAAAGCCAGAGTCTCTCAGAGCCCGGCCACCCCCAACCCCCACCTGGACTGACTCGGTGCGTTCTCAGAGACTCAGAGCGCAGACTCAGTACAGTCATTGCTGTTCTGTTAGTGGCTCTCTGCTGCCCTACCCCCAGTCTGTAGAGGAAGCCCATTAATACCATCCAGCCCCATCCCCCACAAAACAGACCAATTGTTTCTCTTGTCAGTTTGTTTTCTTTGATTCCTACTCTGACAAAATGAACAAAAAATTCAAAAGGGCTCTAACCATTGACAGCTTCTGTGTGGAGAGGGAGCAGACTTCAAATGCTGAGGAGACTAGGAACAGACTGTCCCCAGATGTATCCCCTGGGAGGGATATAAGCTGCTCCTCAATACAAAAGAACCTCATAGAGGAAATCAAAAAGGCTCTCACAAGA
Organism: Sminthopsis crassicaudata; assembly: GCF_048593235.1. Taxonomy (NCBI): domain Eukaryota; kingdom Metazoa; phylum Chordata; class Mammalia; order Dasyuromorphia; family Dasyuridae; genus Sminthopsis; species Sminthopsis crassicaudata. The sequence goes on along the minus strand of NC_133622.1, from coordinate 167,385,066 downwards.
GAGCTGGAAGAGAAATGGGAAAAGGAAAGGGAAGCTTGGCAAGAGAGCCTGGAGAAGTCATCCCATGCATTCAAAGACAGAATGGATAACGAAATCAAATCATTGAGAAACAAGATTAGTGAGCTGGAAAAGGTAAACAACTCCAAGGAAAACAGGATTAGTGAGCTGGAAAAGGTAAACAACTCCAAGGAAAACAGGATTAGAGAGCTGGAAAAAGAAATCAGCTCTCTAAAAAATAAAATGGATAAAATGGAAAAAAATTCCATAGAAGATAAAAACTCAATTGGACAATTACAAAGAGATATTAAAAAAGTGAGTGAAGAAAATACATCATTGAAAATTAGACTGGAACAAGTAGAAATGAATGACTCAAGGAGAAACCAAGAGGGAGTCAAGCAAAACCAGAGAAATGAAACAATTGAAAAGACTGTCAAGTACCTTACCAGAAAGACAACAGACCTGGAAAACAGATCCAGGAGAGACAATTTGAGAATAATCGGACTCCCTGAAAAATGGGAGGAAAAAAAGAGCTTGGACACCATTTTCCAGGAAATTATCAAAGAGAACTGCCCAGACGTTTTGGAAACAGAGGGTAAAATAGACATTGAGAAAATTCATCGATCACCTACTGAAAGGGACCCTAAAATCAAAACACCAAGAAATATAGTGGCCAAGTTCAAGAACCATCAGACAAAGGAAAAGATATTGGAAGCTGCTAGAAAAAAACAATTCAGATATGGAGGATCCACAATAAGAATAACACAGGATCTAGCAGCATCCACATTAAAAGAACGCAGGGCCTGGAACATGATATTCCGAAAGGCTAAGGAACTTGGTATGCAGCCAAGAATAACTTACCCAGCAAGAATGAGCATCGTTTTCCAGGGAAGAAGATGGACATTTAACGAAATAAATGAATTCCATCTATTTTTGATGAAAAAACCAGACCTACATAAGAGGTTTGATCTTCAAATACAGAACTCAAGAGACTTCTAAAAAAGGTAAAAAGAAATCTTGAGAACTATACTTCTGTCAAAAAAATATGTAAAGAACATATGTACAATTTGTCTTAGAAACTAGAGGTGGAAAGGAGATTATATCATAAAAAAGTATAAAGTGGTGGTACTACATCTCATGAAGAGGCAAAGGTAACCTATTATATCTGAGAGAAAGAAAGGAGGGAGATGAACATAGCGTGTATCAATAGACATATTCGATTTATGGTGAAACTTCTTCCACTTCATTGAAAAGTGAAAGGGAAGGAGTAAGCTAAGGGGAAGGGAATACAGTAATTTCGAGGAAAAGGGGTAAAATAAGGGGAGGATCTTTAAGGTGGGGGAGGGATCCTAAAAAGGGAGGGCTGTGAAAAGCAAGTGGTGTTTACCAGTTTAATACTGGATAGGAGGGTAAAAGGGAAGGAAAGGGGAAAAGCATAAGCAGGGGTTAATAGGATGGCAAGCAATATAGAATTAGTCCTTCTAACCATAAATGTGAATGGGGCAAACTGCCTCTTAAAGAGGAAGCAGTTAGCAGACTGGATTAAAAGTCAGAATCCTACTATATGTTGTTTACAGGAAACACACCTGAAACAGGATGAGACATTCAAACTAAAAGTAAAAGGGTGGAGCAGAATCTATTATGCTTCAGGCAAAACCAAAAAAGCAGGAGTAGCCATCCTCATCTCAGATCAAGCAAAAACAAAAATTGATCTAATTAAAAGAGATAAGAAGGGCATTATATCCTGCTAAAGGGAAGCATCAATAGTGAAGCAGTATCAATATTAAACATGTATGCACCAAGTGGTGCAGCATCTAAATTCTTAAAAGAGAAATTAAGAGAGCTGCAAGAGGAAATAGATAGCAAAACTATAATAGCGGGAGATCTCAACCTTGCACTATCAGAATTAGATAAATCAAACCACAAAATAAATAAGAAAGAAGTCAAAGAGGTAAATAGAATACTAGAAAAGTTTGATATGATAGATCTTTGGCGAAAGCTAAATGGAGACAGAAAGGAATATACTTTCTTCTCAGCAGTTCATGGAACCTATACAAAAATTGATCATATACTAGGGCATAAAAACCTCAAACTCAAATGCAGTAAGGCAGAAATAGTAAATGCATCCTTTTCAGACCATAATGCAATCAAAATAACATTTAATAAAAAGCCAGGGGAAAATAGACCAAAAAATAATTGGAAACTAAATAATCTTATACTAAAGAATGATTGGGTAAAACAGCAAATCATAGACATAATAACTTCACCCAAGAAAATGACAATAATGAGACATCATACCAAAATGTGTGGGATACAGCCAAAGCAGTAATTAGGGGAAGTTTTATATCTCTACAGGCCTACCTGCATAAAATAGAGAAAGAGAGGGCCAACGAATTGGGTTTACAACTAAAATTGCTAGAAAAGGAACTAATTAAAAACCCCCAGACAAACACAAAACTTGAAATTCAAAAAATAAAAGGTGAGATTAATAAAATTGAAAGTAAAAAAAACTATTGAATTAATTAATAAAACTAAGAGTTGGTTTTATGAAAAAACCAACAAAATAGACAAACCCTTAGTAAACCTGATTAAAAAAAGGAAAGAGAAAAAGCAAATTGATAGTCTTGAAAATGAAAAGGGTGAACTCACCACTAATGAAGAGGAAATTAGAACAATAGTTAGGAGCTACTTTGCTCAACTTTATGCCGATAAATTCGATAACTTAAATGAAATGGAAGAATACCTTCAAAAATATAGCTTGCCCAGATTAACAGAGGAAGAAGTAAGTAGTCTAAATAGTCCCATCTCAGAAAAAGAAATAGACCAAGCTATTAACCAACTTCCTAAGAAAAAGTCCCCAGGACCAGATGGATTTACAGGTGAATTCTACCAAACATTTAAAGAACAACTAACTCCAATGCTATGTAAACTATTTGAAAAAATAGGGATTGAAGGAGTCCTACCAAATTCCTTCTATGACACAGACATGGTACTGATACCTAAACCAGGTAGATCGAAGACTGAGAAAGAAAACTATAGACCAATTTCCTTAATGAATATTGATGCTAAAATCTTAAATAAGATATTAGCAAATAGACTTCAGAAAATCATCCCCAGGATAATACACTATGACCAAGTGGGATTTATACCAGGAATGCAGGGCTGGTTTAATATTAGGAAAACTATTAGTATAATTGACCATATTAATAATCAAATTAATAAAAACCATATGATCATCTCAATAGATGCAGAAAAGGCATTTGATAAAATCCAACATCCATTCCTACTAAAAACGCTTGAGAGTATAGGAATAAATGGACTATTCCTTAAAATAATAAGGAGCATATATTTAAAACCTTCAGTAAACATCATATGTAATGGTGATAAACTAGAACCTTTCCCTGTAAGATCAGGAGTGAAACAAGGTTGCCCACTATCACCATTACTATTCAATATAGTACTAGAAACTCTAGCCTTGGCAATAAGAGCCGAGAAAGAGATCCAAGGAATTAGAGTAGGAAATGAAGAAATCAAATTGTCACTTTTCACAGATGACATGATGGTATACTTAGAGAACCCCAAAGACTCTGCTAAAAAGCTATTAGAAATAATTCAGAATTTTAGCAAAGTCGCAGGATACAAAATAAATCCACATAAATCCTCAGGATTTTTATACATTACCAACACAATCCAGCAGCAAGAGATACAAAGAGAAATTCCATTCAAAATAACAGTCGATAGTATCAAATATTTGGGAATATATCTACCAAAGGAGAGTCAGGAATTATATGAGCAAAATTACAAAACACTTGCCACAAAAATAAAGTCAGATTTAAATAATTGGAAAGACATTCAGTGTTCTTGGATAGGCCGAGCGAATATAATAAAGATGACAATACTCCCCAAACTAATCTATTTATTTAGTGCTATACCAATCAGACTCCCAAGAAACTTGACCTAGAAAAAATAACAACAAAATTCATATGGAAGAATAAAAGGTCGAGAATTGCAAGGGAACTAATGAAAAAAAAGTCAGAGGAAGGTGGTCTAAGTGTACCTGATTTAAAGCTATATTATAAAGCAACAGTCACCAAAACCATTTGGTATTGGCTAAGAAATAGACTAGTTGATCAGTGGCATAGGTTAGGTTCACAGGACAAGATAGTGAATAAAAATAGCAATCTAATCTTTGACAAACCCAAAGATCCCAAATTTTGGGATAAGAATTCATTATTTGACAAAAACTGCTGGGAAAACTGGAAATTAGTATGGCAGAAACTAGACATGGACCCACATTTAACACCACATACTAAGATTAGATCAAAATGGGTCCAAGATTTAGGCATAAAGAACGAAATCATAAATAAATTGGAGGAACATGGGATGGTTTACCTCTCAGACTTGTGGAGGAGGAAGGAGTTTGTGTCCAAGGGAGAACTAGAGACCATTATTGATCACAAAATAGAACATTTTGATTACACCAAATTAAAAAGTTTCTGCACAAACAAAACTAATGCAAACAAGATTAGAAGGGAAGTAACAAATTGGGAAAAAATTTTTACAGTTAAAGGTTCTGATAAAGGCCTCATCTCCAAAATATACAGAGAATTGACTTAAATTTATAAGAAATCAAGCCATTCTCCAATTGATAAATGGTCAAAGGATATGAACAGACAATTTTCAGATGATGAAATTAAAACTATTTCCACTCATATGAAAGAGTGTTCCAAATCACTATTGATCAGAGAAATGCAAATTAAGACAACTCTGAGGTATCATTACACACCTGTCAGATTGGCTAAGATGACAGGAACAAATAACAATGAATGTTGGAGGGGCTGTGGGAAAACTGGGACACTGATGCATTGTTGGTGGAGTTGTGAAAGAATCCAACCATTCTGGAGAGCAATCTGGAATTATGCCCAAAAAGTTATCAAAATGTGCATACCCTTTGACCCAGCCATACTACTACTGGGCTTATACCCCAAGGAACTACTAGAGAAGGGAAAGGGTCCTGTATGTGCCAAAATGTTTGTGGCAGCCCTTTTCATAGTGGCTAGAACCTGGAAGATGAATGGATGTCCATCAATTGGAGAATGGTTGGGTAAACTATGGTATATGAATGTTATGGAATATTATTGTTCTATAAGAAATGACCAACAGGAGAAATGCAGAGAAGCTTGGAGAGACTTACATCAACTGATGCTGAGTGAAATGAGCAGAACCAGAAGATCATTATACACTTCAACAATGATACTGTAGGAGGATGTATGCTGATGGAAGTGGATTTCTTCAACATAGAGAAGAGCTAATCCAATTCCAATTGATTAATGATGGACAGAATCAGCTACACCCAGAGAAGGAACACTGGGAAATGAATGTAAACTGTTATTTTTACCTTCTGAATCCAATTCTTCCTGTGCAACAAAAAATTCGGTTCTACACACATATATTGTATCTAAATTATACTGTAATATATTTAACATATATAAGACTGCTTGCCATCTGGGGGAGGGGGTTGGGGGAGGAAGGGAAAAAATCTGAATAGAAGTAAGTGCAAGGGATAATGTTGTAAAAAATTACCCATGCATATGTACTGTCAAAAAATGTTATAATTATAAAATAAAATAAAAAAAATTAAAAAAAAAAAAAAAAAGAAATTACTTTATAGAGCTAGAAAAAATAATAACAAAATTCTTCTGGAAGAACAAAAAGTCAAGAATCTCAAGGGAATTAATGAGGAAAAAAAGTGCAAGAAAGATGGCCTACCACTGCCACACCTAAAATTTTATTATAAAACAGCTGTCATCAAAACCATTTGGTACTGCCTAAGAAACTGGGCAACTGGATCAGTGGAATAGGTTATGTTCACAAGATACAACACTCAACTATAGTAATCTAATGTTTGGTAAACCCAAAGACCCCAGCTTCTGGAATAAGCTCACTATTAGATAAAAATTTCTGGCAGAAACTAGGTGCTGACCAATACCTAATATCCTATACTAAGATTATGTCAAAATGGCTTAGATATAAAGGATGATACTATAAGCAAATTAGGATAACAAGGCATAGTCTACCTCTCAAATCTGTGGAGAAGGAATTTATGGTCAAAGAATAACCAGTGAACATTATGAAATGCAAAGTGGGTAATTTTGGTTCTATTAAAAGTTTTTGTACAAATAAAACCAATACTGCCAAGATTAAAAGGGAAGTAAAAAATTGGGGAAAATTTTTTACATCCAGTGTTTCTAACAAAGGCCTCATTTCTAAAATATTCTCTATATATTGACTCAAATTTATAAGAATACACTCATTCCCCAATTAATAAATGGATCAAAAGATAGGAACAGATAATTTTCAGATGAAGAATTAAAGTTATTTCTAGGTATATGAAAAAAATGTTCTAAATCAATATTTATCAGAGAAATACAAATAAGGACAACTCTAAGGTACCACTCTATACCATGGCTAACATGACAGGAAAAAATAATGATAAATGGAGGGAATGTGGGAAAATTGAAACACTAATACATTGCTGATGTTGTTGTGAACTGATCCAATCATTTGGATCTATTGGATCAATTTGGAACGATGCCCAAAGGGCATAGTGGCTATCAAACTGTGCATATCCTTTGATCTAGCAGTGTCTGTAATGGGTCTGTATCCTAAAGAGATTATCAAAAAGGAAAAGAACTCACAATGTACAAAAATGTCTGTGGCAGCCCTTCCCCCCTCCCCCCCCCCCCCCCCGGCTGGGGTTAAGTGACTTGCCCAGGGTCACACAGCTAGGAAGTGTTAAGTGTCTGAGACCAGATTTGAACTCAGGTCCTCCTGAATTCAAGGCTGGTGCTCTATGCATTGTGCCACCTAGCTACCCCTGTGGCAGCCCTTTTTGAAGTGGCAAAGAACTAGAAACTGAGTGGATGCCCATCAGTTAGGGAATGGCTGAATAAATTATGGTATATGAATGTTATGGATTATTATTGTTCTTCAAGAAACAATGAGCAGAGTGATTTCAGAAAAGCCTGGAAAGTTTTACATGAACTCATACTAAGTGAAGTTAGTAGAACCAAGAGAACACAGCAACAACAAGATTATGTGATAATTAACTATGATGGACTTGACCTTTTTTCAACAATGAGGTGATTTAAGAGAATTCCAAGATTTGTAAAGGAACCATTCTCATCAAGAGAGAGGGCTATGGAGATTGATTTGGATCACAAAATAGCATTTTCACTTTTTTTGGTAGTTGTTATTATTTGCTTGTTTTTTCGCCCCTCATTTTTTTCTCCTTTTGATCTGTTTTTCTTATACAACACAATAAATGTGGAAATATGTTTAGAAGAATTGCAAGTGTTTAACTTATATTGGATTACTTGTCTAGAGGAGAAAGGGTAGGGAAGGAAGGAGAAAAATTTAGAATAAGGTTTACAAAGGTGAATGTTGAAAACTATCTTTGAATACTAAAGAGGGGAAAGGGATCTGTATGTGCCAAAATGTTTGTGGCAGCTCTTTTCGTAGTGGCTAGAAACTGGAAAATGAATGGATGTCCATCAATTGGAGAATGGTTGGGTAAATTACGGTATATGAAGGTTATGGAATATTATTGCTCTGTAAGAAATGACCAGCAGGATGAATTCAGAAAGGTTTGGAGGGACTTACATGAACTGATGCTGAGTGAAATGAACAGAACCAGAACTTCAACACTTCAACAACAATGCTGTATGAAGATGTATTCTGATGGAAGTGGATATCTTCAACATAAAGAAGATCCAACTCACTTCCAGTTGATCAATGATGGACAGAAACAACTATCCCCAGAGAAGGAACACTGGGAAGTGAATGTAAATTGTTAGCACTACTGTCTATCTACCCAGGTTACTTATACCTTCGGAATCTAATACTCAACGTGCAACAAGAAAATTGGATTGCACACATATATTGTATCTAGATTATACTGTAACACATGTAAAATCGATGGGATTGCCTGTCATCTAGGGGAGGGAGTAGAAGGAGGGAGGGGAAAATTTGGAAAAATCAATACAAGGGATAATGTTATAAAAAAAATTACTCATGCATATATACTGTCAAAAAAAGTTTATAATTATAAAATTTAAAGAAAAATTAAAAAAAAAAAAAAAGAAAACTATCTTTGCATGTATTTTGAAAAATACAAAGCTATTATAAATAAATAAAAGATTTCCAGGTCAGAGGTAGGAAAAAAAAATTAGAGATCAAAAATGTCCATTTTGTTTATAAAAATGCATGAGAGCAGAATTCAGAAGGAAATACAAGTAAGTGGGATGGTTATGAAATTAATGTGAGGAATTTACCAAGAGACTTAAAAAAAAAAAGAGCAAGTAGTAGGAGGTAGCTTTTTTGAGTATTCTGTTGTATATATAGAAATATTCCTTTTTTATTTCAAATTTTAAAAAAGTTAAATTGTAAGAATCATCTTTCCAACTCCAGGATAGAGGAGCACTTCATCTGAAAAAGATTTGGAGATCTTACTGCACTACAAGCAATAGGATCTAAAAGGTCAAATAATCTCATGCTACCTTGAGAAAGCCAGTGTCCAGGAAAAATGAGGTGAGAACCACGTTGTCCTCTGCATTAGTCAGATACAGTTAGGGTACTATGTTTAGCTCTAGATGACATATTAAAAACAAAACAAAACAAAAAAACATAAGCAGGGAAGGGTAACCATGATACTAAAGAATCTCAAACTTTTGTCACTTGTGGATGAGATTTAGGAACCTGAGACACTTAAGTTTGGAGAAGAGAAGATGAAGGAGAATTATGACAGTTACCTTCAGGTATCTGAAGTTTTCTGATGTAGAAGATTAAATGTGTGTCATTTGGCCCCAGAAGACATAGCCAAACAGTGGTTAGAAAAGACAGAAAAGGGGAAAAAAATAAAAGCGCAGCTAGATGATGCAGTGGATGAAGCAATGGTTGTGAAGTCAGACGTACCTGAGTTCAATTCTGTACTCAGGACACTTACAAACTTACTAGCTGTGTGACTTTGGGCAAGTCAAGTCACTTAAACTCAACTGTTTTAAAAAACAAACAAAAAAAACCAAACAAAAAACACTAAAAAAAAGAAAAGACAGAAGTAAATATCAGATTTTTCAGCATTTTCCCAAGCTAAAGTGTAATGTTTGAGCTAGCTTTCTGGAGGTCCTCTGGAAGGGCCTTGGTCTCAAAAGGATAGATAGTCACCATGAGGAAGGACAAGAATATTTTTATATTTAAAATACTTTATTGTAATAAATAAAAATAATTTATTTATTAACAGACTTTATTGTCTCCTTCACAGTTTGTGTCTGTCATAGTCTGACTCAATCTCCTCCAACAGTCTGCCAGTCTCAGTCTGAGTCTGACTTTGTCCCTAGTTCTCTCAGCCCTTAAATGCCCTATTACAATTATATCATTACAGTATACTGAGTATAAGTGATTATATCATTATATCATACTAGATATATGTGAATTAGAGAATCATTATCTCATCAATTCCACTGAGTTAACACCTTCTTTCAAGTATACTTCTCCAGAGCTCCAGCCCTCTACACTAAAGCACACAGCCTCTAGGATCCTCTCCAATCCAGTGACTACATTGCTCCTGAGCCATTTTATTTGTGAGCCCCTGAGTAGAGCATTACAAAGAACACTGACTTACTGTGTGACTGAGGGCAGGTCATTTCCCTATTTATATACTGGCAGCTATTTACAACAATTAACAACTATATAATAGGGGGAGTATTTTCCTTATGATGACTCTAAGAGGCATGTTAATTATGCACATTGGCAAACTACAAATGAGAAATAAAATAACTTGTTCCCAGTCATACTATTAACACATACCTGAAGCAGCACTTGAGCCCAAATCTCAATTCCAAGTTGAATTTACTTCTTATTATGCCAAACACTATCTGGGTACTAACTTTACAGGGATGTCATAAGAAGCAAATGAGAGAAGGTGTGTAAAGTACTTGATAATGGAAGCTATAAGAGGCTGCATGTATGTTAGATAAAAGTGAAGAAAAGAACCATGGACTCAGTGGAGCTGAAAGCCACAAAGAACACACCCCCTGAACAAGGACAAAGAACATCACTAATACAAAACATAATTGTATTTCTATTCAATTACCTTAATATAGCAAAGATCAAGATAATATTGATAACTCCCAAAAAGGCACCAAGTAGAGCTGGGGCTGTATACATGTTCACCTGAAGATCAATGGCTTTCCATGTTACTCCTTTTTCTCCAATCACGGCAAAACATGTCTGAAAAACTTAGCACAGTAAAAATTATGCTAATAGATGATGATTTATGCATGCTAGGCTGCTAAAAAGTAAAAAGGGAGAGGGTCAAAAAGATCAGATTTTTCAGCATTTTCCCAAGCTAAAGCACACAGCCTCTAAGATCCTCTGCAATCCAGTGACTACATTGCTCCTGAGCCATTTTCTTTGTGACTCCCTGACCAGAACATTGCAAAGAACACTAGCTTTGCAGTCATAATGTGTGACACACAGGAATTTCTGAGGGAATTTCTGTTTTCTGTTTTAACTCTATCAAATAAGGTAACCAGCAGAAAGGAAGTGATAAACAAGGTCAAAAAACAAAGGAAGTCAAGGCAATACAATGAAGACATTAAGTTTCTAATGAACATATAAAAATAATAAAAATGAGAAGGTTTGGGATGCTGAATGGTTGTTTACTTTAGATAATATGTTTGTTTTTTTTTTTTAATCTAATTTCTAGTCAGTCAGCTACTGGATTTCATTTAACACAACTGACAGATGCAGAGGTCATCCTAACAACTTAAGGCAGATAAAGACTTGGTTACTCCTCCTTTCTCTAAATAAAGACCAGATGCCACACACCTGTCAGATTGCTAAGATGACAGGAACAAATAATGATGAATGTTGCAGGGGATGTGGGAAAACTGGGACACTGATACATTGTTGGTGGAGTTGTGAAAGAATCCAGCCATTCTGGAGAGCAATTTGGAACTATGCCCCAAAAGTTATCAAACTGTGCATATCCTTTGACCCAGCATTGCTATTATTGGGCTTATATCCCAAAGAAATACTAAAGAGCGGAAAGGGACCTGTATGTGCCAAAATGTTTGTGGCAGCTCTTTTTGTTGTAGCTAGAAACTGGAAGATGAATGGATGTCCATCAATTGGAGAATGGTTGGGTAAATTATGGTATATGAAGGTTATGGAATATTATTGCTCTGTAAGAAATGACCAGCAAGAGGAATACAGAGAGGCCTGGAGAGACTTACATCAACTGATGCTGAGTGAAATGAATAGAACCAGAAGATCTCTGTACACTTCAATGTTGTATGAAGATGTATTCTGATGGAAGTGGAAATCTTCAACATAAAGAAAATCCAACTCACTTCCAGTTGATCAATGATGGACAGAAATAACTACACCCAGAGAAGGAACACTGGGAAGTGAATGTAAATTGTCAGCACTACTGTCTATCTAGCCAGGTTACTTATACCTTCGGAATCTAATACTTAATGTGCAACAAGAAAATGGTATTTACACACATATATTGTGTCTGGGTTATATTGTAACATATGTAAAATGTATGGGATTGCCTGTCATCGGGGGAACGGTGTGGAGGGAGGGGGGGGGATAATTTGGAAAAATGAATACAAGGGATAATATTATAAAAAAAATTACTCATGCATATATACTGTGGGAAAAAAAATTCTAAATAAAATAAAAAATAAAATAAAATAAATAAATAAAGACCAGATGCCTACCTGGACCCAGGATAAAGCCAAAAGCCTGAGAAGCGCTAGTGTTGGCCATAGCACTGGTTCTTTCTTGAAGGGAAGTAGCACCAGCAATATAAGATCTAATTACTGCTACATTTCCTTTAAAAAAAAAAAAAAGGGAAAAAAACAAATGTAAATGAAAAGAAAGTAGTTTCTACTTGATAAAATTCATTTTAACTAAGCATTATATAAAAAGGGAAGTAATTATAAAAAACTGTTCATGTTCCCTAATTATGTCCACAAAAACTGCTTTAGATGCATATTATAATGCACTACTATATCACTGAGGTTAAGATTTAAAACGTTACTATTAATTCATTCCTTTTCAATAATGTGAAGGCAGAATTCTAGAAAAAGATTAAATATTTAAAAGTCATTATACTAACACCAAAAAAACCTTTTTCTGCTCATCTAATATTTACTGACCATACTATATGATGGGTAAGGCACTAGCTGCTATAGCTAATTTTACAACAAATGCCCAAATATGTGAACCTCACACAAACCCACAAATTTACATCAATTCTATTATATACTCTAGATGCCCTAAGTAACAGAAAAAACATACAATTCCAACCAGCACTGTTTAAGTGTCTACCATATGCTTCAACACTGGGCTAGTGTGGGATACAAAATCAGCATAAGATTTTACCTCTAGGAAGTTATAATCTAATCAGAAGAAAAAAGGCAAAGATGATAAAATTTGATAGATAGATAAATCCTCTCAGCCATACAATGATCTAAAATAATTACAAAAGATCTATGATGGAAAATGCTATCTAGATGCAGTGAAAGAACTATGAAGACCTGAAAGCAGATTGAAGCATACTATTTTCACTTTTTGTTGTGTTTATTCTTTCTCATGGCTTTTCTCTTTTGTTTTGATTCTTTTTTGACATTATGACTAATGTGGAAATATGTCTAATATGATTGTACATGTATAATCTACATCAGACTGCCATCTTAGGGAAGAAGGAGGAGAAAAAGACAAAAGGAAATAAAAATTTTGTAAATGTTAAAAACTAAGAAAAAAAAATTTAGAAAAAAGGTATGCATATAAAACAGAAACTATATAAAACTGCTAGATTGAGTAGCATGGAAAAGGTGGAAGAAGGACTAAAAAGAAGGACTAAAAACTGAACTTGGTCCCTGAAGAATGAAGAAAAAGAGTAAAGACAATTCCAAGAAGAAAGAACAGCCATAGAGATAGGAATAGGCAAGTTGATTTCCCTGACTAGAGGAAAAGCTCTATGTTGAAGACATATAGGAATTAAGATCTGATGGGTTAGACAGGGACAAATTATGAAGAGTTTCGAATGTCAAAGTAAATGTAGATTCGACATAAATAGAAAGATAACATATCAATAAGTATATTACCTGCTCCAAATCCCACAAGTCCACGAGCTACCAACATGTAGTATTTATTGTGGGAGGAAGGTACATGGACATAGGCATAGAGGCAATTGGCTGCCACTGAAATGAAGAGTGAGATCACAAGAGGTTCTTTCCTTGGTCTAAAATTAGACCACAAGCCAAATATAGGTGAAGCTACCATCTGGCCAAGACTATAAGAAGCAATAATCCAACCCAAAAAGCTTGTATCTGCTGTGGGATCAATCTGCAAATAGAAATACAACCCATTATAAAGTTTTGCTTTGTTTTAAAACTCAAGTGTAAAACATAAACCTCAGCATAAAGAGCTAGACTTAGAAGTCAGAAAGACTGGGATCCAAATCTAAACTCAGTCACATATATGTATGACCCTAAGAAAATCGTGTATTACTTTTCTGACTGAGCTTTCCATCTATAAAATGAGAATAATAGTCCCATCATACTTACCTCATAGGGTGGGTGGAAAGCAAAGGGGATGATGTTCATAAATTGCTTTAAAAACTACAAAGTGCTATATAAATGTTGATTACCCTTACTATTTTCTGATCAGGAAATAATTTTTTTTTTTTAATGGAAGGTCACTGTGTAACAATAGGATGCTGAGCTTTCTGACTTCAAGGATCTCTAAAATCCATAAGAATAAAATTAGATTTACTTTTCAACATATTATTGTGCATAAAAAAATAATAGTCACTAATTCTGGTCTTTTCTAGTACACACAGTAATTTCCAGCAACATAAGAAGCCAAATAAAAAAGATACATAATGAGTAAGACCAGAGATAAATTAATGCAGTTGATAGAATTTCAGATAGTAAAGCAGTTTTCAGAGATTTATATTTTTAAAATAAGCAAGCTTTATGGTGATATACATAAATATAGAAACTTCTCACTCTGCAACCCTTACATATACAATCTGGCTCTATGGATAGTTTGATTAGGTTAGAGAAGGAAAAAAGAGGAAATGTTAAGAGCTTAGGAAATGGTCACTATCTAGAATGGTGTGGAAAATTTAACCTGAGAGACTGGGGGTTTAAAGTCAATGGTAGCCTTCAAAAACACAATACATACCATAAAGAGAGAATATATACAAAAGCAAAACATTACAGAAACTGAGGGATTTAGGTTACATAATTAGAACTTTCTAAATCTTAAACACTAGAACAATTAAAAGAGAAAAAAAAAACATTTAAAAGAGTAAGATCACTGAAGTTCCCTTATATAATGACAATACAATTTTACAAACATTGATTAATTCAACACATTTATTAAATGCCAACTCTGTGCATTGAGGAAGGCACTGGAGATATAAAAATGATTTCTTCCAATCATTGATATGCTTATTTTAACGATCCACGTATCAGCAAAAAGCAAGTAGAGACTTACAAACCTTTTGGAGGAATGGCCATATTGACATAATTACAATCGAAAATCCTGTGAAAGGTGAACAAAAATCATGTCATTTTATAGTTCTAGTTTTCAACATGTTCCTTCAAACACAGTACACAGTACTACAGACTTGAAATATTATTATGAACCTTCTCTACTTGACTTCTGTTCTTATATCTGATCATGGCATTGAGTGAACTAAGGGGGATTCACAAAAGCTATGCCAGTGGCAGACAAGAAGATGTACAACAAACAAAAGAGAAAACAACAGAGGAAACATCCCCAATGTTATGTAGATCTTAAAAATTTAAGTGTAATATACTGCTGGAAATGCTTTTTGTGCATTTATTTTGTAGAATTTTGATACAGAAATGCTGTTCATTTTTGTGGAGCACAGTGTAACAGAAATTAGTCTTAGATCAACATTCTTAAATCGTATCTTACAACAATTTCAAAAAGGCTACATGTCTTAGTTATTAATGATCATACCATTAAAAAAATTAGAAGTAGGTCATATAAGCATCTCATAGCCATGGGTTGGAGATGAATTTTTAATCAAATATGGGATAGAAATAGTTACAAAAGATAAGAGATTATTTTAATCATGTGAAATTGAAAAGTTTATCTAGATAAAGAACTCATCTAACTCATCTAAGGGAAGGGAAGCATTTAACAGGAAAAAGCCCAACAACTTTATATCAAATATCTATAAAAAGGGTTTGAGTTGCAAACTAACAAAAATAGAAAAGACATAAGATAGTATAAAACAAATGCAAAAGGGGCAACTAGATGGTATAATGGATAGAGCCCCAGTCCTGAAGTCAGGAGGTCCTGCATTCAAATCTGAACTCAGATACTTAACAATTACTAGCTATGTGACCCTGGGCAAGTCCCTTAAACCCAATTGCCTCAGCAAAAAACAAACAAACAAACAAAAAAACCAGAATTTTGGAGGCTATTGGTCATTTTCTTCACTTTTAATTTTATTTGAAATCTGATTTTCACACATTACTGTTTGGAACATAAAAGAGATTAAGAAGACAGAAGAGATTCATTCCTCCTGAATAGAAAAACGAATAGGCAGCATTGAGCTGACACTAGTGGTTCCCCAGGCATGAAAAGCTCTTCCTTCTCACCTTACTATTGCTTGTGGAAAACTGGCTTTCTCTGAACTCAACTCAAGTGCCTCCTTCTATGCTTTTCCTGATTCTTTCTGCATCCTTTCCTTCCCAAGTCTTTTCTGCCAAAAGTACCCTGTATTCATTCCATTATTGCTGACTTAGGTATGTACATGTTATCTCTCTCATCATAATATCAGCTCCTTGAAGTCAGAAACCATTTCCTTTAGCTTAATTATCACAGCAATTATGTAGCATTTTAAGTTTTGCACAGCATTTTCTATATTTTATTTTATGTAACAAATATTTTATTGATTGATTCTCTAAGCCAGTTTCAAGTGAAGCCATCAGAATTAGTACATGTCAACTCAAGAGAGTACATGGGGAAAAAACACATCACTTTAAAAATAGTCACTCCAAATACTGCCCTTTCATTTTCATGTATAACTATTTAACTTTATAGTTATATATTGGCACTACTCCTAATCAGTAATTTGATAAGAAAAAAAATTATTCATCACTTAAAACACAGTAGAAAGATTACAGGACTTGATTTGTTTCCTTCTTTCCCATCCCAATACTTACCTACACTAATGAAAAACATAGTGAGATACAGGATGCGAATGGAACGCCATCGACTCCTATAATGCTCTTCAGTTTCTATAACATCCCACTGGCTAGATTTGTAGAAAAATGAGAAAATAATATTTATGTAACCACCACATGTGGACATGAATGGGGGGGTAGTGATATAAAATTTAAACATAGGAGAAACAATGAGGGGAAAAAGTCTATCTGTCAACAAAGGGAATATAGATTAGATGTTCTTGATAGCCCATTCCAGGTCCATAGAAAGTAGGGACAGGAGGAAATCACAAATTTGTGAAAGACCACTAACTGAGGAAATTTCCTCTATAGATTAATTTAATTTACGAGATCAGCTACTACTCTTCAACTTAAGAGTCTCCAGGGCTGGCTCTTAAATGACCCAGGCAAAGTGTTATCTAGAAAAGTCTGATTTATGACCAAATCTGAGGTGGGATTCAAACTCAAACTATATCACAATGGAAGTTGTCACTAATAGAGAACAATAACTGGTGAGGAGTCTCAGAACCGTAGCAGAAGGCATGGTTAAATAAATCAGAGGAGAAAATGGGAGGAGGGAAAAAGGAATTTCTATTTAGAATCAGGACGGAGTTTGAAGCCAGGGACAAACATCACAAAAGTTAGCCAATGTATTAAAGGCCTACTATGAGTGGGGCCCTAAAGTAAGCACTAGAGATACAAAGAAATAAATGAAACAGTAACTTAAGATTTTGTTAAGGGAAACAATTTGTATAAAAATAACTAAATACAATAAACACTGGATAAATTGTAGGGGAGGTAAATGAGCTGGTGCATTGCATAATTTTTTTCTCAGATATGAGATGGACTTGGTGATCTCTGTGGTTTTATCATTAAACCCAGTATGACAGGGCCCCAGATCTGGAGTCAGAACACCTGGGTTTGAATCTGGCTCACTTCTCCCCACCTAGGTCATCTCATTTGAGCTTACTCTTTGGGTTTCTTTCTGTTCACCTGCTTTGTAACATGAGAATATTAGGATAGGATTTCTACAGGTGACATCTGATCTAATGTCAAGCAGATTCAAAGAAATAGTAGGCAATAAACAAATAAACAAACAAATAATACACTAGTAGCCAAGTCTCATGGATTTTACCTCTTCTTCTGTCCACCACAATAAGTGGTGGGCCTCATTCCCTGTCTGGGAGCCATTGCAAGCAGCCTCGAGTACAGGCTCTACTCTCTTCTCTCTAATCCATCCTCCCAGGCAGGAAGTGAATTTCCTAAAGTACAGGTCTGACAGTAAATCTTTCTCCCAGAATTGCCTGTAGGATCAAAATCAAACTCCTGCATGGCTTCTAAGCCCTTTACCCCCATCTCTAACCTTAATGGTGGTTAATAAATATTTGTTTCCCTTCCCTTCCTTTTATCTTATGTACTTATGGGCAGTTAGACTGGCAAAAGAAGTTTTTATTAGCATTTGGCATTGGGAAGTTAGCCTTTGCTAGGAAAACTGACTTCCAAGTGGCAAAGTCCTGACAGAGAAATAAAGATCTAGCAGAGAAATCCTCTAACAGAGAAAGAGAAAATTTCTAGCAGAGAAATCCAGACAGGGAGGTAAATAAGGTCCTGTTAGGGAAATAGGTGAGAGAGATAAAGAGGGAGTAATGTTGAAAAGAAAATCTTTTCAGGGGGTAGGGGGTAGCAACACTGCTAAGGAGAGAAAGAGGTTCCTTGGCATGATTCCTGCATTTAGGTCCTCTGGAAGGAATTGAAGCTTGTTAGATGGGTAGCTCTTGGTGGGGCTGGGAGCTGTTTGAGTTGAAATCAGAATGAAATCAGAATAATCTTCGAACTGAATGAGTGTCCCCGGACTAATCTCCAACTCAATAGAGTTGGACAGAAATCTCCATCTCCAGGAGGAGTGGTCCTGGATTCAACTAGTCCCACCCAGATAATAGAATGAAACCACTTTATCTTGATTCCCTGGGGTGGGTCTCTCAGGGGAGAGCTTCTCTGAGGGAGTTTCTCAAGCTTTCCCCCCAAAGTCAGAGTGAGAGAATAAGAGTTTCAGGGCTCTCCCCGTCAACTTCATCCCTGTCTGCTTCAGTCTCCTCATCTATAAAATAGGGATAACAATAGCATGTAGAGTTTGTGAGGACCACATGAAATAATATTTGTAATGTTCCTCACAGAGCTTGGCACATAAGGGTGGTTAATAAATATTTGTTCCCCTTCCCTTCCTTATATTTTATGAACTTAAAAATATCATTCCAAGAAAGTCACCAGACTTCCAAAAGGACTCCATGACACAAAATAATCTAAATGAAAAGTTATGGTCCTTTCCAAATTTAATCTAGGATGCCCATAATACTGTAACACAGATCACAATCCATACAAAAACTTTTCATCCTATGTAATCTTTGTCCATAAATCCTTAGTGGAAGAGGAGCAGAAAAATAAAAGCTGCCTTTCTCCAGGTCTTCTAACAAATAGTAAGCTGGCCTCTGCTTTTGTTGTGTTGTGCTACAGTTCCCTTTTATTGTCCTCACTCAGTTTCCCTGAATTGTTCTGCCTCAGTTCCTAATTGTTCTGCTCAATCCTGCAACACCACAGCTCCCTCCTAATCATCATGATCCAGATAAGGAGAAAGATCTTCTATTTTAGACATCATGACCCTAGCCCTTCCCTAGTTATCAGAATGTCCAGTGCCTCCCCCCATTCTGTCATTGTTCTTTTTTATCCCAACTAATCAGAATGTTGGTGCTCCTCCTCATCCTGTCAGAACGCTGATCCTGCTCTCAGTGCTCTGAATCTGCCCCTGCCTCAGTCTACTCCCTGGTAGCTTGGAGTCACGAGCATGTATACTTCATGGGAAGCACACATTAGCTGCTGGATGTTTTGGACATCAGCCCTGGAGGCAGCATGCCCCTAATTCGGGTTGTGTTCCCTTTAAGAAACTAGTCCTTTCAGATTGATTTATTCCTTTCTGATTCCCAACCCCTCCTAGCTGATGCATTATCAATTCAAGAAGCTAGGACCTTTGATTCACAAATTCTGGTCAAAAGCATCCCTTTGAATTCCAATAGGAGATATATACTCTCTCCTAACCCACAGGCCCCTTTAATTAAATGTTTCCTTATAAAAGAGCCAAGCTGGAGTCCTCTCTTTGCAGAGGTCCCAAAGCTGGCAGCCTTCCACTTGGCATGCCAAGGATCTCTGCCCACTGGAACATTATTTCCAGTGCCCTCTTATCTCTACATCAACTTTAATAACTAGACTTTAACTTTACTTCCACACCCCATAATAAACCTCTTTTATCAATCTAGGTTGTCAGCCCATAAATTTCTTTACAGGGGACTCTTGTGCTGCCACTAGACCTCATTTAACTCCATATCCTTGCGCCAAATCCAAAGGGATTGCAGGGGAGCTCTATTTGACTCCCTGTACCCCGAACCTGCCACTAGACCTCAATTAAACCCTAATTTCATTTGGGTACTCCATATCTAAACCTCATCATCCCCAGCACAATCTCTCCCTTTCAAATGTAATATTAAAAACTCTCTAACCTCTATCTTGCCTCAGTTTCTCCAGCATTACAGTTGCTGCCCCTATTCTTCCCATCAGGATCAGAGGTACTCCTAGTCTAGCTAAGATCTCCAATGGCCAAGCCTCCATTCCCTACAACCTACAAGGATGGTTAATCCAGTGGATTTCAGAACTTGTTCCTAGAGTAAACCTTACCTAAACTGGTGGGAAGAGAGTAAAAATTCCCATATACATTGTATCTAGCCAGTCCCAGACTTCACATGACCATTACTATGAAATTGGAGTTCAGTAAGCATCCTACCCTCTGACAGCTACAATCATTTCTTGCTCTCTCTGGGTAGTGACCAAATCAATTCAACTGCAAGCTCCTGGAATGGAAACAAATGTCTGCCCTATGGTTCTTCTCATTCATGTGAGATCTTTTAATTATTTTTTGCCCCACTTCTTGTATATGATGCTTAGCATTGGTCTCCACCCTTATTCCCCGAATTCTCTTCTCCAGGCCCCCCACTTCTCTATGTTTCATCTCTATATTAGAGTAAAAACTCCTAGAAGGAAGGGATATATTGGGTGGATGGAGGGAGAAATCCCCTCCCCTCTACAGATCTTTTAACCTTAGGGCTTTCCACCTGACTTCTCTTTTCCACTGAATTTCCTGGTTCAATACCTTTCCTGACCACAGATCTTTAATGATTTCCTTGGTGCCACTTTTTGCATGCAAATCTTATTTGTGACCCTCACATGGTTCCCACTGCCTTCATTGAACAATACAACCGGTGAAGAATCCAAATTGTACTATTAAATGAGTCACAGGTATAGAGAATGAATAGGAAAATAAAAAGGTGAGTTTTGGTTTGGAGAACAGCCTGGGAACACAAAATGCTATTCAATTCCTCAAATGTAATCCAATCTGCTATATTCTCCCTTAGCTCTGGCTAGTTCTCAATCCATTCTCTGTTGGTGTTCAATATAACCGTTGTCCAATCGATTACATTTAACTGCATATTCCTGTGCTTATGGTAGTATACAGAAAATCTCAAATGACTCTGATAAACATTTTAAGTAAGGAGAGATCTTCCCATCTTCAGATTTAAAAAAAAAAAAAATCAGGAAGACATAAAAACTCCACATCGACAGCACTGAGAGCTGAAAAGGAAAAACCCCCAGGAAAAAAAAAACACAAAACACCCACATAAAAAACCAGATTCAAATAAAAATCAGTAAGAATCTGAGGTTATTGTGAAGAGAAAATATCTTAATAGATCCCGAGGGCATAATTGTGTTACAAAGAACAGAATCAAAATCACAAAAGATGAGAAGGGGTCATTAAAGGAAAAGGTAAAATAGTACTTTTCAGTTTAAGAAGGCTGTGCAGTATAATCTGTTTTGGAAATCTTTTAATGCAAAGTGGTTTTTAAAAAATTTAAATACCGTGCTTAAAAGCCTTCCACAGTCAAGAAAACTCACATATCTAGAATTGTTCAATGAGCTTTCATTCACATGACTCTTCATGATCCCATTTAGTTTTCTTGGCAGATGGCTGAAGTGATTTGCTATCTCCTCCAATTTTACAGATGAGGAATCTGAAGGCAAATGGGGGAGGGGGGGAGAAGAGGTAAGTGACTTGCCCAGAGTCACACAATTACTAAGTGTCTGAAGTTGGATTTGTACTCAGGGCTTCCGGCCTCCAGGCCAGGCACTCAATCCACTGTGCCACCTAGCTGTCTCTAACTTGAAAAGCATTTTCCAAAATCCTGAGATGGGTAAAGTCTTAATTCGATTTAAATGCTTCACTATATTTGTTCCAGATATGTGAGGATGTGATTATGCTAATATATTATTTAAAGTAACACATACCGATTTAAATGTGATATGATTATAAATAACTCAAGGAAAAATCATTTTCACAGTATAACAGTAAGCAGTGTGACTAGATACAGGTTCAAATATGTAAAACTACTAGTCTTCATTGCATCCAGAGAAATGGCCTTTTCCAGGGAGATTCAGTAAAGTGTAAAAAACCAACATTTTGCCATTTCTATCAGCTGTTTTATGTGCTGGGATTCTGATGGCTAAAATTCAAAAAACAATATGCTAGGTTGGTTCATCCTAATAAACAGCAACCATTGAGATGGGGTGTAGCACCTACAGAGAATGTAGCAATAACCCTAAGGTCCCTTAGCCAAGGGAGTCACAGTACTTCTATAAACATTGGTGGCAGTCACATGACAATTTGTTGGTCAGTAATAACAAAAGTTTGAGACAATAGTCTCATACTACCTAAGTCACAGAATTCAATAATGCAGTACATACTGAAGGAGATTTTTCTCCTTTAAGGATTTTTAGAGTTTCGGGGTCCCCTCTTCAATACCAGTCCACTCTTCAATTCTACCTCTAAGCCATGAAATTAGCATATCAGTGACTAGAAGCACCGGATCTAGGTTCTAAAAATTTATCTTCACCTTCTAGATTCCTAGCTAAGTTCACTTTAGTAGTCCTAACATTCATAACAAACTTTGCCCCTTCACTTTCAGATGGGCCTAAGCCTGCAAATTCTTTTGAGACACCTCACACAACTGTCAGGAACCCCAAACTTTTTGGTGTCTCCTTTGAACTTCGACAATCTCTGTTTAAACATGCTTTGAATTTAATAAATCAAAATGTGAGTGATGCACAATTGCCAAGTTTTCATCTTTTAATGTGGCCTTTTTCAGCTGGAAACTGCTAAGGTTCTACTTGGGCTTTGACTATTGGCTTCCTGAAGTTGGGGTTGGTGAATTGGTTTCCATCAGCTTCCTCCTCCTCCTCTTTCTCATACAGAGGCAGCAAACAAAAGAGGAAAGAGCCCAGAATATTTATTTATAGCAACACTGCTGGTGACAAAAATTCGAAACTGCCCCCATCTACGGGGCAATAGCTGAATATCTGAATGTATGTAAAGTAAATAATTTCTGCAAAACTAAGAAATAGGGGAAAACTACGGAATGAACCAGAAAAAAAAAAGAGAAAAATTCTGTTCACTGATTCCAACTATGATTCCAGAAGACTAATTAGAAACTGTAGCTAGCATTTATATTTGTATATTACATATTACATTGTTACATGCTACGCCTAGCATGCTTGTATATTACTATTGTGTATGTGACAAAAATACATGTGTATCGTCCGCTAAGATTTGGGAAATTATCTCATTAGTTAAAAGGGGAAGTGTCCTCACTTTACAGATTAGGAAACTGAGGGAAGGTGCAGGGTCTGACTCGGGATCTAAGGCCAGGCTGCTCTGATGCAGGTGGTGGCCGGCGGGTGCCGATCGCTACATAACGCTTTCCGAACGTCACAACACAGGCCGGCTCTGTGCGATTGCCCATCCTTGTTGTAAGAGAAAACTAAATCTTGTTCGTGGAAAATGTTAACTTAAACTTGGAAGACCGAAGCTGCCCCCAGGCCAAGCCCGACTCGTCCTGAAAGTAGAGAAAGTCCAGGCACTACATGCCCTGACTCGGTTTCCCCGCGTGTAAAAAGAGCAGAGAGACAGAAGGCGCCGCCACCCCCAACCCTTGGGCCCTGGTTCACCTGCTCCCCGGGCCCTGCTCGCCCAGCAAAGGCTGCTGTTCCTCGGGGGTTCCGCAGGCGGCCATGACCAACTCCGGACCCCAAACTCGGAGCTTGACCCCCTACTCTGAGGCTAAAGAGGAGACGGAGAAAGCGCAGGTTCGGGCCCGATTCTCGCGACACTTGGAGCCCCTCCTTCAGCCGGCGCTCATCGCTTTTTTTTTTTTCCGCGACGCCGGGGCGCGTGCGCAGCGGGGTGAAGTAGGCAGCCGAAACTAGTCTTGCCAGGGGCTTAGGGCGCGTGCGCACGAGGATGGGCCCGGCTTTAGAGCCAGGCTTCTCCCCACCCCCTCCATCCACCCCGTGACTCTTTCTTGGCAGCCCGCCAGATGGCGGCGCCGCCAGATCCTAGATGGAAAATCGGCAGGGTCCAAACGGACACTCGCCCCACCCCCGGCCTGGACCGCAGTCTCCTCCCACCGTGGTGGGCGGGTGCGGCAGGTGGGCCTGAAAGGAGGAGTCCCAGACTGGGGACCTAGACGGCCTGAGGGCTGTTTAGGGGGCCCCAGGCTTCCGGCCCTAGGTGAGTGGCGCGAGGGGTCTGTGGGGGAAGGGGCGAAGTACGGGCACGCGCGCGGGGCAGGAGGGGAGGAGAAGAGCGAGCGCGCGCCTGGGGCAGGATGGGGAGAAGGGTACGTGCCGGACGGCGCGCGCTGTCCTTGCACTGGGCTGGAAACTGAGCCCGCGAGAGAAAGAGGAAGGGGCTTCCCCTGCATCCCGAGGCTCCGAGGCCACGCTCCACTTCTCGCCACTTAGGTGACCTTGGGTAAGTCACTTCTTTCTGGCTCTCAGTTCGCTCCTGTGGGAGACGGGGAGGGGAGCGAGTCTCCGGAGCTTCCTCCAGCGGCCAGTCTCAGCCGTGCGCTCGGACCCGGACTGAGTTCGTCGGAAGCGGATCTGAGCGCCCGGTGTTACTTTTGTTACCTGGGGAGCGCTCTCGCCCCAGAAAAGGGGAAGCCCCGTGCGTGGCTTCCTCTCCCGCTCTGTCCACGCGCCGTGGGCTTGTCCGAACGAGAGGAGGCCTCTCCTCCTTCGGGGTCTTCCTGCGTTCCCGGGGTGCGGGGGGGGAGCGGATGGAGGCTTCAGGTGGGACGGAACCCCCAAGTTGGCCTTGGGGAAGCTCGAGTATCTGCGATAGAGAGAGGGCGACGGCCGGGGAGCCGAGGGTCTGCATTCCTTTACAGGCAATAGGGAGCCGCTGCATCTTCCTGAGCTGGAGAGAGGGCGCTCACATTTGTGCGGCGCAAAGATAAATTCTACAGCCGCTTTAGAGATTAATCTTCATGCTCCGTGACTGGTCTTTTTGGCTTCTTTTTCGTCCCAACTGAAACCTCACCTTCTACCGTAAGCCTTCCGCCATCCCTCGTTAATTCTGGCTCCTTCTCATAATCATTTCCTATTCTGCATATGCCTTCCTTTGTATTCAGTTGTCTGCCTACTGACTCTCCTTCCCCTCCCCCCCAGGTTGTAAGTTCTTTAAAGGTTGGGGCTGCACTCTCCCTGGCCCATAAAAAGTGCTCCATAGGTGTTTCTTTTTGATCTGTTCATTGAAATTAAAATGGATTTCCCCCCGGAGGAGTTTTAATGAGATTAATCCCCACAGTAGTATATCTTTCAGCGATCCTCAAACTTTTTAAATAGGGGGCCAGTTCACTGTCCCTCAGACTGTGGGAGGGCCGGACTACAGTAAAAACAAAAACTCACCCTCTGTCTCCGCCCCTCAGCTCATTTGCCATAACCTGGGCTGCATAAACGTCCTCTACCGGGCTGTAGTTTGAGAACCCCAGATTGTTGATCTCACTATTCATGCAAAGTTCTCAGAACCAGGAGCCCTGCCTGTGAAAGCCAGGCAGATGCTAGATGCAACGGCCTTAGTGCTGGACCCGGTATATAAATCAAATCTGAAACTGAGTCTCAACTCCAGATGAGGGCCACTGAATGTGGGGGGAGTCGAAAAAAAAACAAGCAACCATTAAAGGTGTTAGAAATCACACACACACAAAAATTGTTCCCCTGAGACAATTGGAGTTAAGTGACTTGCCCCCATCACACAGCTACACAGCTACACAGCTACACAGCTACACAGCTACACAGCTACACAGCTACACAGCTACACAGCTACACAGCTACACAGCTACACAGCTACGAAGTGTTAGGTGTCTGAGGTCAAATTTGAACTCAGGTCCTCCTTCCTAACCTCAGGGCTGGTGAAGATTTAATTCTTTTTTTTTTTCCCCCTGAGGCTGGGGTTAAGTGACTTGCCCAGGGTCACACAGCTAGGAAGTGTTAAGTGTCTGAGACCAGATTTGAACTTGGGTCTTCCTGAATTCAGGGCTGGTGCTCTATCCATTGCGCCACCTAGCTGCAGATTTAATTCTTTATGTAAAGATGTATAGATTTAATTCTTTATGTAAAAATTAAACAAGCATATCCATCTCATTAGTAAGCAAGTTTGCTTTCTTTATTAGATAGTAAAATTATATGTATACTTAAAAATTAATGTCAAAATAAAATTTTAATGGGTTTTATTTCTAAGTGATTTGTTCTTTATGATTGTGATTTGAGGTGAGGAGATGATGGTAAACACCAAAAGTTGAGGATCATTAATGTGGAGAATTCACAATTCACAATTCTCTTTGGCAAAAAGCAGATTTAATTGAGGAACAGATTCCAGACAAAATGAATTCTAAAGGAAGCTATGAGGTTGGGACCTATTTTTAGCTGGCAGGCTAAATCCTGAAAAGGACTTAGCACCCTAAAAAAGTTAGTTAGCTGGGGTTGGTAAGCATATTGGAGTTAGGACAGATACCACATGCCATGGGTCAGGTAAGGAGAAAGTCACCAAAAGGTGGAGTGCCACAGTAGACTGACCAAAGGAAGGCAGCAGCCGTGGAATGGCCAATAAATAGACTGGACATGGTCCGGTGACTCTGCCTGAGACCTATTGCTAGGGTGGGTCTCAGGAATTTGACATAACTTGGATTTCTGACCTTCCAAAGAGTCGGACCTTGGAGCTAAACTGATCTCTATCTGTGCCTTCTCCCTGACAGCCTCAGGGATTTTATCAATTCCTCTGCTAACCACACCTAACATTGAAGACCTCATCCTTTCTGGTAAGCTCCTCCTATCCAGCTATTTATTGTAGGATGTCTTACAAATAAACTTGGCCAGTCCACAAGATTGTTTTAGAGGTCGTTCTCTGCCGGAGATGCACAGAAAGTAGAGTGTTTTTTGTTTTCAGACTTAGCTTTGGAAATTATCCTTTTTAATTTGTAGTCAGGGAACAAAGAAGTGCTTATCTTTCTTCCTCCTTTCTGTAGTGGAGGAGACTGCTTTACCTGTGCTGCTTCATCCCTGATCTAGATTGTTTGCTAGTGCTAAGTTTGGTTGATACAGTTTTCCTAGTTTTCTATATTAATGAAGTCATAGTGCTGGTGGTTCAAAAAAATAAGTTGAAACAATCTCTCAGTTGTTTCATTAGAAAGTTTAAGTGCTGTGTTTTTTCACTTTATTGTGATGGCCACAAAAGATACAGGAATCAAAAGAATATGGAAAAGAGGATTCTGTTAAATGTTTTCTTTGAGGCCATAAATTTGTACTATAATTTTACTGAAAACTCAAGCTCCTTTTTATCCTTGACGTGTTCTCTTAGTCAATAAACACTTATGAATTTTTTTTTATGATTTTCTTTTTTATCTTTTCTTTTTGATGAGGTAGTCAGTGTTAAATGACTTGCCCAGGGTTACACAGCTAGGAAGCATTAAGTGTCTGAGACCAGATTTGAACTCAGGTCCTCCTGACTCGAGCTGGTGGTCTAGCCATTGCATCACCTAGCAATAAACATTTATTAAGTGCCTACTATATGCTTAAGTGTTGCATGTAATTGGGTGATACAATGGATAATGCAAAGACCTGAAGTCTGGAAGACCTGAATTCAAATTTAGCCTCTGACACTTAACTGCATAATCCTGGGAATAACCTTCATAACCTGATTTGTCTTGTTTTCTGTCAAGAATACAAAATAAAAAGGGGCAGCTAGGTGGTGCAGTGGATAGAGCACCAGCCTTGAATGCAAGAGGACCCGAGTTCAAATATGGTCTCAGACATTTAACACTTCCTAGCTGTGTGACCCTGGTTAAGTCACTTAACCCCAGCCAAAAAAAAAAAAAAAAGAATACAAAATAAAAACCAAAAAATACCGAACAACTTTACTGGTTGACCCTATGTTAAACTTGGAGCTATAAATGCAGAAAAGAACCCTCAAGGGAAATATATACTCCAAAAAAAGCTGATGGGGAAAGGGAAAGAGAATAATGTTCCTGGAGAAACCTAGCCTAGTGGCGAATGGAAAATGTGGGGCCCTCCTTAAAGGGAGGAGTTCATTGCTCCACCCTCCAGCCCCCCAATCAGAGGGGAGAGGCAATTTAGGTGTTGAATATCAAAGCAAACTCTGTCTCCAAGTTGAGATTTCAGGTGATGAGCTTATCTGGGGGGAATCTTAGTAGCTGATGGGAAAAGTTGCCTCTAAAAACAGGTACTGGAAGGAATTTGTTGCTGCCCCTTTATGTTTTAAAAAGATAATTTTAAAATTCTGATTTGCTGGGAGTCTCTATTGCTTTTGCAACTCCCCATAAGAAGACAACTCAAATTTTAATAACACTTTAAGATTTACACAGTGCATTTCTTTCAACAATCAAATGGGGAGGTTGTCTATTACAATCCTGTTTTGACATATGAGGAAATTGGGACTGTTGAAGAGTTTGCCATTTGGAATTAAGACTTTAGCCCCAAAATTTGATGATGCCTATTGAGGAAAAGTGAGAAGTGAATAAAAATGAAGCATAGTATTAAAATGAGGTTAAAAATCTCCACAAAAACATGGCTCTTCTAAATCAAAGGTTATAATACTTAATATGTCTAGAGAGCAGTGACACAAGATCTTTATACTTGATGGCCAAATACTTGGATCATTTTAGTAACACAGCTCAGCTTAATGAAATGCAGTTCTAGGAAAGAGCTTACTCCTTGGCACTGAAGCATTTTTTTTTTTTTTTTAAGGGAGCTAAACTTTTCTCTCTGCTATTGACTTTAAGCTGGGCATTTTGCCTTTTAATTTACATTATCAAATTTCCTTAATTCAATTCCGAAGCCCTATTGTTTTGGATCCTGAGAAAACTCAAGGAATCTTTTGATGAGTATAGCCTTTTAGAGGAGATGAAAAGATTCTTGATGGAAGAAAATTTGATTCTTCAGTGAAGATTGGGAGATATTTCACACTTAAAGCTATCTTTGAAACTATAGGATTGGTCAACACTGCCAAACTTAAGAATTCTGAAGTCTTTTTGGATTGTTTTCCATTATTATGATTGTGGTTGATAAATGTTACAGACTTTCCAAATTCTATGAATTCTTAAGTTCATTTCTAATTGTACAGCAATATTCCATTGTATTCATACACTGTAATTTATCAATCATTCTGCAATCAAAATGTTCATTTTCCTTCTAGTTTTTTTGTTGCTACAAAAAATGCTGCTATAAATGTTATTGCATATAAGATTTTTTCTAAGTTGTTTTCCAGAATGGTAGGACCAGTTCATAGCTTTACCAACAATTTATTAGTGATTGGTTTGTCTTCTCATAGTAGTAAAACATTGTTTTAGACTTTGCCAATCTTTGGAATGTGAAGTAACACCTCAGTTTTAAGTTGTATTTTTTTCTTAATAATTTGGAGGTTTTTTTCATGAGTGTAAGTTGAATCTTTTGGAAAACTCTGGTCATTTTTGAGAAATGGTTCTTATTATATTTCTTTTTTTTCCCCCCTTAATCAGTCTTTTTTTTTTTTTAATTGAAGCTTTTTATTTTCAAAATATATAAATGGACAATTTTTAGCATTTACCCCTACAAAACTTTGTGTTCTAATTTTTTTCCCCTCCCTTCTCCCCATCACCTCCCCTAGCCATTATATATTATATATGTTAAACTATGTTGTGATCCACATTCAATTCCTACTGCCCTGGAACTGGCCTGAATCGTTTTGTTGAAAAGAGCCAGGTCCATCAAAATTTATCATCATATAATTTTGCTGTTGCTTTGGTTTCCTGATTCTGCTCATTTCACTCAGCATCAGTTCATGTAAGTCTTTCTAGGTCTTAGTGAAATCATCCTGCTGGTCATTTCTTATAGAACAACTAATACTTCATAATATTCATATACCACAACTTACTCAGCCATTCTCCAAGTGACGGACATCCACTCAGTTTCCAGTTTCTTTCACAATAAAAAGGGCTGCCCCAAACATTTTTGTACATGTAGGTCCCTTTCCCTCCTTTATGATCTCTTTAGGATACAAGCCCAATAGAAACACTGCAAAATCAAAGATTATGCACAGTTTGATAGCCCTTTGAACAAAGTTCCAAATTGCTCTCCAGAATGGTTGAATTAGTTCACAACTCTAAATACAGTGTATCAGTTTTCCCACATCCCCTCCAACATTCTCTTATATTTCTATCAGTTATATATGTGTGTGTTTACATATACTTTATCAGAGAAATTGCTGTAAATATTTTCCCCATTAACCACTTCTCCATAGTTTCATTGATGTTTTTATCAAAACTCTATCCCTTGTTTAGTGAGGGATTCTTCTACTTATCATTGTTCAAGGTAGAGTCATATGTTCTCCATTTTTTTTCCAGCTTCCTGTTCTTTACTGATACCAATACCAGGTATAATATATACCCCAAAAAGATTAAAAACAAGGAAAAAACCCATGTGGATAAAAAAATGGATGGCAGCATTTTTTGTTGTAGGAATGAATTAGAAAGTTACAGATCAATTGGGGATTGGTTAAATAAATTATAGTAATGGAATATTATTGATTATAAGAAGTAAGAAAAGGGTACTGAACAGAAATTGTAGGACATCCACACTTAATTAGACAGGATAGACTGAGAGTGATCAGACCAGTAGGAGGAGACTCACAAGACAAAAGTTATGTGGATGTTAAAGGAAGAAATTGGGAAGAATGGGTGATGAATAGTGTCTGAAACAGATTGAGAAAAAAAAATTTAAGTCTGAGGATTTCGCTATTAAGATATCACAAAATGTGATACTCTATGAATACATTCTGAAGCCTGCTGTTTTTCTTCTTCCATTTTATTTGAGTCGTTTTTTTATATAAAATCACCAGTATTACAAATGTGTTTTACATGATTGCACATGTGTAAACTATATCAGATTTCTTACAGTTTCAGGGAGGAAGGAGAGAGATAATTTGGAACTCGCAAAAATGTTTTAAAAAATTGTTTTGTTGTAATTGAGGGGAAATATTTTTTTTGAAAATACATTGTCATCTTGAAAAAACACAGTGAGTGGAATTAGAAGCTAGATTATAAAGAATTGATATGGGGAAGAAGTGGCTTGTTAATTCATATGGCATTAATTTAGTCTAAGATCAAGATGTCAGAAATAATTATGCATGGGAACCATAACATTCATAGTGCCATTGCAACTAGATTAAAATATAATTGTGAAATATTTGATAAAATAAAAATATAGTAAATTATAGGTAATAGGAAGTCATTATGCAGCCAGCCCATTGGAATTTCGAGTTTGATACCATTGGCCTAAGATGATTTTACAAGTGTATATGTAGATTTATTACTAACCCAAGAAATTAGTGATTCAGGCTTGATTTGAATGCTTAAACTTCAGGAAAAAGTTCTAGCTAAATAAATTCTTTAGTTGTTTACATATTTGCATATTCAGAGTGGCTTCATTTCTGCTTTGAGTGGGATAAACAAAAGTTCCATCTATCAATCTAACTTAGTGTTTTTGAATTTATAAAGTAGAACTGTGCTTCTTTCTGCTTTTCCCAAAAAATAATATTTGTACTAAATAAGTTTCACAATTCCCAGAACTACTGGTTTATGTGATTAATAGAAAAATTCATAGAATTTGATGGTTGGAAGGGAGGGACTTCAGCAGTGGACCAGTGCATATTCCATATGGGAGTGGGTTCCCTAATATAAGTAATAAAGAAATTGTCCTTCTTTTGCTTTTGTTACAGCCTTCTGAGGAAGGAACCTACTTAGTTTTAAGACAAACCCATTCTAATTTTGGACACCT
Organism: Sminthopsis crassicaudata; assembly: GCF_048593235.1. Taxonomy (NCBI): domain Eukaryota; kingdom Metazoa; phylum Chordata; class Mammalia; order Dasyuromorphia; family Dasyuridae; genus Sminthopsis; species Sminthopsis crassicaudata. Next base: position 167,353,522 of record NC_133622.1, on the reverse strand, counting down.
CTAGTTATTGGAATTCTTCACTTCAAACAAAGATGAAACTGTTGGTGCTTGGGGTGGAGTCCCCTCACTGAGGCAGAGTAGAAGAAAGTTTTCTCCTTTAAGGATTTTTCAGAGTTTTGGGATTCCCTCTTCAAAGTAATGAGATATCTTTTCTGTAAGCTAAATGTGACTAATTCCTTCAATTCCTTTTTATGATATGGACTCAGTGGTCTTCATTAACCTGGTAGCATTTCTCTAGACATTCTTCAACTTAATAATTCCCTCCTTAAAATTGGCAACCAAAACTGAACCCAATAGGATTTTAAGACAGGTGTGATGGGGGCAAGTAGAAACTTTCAGTCTTGGAAACTGCCTTTAGGAAAGATGATTAATTATATTATTCACAAAAAATTATTAATTTATTAATCCAGCCTTGTGTATGATTAAAAATTATCTGTGCCCAGAATGTCACTTGACTCTGATAACTCTAGGAATTCTGGAGATTACTATTTTGAATTCCCTCAAGTTTTGGATCCAAACAAGAATTTGTTTTGAATTTACCCAGGCTTGTGTTTTGGATTTCTCTGAATTCAAGTTTCCCTCCCAGCAAAATTGCTTAATTATGTGGTTCATGTTTGGGCCCCTTATTTAAATTCTATATCGTATAAGCCATCCAGAGCTTGGATATAAAACTTTCCTTTCCAGCTCACTCTATTCTACTAAATAATCCAGTAAATTTCTTTCTAAAACCTATTTCAGATTTTGGTGTTTGTTCTTACAAACTACATGCTCATGATCATTTAAATATTAAGATTATTATTTTCTTGACACCTAATTTATAGCTTTGTAGAGGTTGGTGGGCTACAAAGGTAGGTTATTTATAGTCTGATTGTTAGCCATATAATTGTTTCTGCAAGTCTAGTTTAACACCAGAGGCTGATTTGTATGCTGGAATACCAGGTCATTAACATAAGATGGCTGATAAAACTAGCCAGAACCACTTTTCTATTACCTTCCCCCCTTCTAGAATGAAAGCTCCCTTGGGGCAGGGACTAGCTATGAAATGAGGGGTAGAGATTCATGTCTTGGTTAACTTGTAACATGACCCTTCTAAATCAAAGGTCTGATACTTAAATGTCTAAAGAGCAGTGATACAAGATCTTTGTATTTCGTGGCCAGAAACTTGCATCACTTTAGTAACACAGCTAGGCTGGTGGTTGATGTGGGTAGAAGAATGCTGCTGGATTTGAGGGTCTGGAAGACCTAAGTTTGAATCCTGCCCCAGCTATTTACTAGCTGCTTAACCCCCCTGGGGCAGGTCATTCTACCTGTCTCAGTTTCTTAATCTGTAAAGTGGAGATGATGATGGTATGTATCTCTATGGTATGAATCTCTAGATTGTAATGAGAATCAAATGAGATAATACATATATCCCTAATGCTTTATAAAAGCTAAGCTATCTTATTGTAGCTACTTTTTTTTTTTTTTTTTTTTTTTTTTGTGACTGTGATTCAGAAATGATGAGGGGTCACCATTTAATTAAAAAACTGGAGAAATCTCTAGAAGCAAAGCAAAGTTTACTATACATTCTTGGAGAAAGGTGTCCCACCCCTCCTGAAGACAATGGAAGGGAGAAAGCACCTTGTGGGGAAGGTTTACACTTTTAATCCCTAACACAAATACCCTCTCCCATCACTGACCCTCATCCTCATTGGCTGAGGATCTTACATTCTAAACTGGAGAACTACGAAAGAAATTGAACTTGAACAATAAGTACATAGTTGCCCATATTTGACTGAAATTGGGAGAAAATGATGTCATGGGAGGATAGCAGGAAGGGGGCTTAAGTATGCCCTTGACTCAAACTTCAAAGTCTGAAGGACTCAAAACTCTGAAGTAGATGAAAACTTACTCGATTTTCACAACTGTCTTGAAAGATCTCACCTCATCTCGTTTATGACTATTTAGTAAATGTTTTGATTCTTCATGTTTTTATTTTAAAATTCACAATCCTTTCCCCCATGCATAGTTAAATCAAGATTTCTTTTTTGTTACACTATGGAACATTCTTATTTGAAATGTTTCAAGATACTATAATGAGAGGTTTTACACAAATTAATGATGAACCAATATTTCTATTTTCTTGGCTTCAATCATGTAGAAAATGAAATATCAGACTGGATCTTTGCCTTCAGGCTCTATGTCCACTTCTTACTGTTCAGTTTTATGTGCTTTGAAACACATTAATACCATTTCTGTCCTCAAAAATCCCTAGGCTAGAAAACTTATCAAATTAGGCCAAATAGGCTAGACCATGATGTGAGAAATAGATGATCACTTATTTGCTTTCCATAGTTATGAAAATTAAATTGGATAAATGGAACAATCAAGGAATAATCAAGGATGCTCTATTACCTTCCCCCTTCTTTGCTCCTTTGAGTCAGGGACTAACTATGTAATTACATTCTGGAGAGCAATATAGAACTATGTCCAAAATCTTATCAAAGTGCCAGAGATCACAAAAAAGGGAAAAGGACCCACATGTGCAAAAAAATGTTTGTGACAGCCCTTTTTGTAGTGGCAAAGAACTAGAAACTGAGCAGATGCCTATCAACTGGAGAATAGCTGAAGTAGTTATGGTATATGAATGTATTTTGTTCTATATATTATTGTTCTATAAGAAACGATCAGCGGCATGATTTCAGAGAGACTAGAGAGACTTAGATGAACTGATACTATGTGGAGTGAACAGAACCAAGAGAATACTGTACACAGCAACAACAATATTACATGGTGATCAATTCTGATGGATGTGGCTCTTCTCAACAATGAGGTGATTCAAGCCAATTCCAATAGAGTTGTGATGGAGAAAGCCATCTGCATACAGAGAGAGGACTATGGAATCTGTGGATCAAAGCATAGTATTTTCATCTTTTTTGTTGTTGCTTGCTTGGTTATTTTTTTCCTTTCTGATCTGATTTTTCCTGTGCAGCATGATAATTGTGGAAATATATATGTAGAATTGCACATGCTTAATCTATATTGGATTACTTGCTGCCTAGGGAAGGGGGTGTGTGGAGAAGGGAGGGAGAAAAAAATTGGAACACAAGGTTTTGCCAGGGTGAATGAATGTTGAAAACTTATCTTTGTATATATTGAAAATTAAAAGCTATTATTTTTTTAAAAGGTGTGTCTACTAAGCTAGACTCCCATTGTTGCAAGAATGTAAAATAAATCTTTCCTGCATTCATCAGTGATTTAGTGGAATTATAGTGGACATTTTGTTTCTTATCATGAGTACTCAAAGACCAGTAAGAAACTCAGTGTGCTGAAAAATGTTGTGTTCTAGCTTCCTTTTAAATATTATTTTCCCTCCAGGAGAATGTATGTAAACACTTTGAGGATTAAGGAAGGCTGTCTTGCTTATCTACCCTTCTCTTCCATTGGACTTTATGATCTCCAAAAACTCATTATCCTGCTTATTGACTTCAGTTCTGAAACACACAGTTCCTCAATACCCCTGCCCTCCCCTTTCCTTCTCTGGTTGGAGAAGGTAGTTGGTAAGCATGTAAAACTCCTCTCAGATATTCTATCTTAAGGAACATCCTCAGGGCATTCACCTTAACATTTCCCACGTGTGCCTCTACACTGAGTGCCATTTCTCTGTTTCAGCATTTTTTTAATGTACACTCCTTGAGTGTAAAGGGCTAGATCTGAGCAATGCACTTGATTAATGAAGCAGTGAGACTAATTGCCAATTGGACAGTTCCCTATTAACTTGTTTGAAGGTTGACCCTCCCCAGCTGTTCTGTGCTGACTTGATTGGTGGGACAAAGAGGGGGAAGTGATGTGTGTAGGAGGAGGAGGAAGAGGAACTGAGACGAGGAAGCTGACTCAGTCTCTCCTGGCTTTTGAGAGAGGAAGGTGTGTGTGAGGCAGCTAGGCCTAACTCCCTGAACTTGACTGTAAAAGATCCAGAATAAAGACGTTTAGTGATCCTGATTTCAGCTGATTTCTGGGAAGACAGAGTTCCGGCACTTGAGATATCTTAAATAGTTAGTATGGTGTCTGGCACGGAGTAGGCAGTTAACAAATATTGACTGACTGATTCTTATGGTTATATATTCATCCCCAGCTCTTAGCAAATGCCTGGTACTGTAATGCAAAATAAAAGTTTATGTATAGATTTTTCCCTTCTGCAAATTAAGTCTAGAGTGCATCTGTGGCAGTCAGGACTTTTGTAGCTTATCTTACAAATTTTAATCACACCCTGGTGGATTCTGTGAGGGGAAAGACTGTCTTGCTTTTCTTTTCTTTTTTAGAACCACAGACTTCTCACTGATCATGTAGTGCAGAGGTGGGAAACTTTTTTTTTTTTTTTTTACCAAGAGCCACTTGGACATGTAAAACCATTCTTGGGCAATACAAAATTAATAACTTCTAAAACTCAAGCAGTGGGAGGTTGTTGTGCTTAACATTTAACTCATAATTTTACAGGTCTTAATAGGCCAGACATTCCCCATTCCTGATGTAGTGCAACCCCTTCCCTGAAATCTACATCTCTAATGGTCCTCTATAATAACATAATCCAGCCTTTGTTATGACCTTTGGGGTCTGTTCCCTAAGGCAGATGGCCCCATTAGATAGAGAAGTGTTGTGTTTCAGTCTGCCTTTTTCAGTGCGTTTCTGACATCAGTTTTAGGCACCTTTTACATCTAGTAGAAGGTGCTCCTCTATATGGATGCAGTTAAGCTCTGTGTTGAGTGAGAGACGAGGCATTAAGAAATTTAGCACATAACAAGAAAATGGTATTTACACACATGTATTGTATCTAGGTTATATTGTAACACATGTAAAATGTATAGGATTGCCTGTCATGGGGGGGGGAGGGAGTAAAGGGAGGGGGGGATAATTTGGAAAAATGAATACAAGGGATAATATTATGAAAAATATATAATAAAATAAAATAAAAAAGAAAAGAAATTTAGCACAGTATTTGGCTTGGACAAAGATGACAGCAGTCACTGTTGCTTCACTCTTGGTTGAGCTGTTAGCTACCCTTAAAGGAAGTAATTCCAAATTACTCCATAATTTGGAATTATATCAAGAAAGTGACTAATATGCCATACTGTTTGATCTGGGTTAAGCATATACCCAAAAGATGTCAAAAATAAAACAGTCCCATATATACCACAATAGAGTAACATTTTTGAAGTAGCAAAAAACTGGAAACAACTAGGTGTCCATTAGGTGGGAAATGGCTAAACAGATTGTGGTATGTGAATCTAGTATACTAGTGCAGTAGCATGGCACTGAAAGAAATAGTGAATATGAAGAATACAAAGAAACATGGGAAGATTTACATACATGAAATTATGCAGAATGAAGTAAGCAGAACCAATAAAACCTTACAAATTAAAACAGTATAAGTGGGAAGAACCAAGAAAGTGACTACAAATAGTTAACCTCAAATGCTATGAAATTGTATGACCAAGTTTGACCCCAAAAAAGAGAGGGAATTGCATATTCCTTCTTTGCAGATATGCAGGAAACTACCTGGGTCATTATGTTGGATTTGCTGATGAGTTAGGTAATTTATCTTGCAGTTTTCTAAAATGTTAGGGAGAGTATGGATAAGGGACTTCTTGGGAAATGAAAGTGATAACAACGAGAGAAAAGTATTTTTCTTTTAAAGTGGAAGAATTGTATTCTCTGACTTCCTTGCCCCAGGCAATTGAGATTAAGTTACTTGCCTAGGGTCCCACAGCTAGGAATCATAAGTGTCTGAGGTCAAATTTGAACTCTGGTCCTCCTGACTTCAGGGCTGGTGCTCTATCTGTTGCACCACCTAGCCGCCCCTCTGGGACATATTTTTAAAAAGAATGCTCAACTACTGGAATTTTGAAGTCTGGAAGTAGATTAGAAACAATCTTTCAAGGTCCCCCTTAATTAAACTAGCATTCTAGCCTCTTAAGATCTGGTCCTCAAACTTCTAAAGATACAATAATCAGAGCACATTATTCATTTGCAACAAAGAAGGATCAGATTTAATCAAGCCTCCAAATCTGTTCTCTAGGTCTTGGGATTCCTCTGCTTTTCCTGCCTTTCTTCCATACTTTCACTGTCTTTCCTTGCTTCCTTGGACTGAGAAGCAATTATAATTGTCTTTGTGCTTCTGTAGTTAGAATTGTTGATGTTGATGAGGGTGTGATCTAGGCCAGGGATGGGTCTGCAGTCCTTCTCTTTCCAAAGTTCTATGGTGGGTCCCTAGCTAAAGAATTTCACCTACTCAAAGCTGTGATAAGAAAGGCTTTATTGATTAGGAAAAGATACCACAGTGTCTTGGCGGGCAATATCAGCTTCTAGAGAGAAGTAATATTGCAAAGAAACATAATCTGAAAACTTTATACAGAAACAGAATAATAGAACGGGATAGGCAAGAATACTTGTATCTGAAAAGGTCTTCCTGCTTCCGGAGGATGTGGGCCATTTAAATTTGTATAAGAAAGGAGTTCTTCAGAGAATATAAATCCTTTTAAGTTTGTTGCTGATTACTGGGCTGTCTGGTTTCACTCTCATCTATGTAACTTTCTGGGTGCTGAGCTGGGAAGAGGTAGCAAACAGCATCTTACATTGTTTGATTTCTAGTGGTTGATGACATCTACCAGCTCAAAGGGAATTGAATTTGTGCTGATTGAAGGCCAATATGGATCATTTATAGCATTTAAAAAAAATTAATGTATATCTGGAAAATGAAATTTCAAGAAGCATTTCTACACTCCATTTGAAAATCAATAATTGATATTTATTCCTAGAATGATACTGTGAAGGAACATTAAATTTAGAATTGCCTCTCCTAACTAGTTGAAATATCACCAGGTTACAGTAGTGAGTTGTTTTTTTTCTTCTTCTAATTCTTTTTTTTTTTTTTTTTTAAGTCCCTGCCTTCAAAGATCTCACATTCTAATAAGGGAAACAACATGTAAATAACTAGGTTATTTACATACAAGGCTATATACAGAGTGTAATGAATGAGATGAGGTGAGATCTCAAAACAAGTTGTGAAAATCGAGTAAGGCTTCATCTACTTCAGAGTTCGAGTAGGCCTCCTATGATATCATCTCCCTATTTCATCCAAATATGGGCAACTATGTACTTATTGGTCAAGTTCAATTTCATGGGTAGATCTCGCGTTTAGAATGTAAGACTCTCAGCCAATGAGGATGAGGGTCAGTGGTGGGAGGGGGCGTTTTGCGTTAGGGATTAAAGGTGCTGTCCTGCCCACAGGAGGCGCTTCCTCTCTTCGATAGTCTACTCGAGGAGTGGGACGCCCTTCTCGCGAGAATGTACAATAAACTTTGCTTTTCTCTAGAGCTCTCTCCAGCTTTTTTTATTAAATGGTGACCCCTCACCATTTCCGTACCACACAGTAAGGAATCTGAAAAGGTACAAGGGAACTAGGTTGTGAAAAGCTTTAAATGGCAGAGAACTTTGTTTGGTCCTGGAAGTCGTAGTCACTTGAATTTATTGAACATGGGAGAGAGATTAGGGGGAATAGAGGGAAGGGGTCAGAGAGAGATGTGAAAGGACATTGATTGCATTTGGGAAAAACTACTTTTGCAGCAGAATAGAATGTAGGAAGAGTAGATATAGAGAGTAGGTGGTAGCTGTGTAAATAGTGAAGAAGGGAGAATATTATACCCATCAATACTCTTTGACCTAATTACATTGGCCTCTTTGATGTTCTGTGAACAAGACTCCGTGTCCTAGCTCCGGGCATTTTCTCTAGCTGTTCCCTATATCTGGATTATCCTCCCTCTTCATCTTTTCTAGTGCCTTTCCTTTGCCAATTATTTCTGCTTGTTAAAAGGAATCAGGGTGTTGTTACTTTGGAAAAATTGGCCTGAATATTAGGAAATCGGAGATCTAGTTCTGCTTCTACCATAGGTGAATAGTGTGATCTTGGACTTTGCTTTGCTAAGATTCTATAAAATGGAGTTAAATTAGATTCTTCTAGTTCCATCCAGTTTTGATGTTCTTTGTATTATAAAAATTTGTGGAGTGGATGCTGTTTCTAATTTATCCATTGTGACCAGTGATTGCCTTATCTTTTTATCATGCCTCCCAACTTTCCTAAGCAGGGACATGGTGAGAGCAGATAGCATCCATCCCCTGACCTAATAGCACTCTCTCACAGCTTTATCTCTACTTAAGGTAGTTGAGGGTGGACTATCCTTTCCTTCTGAAGAGGTAAAGTAGGCACCACGAGTAGTAAATAGAAATAGATTTGAGAGAGCAATAAATTGAAAAATAGTATCATATAAGCAACATAGAGCAACTATGGCCAGACATTCATTACAGATTACATACTTATGCTGTTTATTATGAGATTTATCAAAGAGTTTGGAAGGAAAGGGCTTAACAGTTAACAAGGGGAGAGACAAGTAGAACTCATAATTAACCAAATGGAAGGTGCCATTAGGGAATAGGCCATGAGGTGAGAGTAAGCCATTGTCAAACCCCCAGTTATATTCCCCATATAAAACGTCCGCCCATGTTGTAGATCTTTGCTAAATTTCTTTTAAGGTTAGCCCACCAGTCAATGGTGTAATCTTTTTCTTACTAACTCTCTTTTGGGATTAGTCTGCCAAACTTCTCCATAGATTTAGCCTGCTGATAAATGGATCATGGTGTATGGCCTTTAATGGCATCTTCTAGTTAATTGTGAGTTCAACTAGGGAACTTGTTAATTGTTTGGGGGGGGGGGGGAAAAACTTTGCTAACTCCTGTGTGTTAAATCACATAATAGCAAAATTTTAACCAGTGATAGATGTCTAAGAATTCTCTTTCTCTATTTCTAGTCATATGAAAAGGTGCTCTAAATAATTATCTGTCAGAGAAATGCAAATTAAGACAACTCTGAGATATTACAACATACTCTCAGATTGGCTAAAATGAGAGGAAAAAATAATGACGAATGTTGGAGGGGATGTGGGAGAACTGGGACACTTATACAATGTTGGTGGAATTGTGAATGAATCCAACTATTCCGAAGAGCAATTTCGAACTATGATCAAAAAGTTATCAAACTGAGCATACCTTTTGATCCAGCAGTGTTATTACTAGGCTTATATCTCAAAGAAATACTAAAGAAGGGAAAGGGACCCATATGTGCAAGAATATTTGTGGCAGCCCTTTTTGCAGTGGCAGTAAACTGGAAACTGAATGGATGCTCATCAATTGGAGAATGGCTGAATTAATTGTGGTATATGAATGTTATGGAATATTATGTTTTGTAAGAAATGACCAACAGGATGATTTCAGAAAGGTCTGGAGAGACTTACATAAGTTGATGCTAAATGAAGTGAGCAGCATCAGAAGATCATTATACACCTCAACAACAATACCATATGATAATCAATTCTGATGGACATGGCTCTCTTCAACAATGAGATAATTCAAACCAATTCCAATTGTTCAGTAATGAAGAGAATCATCTACACCCAGAGAGAGAACTATGGGAAATGAGTGTGGACCACGACATAGCATTTCCACTCTTCCTGTTAATGTTTGTTTGCATTTTTGTTTTCCTTCTCAGGTTTTTTTACCTCCTTTCTAGATCAGATTTCTCTTGTATAGCAAGATAACTGTATAAATGTGTATACATATATTGTATTTAACATATACTTTAACATATTTAACGTATATTGGACTACCTGCCATCTAGGGGAGGGGAAGGAGAGGAAAAGTTGGAATTGAAGGTTTTATAAGAGTCAATGTTGAAAAATTACCCATGCTCTCTTTCTAACTCTGTCTACTGACCTTTGAAGGAATAAAATCCCACCTTTTATTAGGAAACCTCAACTCCTCTTATTTCTAGTGTTTTACTTGTTTCCTTTTTATCCTGCTTCTAGTTTTCTTTGTATATATTTGTTTGCATGGTGGCTCCCTTAAGCTTCCCTTTGAAGGAAAGGACTTCTTTTCTCTCTCTCTCTCTCTCTCTCTCTCTCTCTCTCTCTCTCTCTCTCTCTCTCTCTCTCTCTCTCTCTCTCTCTCTTTTAAATCCTTAGCACTTAAGTACATTGCCTGGTGATAAAGCCAGGAAAATATTTAATTTTACTTTCTTTTTTTTAAATATGTGCAAAGACAGTTTTCAATATTTACCTCTGCTTATTTTACTTTCTTGCAAGATCAAGTTTCTAAGCCAGAAGGGATACCTTTGAAGGGCCAAAGTAATAGTCTCTTATTCCCTGTCCCTGAATTGCAAGTCCTTTCCCTTCTTCCCCACTGGTTCTGTACTATAGAGGTTACATATTCAGGTTATCAAGAAAGCACAATTCCCTGAATCACCACCCCATGACCTCTGGTACAGTGTTTCTTATTCTAATTTATTATGATTTTTCTCTTTAAGTTTCACTTCTTAGGTTTCAGTTTCAGTACTCTTAAGTTTTGTAAGTGGAAACTAAACCCTCATCTAATTCTCACAATACTAGGTGCTTAATAAATCTTTATTGATTGATTGACAAAGACATGTAATTTTTCATCCTTTTATCTTCAATGCCTTATACATGCTAGTTACTTTAATGTTAATTTAAATTGGAAGGAAAAACAAAATGATTTTTTAAGAAATTAGCATTTCTTATAGTACTAAGATTTGTCATTTTATTTCATCCTCATAAGAGCCTTAGGAGGGAGATGTTCTTATTATTCTCTCACTTTTCGAGAGGAGATGAGGGGGGTTAGCTAACTTGCCCAGATTCTTACAGCATGTGTCAGAGGTACAAATTAAACTCAGGTCTTTCTAACTCCAGAAAAATACTATCTACAATTCCTTCTAGAGCATTTTGTTAGAAATGCAGGGTTTTAATTCTTTTTGTATCCTTAAATTATCCTTAACTGAGTGGAATAAACCTAAAAGATGAATTATTTCCAACACTTACCAAAAATTCTGTGGGTTGAAAGCTCGATGATTAAACAGCATAAACTTTCAAAATTCCATGAAAGCAAATATTTTTTAAATTGATGTCATCTGTTAATTTTTCTTCTATTGTTGTCTCTTTATTTTCTCCTTTTCCTCATCATATGGCATTTTTTCCAATTTGTTCTCAAGGAGAAATTTAAAACTTTAAAATTTTTACTTGTTAGTAGAAGATTCACATGTTCAAAAGTGTCATAAATAAAATCAATTCACAATGATGTTTGTGTTTGCTTTTTAGATCTATCCTAATGGGTGTGAGCAAGTTAGATGTTTTTTACCGAAGACTATTCCTCACCAAGCTTTTCATTAGAGGATGGGGAAGACCTGAAGATCTGAAACGGTGAGAATCTTGCCATGGGTGTTCAGACTAGATTTGGAAATGTCATTTTGCATAAAGTTCCAGTCTGAGTAAATATTTAATTTGAATTTAATTTGAATTATTTGGTCCTTTCATCTTCAGGGTGGCTTCGGAGATAATATTTTTGGCCAGGACTATTTTCTCTGATCATCTATTTAATGACATCAGGTCATTTATTTGTTGGAATGGGTACTTATAAATGAATGCTTGGGTCTTAACACCATCAGTTACTTATACCTGGCATTTACTTCTTAGCAAAAGTAATTTATGTAAGTTATCTCATTTGAACCTTACAACAATCCTACTAATGACTTGCTCTTTATTATTCCTATGTTACAGTTGAAGAGACTGAGGCAAAAACAAAGGCTAAGTGGCTTAACCAATGTTACATATTTTTAAGTAATATATTATTAAAATAGAGCATGAATAGTTGTGATTCTCCTTCAAATCAAAAAATTTCTTATTTATCTTTTCTAAATGTTAACACAAAATTGTAAATTATGTTTATTAGAAAGCATTTAGAAATTAAAAATTAAGAATACTTTTAGAACTCTAAATTGGAATTTTTGGAATACGTTTTTTATAAAAAGCTTATCTTGACCCAGTTTCAACTATTTTGAAATTATTTTTTATTTACTATTTATCATATTTGTGGTTCTTTTTATAATGGATGGAAAGTTGAACTCTTTCTCTCTCTCTCTCTCTCTCTCTTTTTTTTTTTTTTTGTTCCATAATAGACTATTTGAATTCAGAAAGATAATTGGTAATCGGGAAAAATGCCAGAATATGGTTTCGAGAGATTATCCAGTATACATTGACAAGGTATTCAAAATAAAAATCTGAATTTTAATGAAAATATATATAAAGGTTAAATTGAATGTTAAGCTATAATAAGTATTAAAACATAGGAATAAGTCTGATTTATATTATATGGGATAGTATTTGCATATTAAATTCATTTGTTGATCAATCATTAGATGTTTATTATATAATACTTAGAGAAACCTAGAGAGCCAACTAAAAAGCTAGCTGAAATAATTAACAGCTTTGGCAAAGTTGCAGGACAATAAGTCATCAAGATTTTTATATATTACCAACAAAGTCCAGTAATAAGAGAGAAAAATTCAATTTAAAATAATTGTAGACAGTATAAAATACTTGGGAATCTACCTGCCTAGACAATCCCCAGAACTACTTGAAATCAATTATAAAATATTTTTCACAAAAATACAATCAGATTTTAAAAATTGGAAAGGAGTAGGCCAAAACAATATAATAAAAATGATAATTCTTTCTAAATTAGCCTGCTTATTCAGTCCCACGTTAATTAAAAAAAAAATTTTATAGAGCCAGGAAAAAATAGTGACAAATCATATGGAAAAACAAAAGATGAAGAATATCAAGGGGATCAGTTTTTTTTTTATATATATATATATATATATATATATATATATATATATATATATATTATAATATTATCCCTTGTATTCATTTTTCCAAATTACCCCCCCTCCCTCTATTCCCTCCCCCCGACGACAGGCAATACCATACATTTTACATGTGTTACAATATAGTCTAGGTACAATACATGTGTGCGAATATCATTTTCTTGTTGCACAATAAACATTAGAATCCGAAGGTACATGCAACCTGGGCAGACAGATATTAGTGCTAACAATTTTCATTCCCCTCCCAGTGTTTCTTCTCTGGGTGTAGCTACCTCTGTCCATCATTGATCAACTGGAAGTGAGTTGGATCTTCTTTATGTTGAAGATTTCCACTTCCATCAGAATACATCCTCATACAGTATTGTTGTTGAAGTGTACAGTGATCTTCTGGTTCTGCTCATTTCACTCAGCATCAGTTGATTTAAGTCTCTCCAGGCCTCTCTATATTCCTCCTGCTGGTCATTTCTTACCGAGCAATAATATTCCATAACCTTCATATACCACAATTTACCCAACCATTCTCCAACCGATGGACATCCATTCATCTTCCAGTTTCTAGCTACAACAAAAAGAGCTGCCACAAACATTTTCGCACATATATGTCTCTTTCTGCTCTTTAGTATTTCTTTGGGATATAATCCCAGTAGTAGCGCTGCTGGGTCAAAGGGTATGCACAGTTTGATAACTTTTTGGGCATAATTCCAGATTGCTCTCCAGAATGGCTGGATTCTTTCACAACTCCACCAGCAATGTATTAGTGTCCCAATTTCCCCACATCCCCTCCAACATTTGTCATTATTTGTTCCTGTCATCTTAGCCAATCTGACAGGTGTGTAGTGGTATCTCAGAGTGGTCTTAATTTGCATTTCTCTGATCAGTAGTGATTTGGAACACTCTTTCATGTGAGTGGATATAGTTTCAATTTCTTCCTCTGAGAATTGTCTGTTCATATCCTTTGACCATTTATCAATTGGAGAATGGTTCGGTTTCTTATAAATTATGGTCAGTTCTCTATATATTTTGGAAATGAGACCTTTGTCAGAACCTTTGTTTTTAAAAATATTTTCCCAATTTGTTACTTCCCTTCTAATCTTGTTTGCATTAGTATTATTTGTACAGAAACTTTTTAGTTTGATGTAATCAAAATCTTCTATTTTGTGATCAATAATGATCTCTAGTTCTCCTCTGGTCATAAATTCCTTCCTCCTCCACAAGTCTGAGAGGTAGATTATCCTCTGTTCCTCTAATCTATTTATTATCTCCCTCTTTATGCCTAAATCATGGACCCATTTTGATCTTATCTTGGTATATGGTGTTAAGTGTGGATCCATATCTAATTTCTGCCATACTAATTTCCAGTTTTCCCAACAGTTTTTTCCGAATAATGAATTTTTATCCCTAATGTTGGAATCTTTGGGTTTGTCAAAGATTAGATTGTTATAGATGTACCCTTTTTTGTCCTTTGTATCTAATCTGTTCCACTGATCTACCGGTCTATTTCGTAGCCAATACCAAATGGTTTTGGTGACTGCTGCTATATAATATAGCTTTAGATCAGGTACACTTAGACCACCTTCCTCTGAGTTTTTTTTCATTAGTTCCCTTGCAATTCTTGACCTTTTATTCTTCCATATGAATTTTGTTGTTATTTTTTCTAGGTCATTAAAATAGTTTCTTGGGAGTCTGATTGGTATAGCACTAAATAAATAGATTAGTTTGGGGAGTATTGTCATCTTTATTATATTCGCTCGGCCTATCCAAGAGCACTGAATGTCTTTCCAATTATTTAAATCTGATTTTATTTTTGTGGCAAGTGTTTTGTAATTTTTCTCATATAATTCCTGACTTTTCTTTGGTAGATGGATTCCCAAATATTTTATACTCTCAACATTTGTTTGGAATGGAATTTCTCTTTGTATCTCTTGCTGTTGCATTTTGTTAGTGATATATAAAAATGCCGAGGATTTATGTGGATTTATTTTGTATCCTGCCACTTTGCTGAAATTTTGAATTATTTCTAGTAGCTTTTTAGCAGAGTCTTTGGGGTTCTCTAAGTATACCATCATGTCATCTGCAAAAAGTGATAGTTTAATTTCCTCATTTCCTACTCTAATTCCTTGAATCTCTTTCTCGGCTCTTATTGCCGAGGCTAGCGTTTCTAGTACTATATTGAATAGTAATGGTGATAGTGGGCAACCTTGTTTCACTCCTGATCTTACTGGGAAAGGTTGCAGTTTATTTCTATTGCATGTTATGCTTACTGACGGTCTTAAATATATACTCCTGATTATTCTAAGGAATAATCCATTTATTCCTATACTCTCAAGAGTTTTTAGTAGGAATGGATGTTGGATTTTGTCAAATGCTTTTTCTGCATCTATTGAGATGATCATATGGTTCTTATTAATTTGATTATTAATATGGTCAATTATATTAATAGTTTTCCTAATATTAAACCAGCCCTGCATTCCTGGAATAAATCCTACTTGATCATAGTGTATTATCTTGGAGATGATTTTCTGAAGTCTTTTTGCTAATATCTTATTTAAGATTTTAGCATCAATATTCATTAAGGAGATTGGTCTATAATTTTCTTTCTCAGTTTTCGATCTACCAGGTTTAGGTATCAGTACCATGTCTGTGTCATAAAAGGAGTTTGGTAGGACTCCTTCATCAAGGGGATCAGTTTTTAAAAAAAAGTGAAAGAAGATGGTCTTGGCACACCAGGCCCCAAATTATATTTTAAAGTGATAATGATCAAAACAATCTGGTATTGACTAAGAAGTAGAGTATTGGAAAACAGTATGGAAAAAACCAGTATAGACCAACATTTTATATACCATGTACCAAGATAAAGTTAAAATGTGTGCAGGATTAATACATAAAGGTGACACCATAAACAAATTAGGTGAGCATAGAATAGTTTACCTGTAAGATCTATGGATAAGGAAAAAGTTAGGCTCATACAAGAAGTAGCATTATGAAATATAAAATGGGTGATTTTGATTATATTAATTTAAAAAGGGTTTTGCTCAATAGTGCAACCAAAATTAGGAGGAAAGCAGAAAACTGAGGAATTTGGAATTTCTTGAGTATAGTGGTGTGAAATGTAGGTCTAAATCTGATTTCTACATCCTGCTTTCCAATTTTTGTAGTGAATTCTTCTTATAGTAGTTGTAGTTCTTGGGTATATTGAACACTAATGCTACATTTAATTGCCTTTTGATCTTGTGTTCTTAATCTGTTCACCTGATCAACTCTTTTATTTTTTTTAACCAATTCCAAATAGTTTTGATAATTACCTCTTTGTAATGTACAATTTGAGAGTTGGTACTATTTTCCATTTTAAGTTTCTTAACCTCTTGTTCCTCCAGATGAATTTTCCAAATTACTGCAACATTTGAATAATTTGGGATAGTGCTGTTTAGAATAGGGACTTGATTTAGGATACATCCAAGTGGTTGTGAAAGTTAGAGGATAGTGAATGAGGCCAAAGACACTCATTCCATGTACAATTACAGAGCTAATCTGATCATAGTTCATAATTCCAGAATAGAGGGGGGAGGGTGGGGAGAAAAAAATAGAGAGTTGTGATCCATCCAGCAGGAAGGGTTTTTGTTTGTTTTGGTTTTCCTCCTTCAGGGTTTTTTTGGTGAGGAGATTGTGAAGGAGGGTGTCAGAAAGCAGTGAAAGAAAAGCAATAAAACAAGAGCTTTCTTGAAGTTGTATTATTGCAAAGAAGGTGATATGCTTCTTTTTACTGAACAGAAGTCTTTATAGAATGAGAGTTGAAAGGGACCTTAGAGGTCATCTAATTCATCCTCATTCTACAGAAATATGAGGCAATTTGCCCAAGGTTTTTGAAAGCAGGAAAAAGACTCATGTTCCTTGAGTTCTTTTTAAGATAAAGAAGACTGAGGATTCATAACGACAAAGATGAGGAGAGAGGGAATTTCCATTACGGTGATGTCGAGATGGAGAGATGTACCTATTAGCACAGTGGCTGGAATATAGACAATGCTTAATAAATGTTTGATTGTATGAGAAGCAATCAGAAAACTAGTGTGATTGGACCAGAGAATGTCTAATGAGGAGCTATTTGTAATTAGTCTGAAAAAGTGAATTTGGACTAATATGAAGATTTTTAAATGGCAAAAAGAGCAATTTAAATTTGATCATAGAATTAAAAGGGAGCCAGTATAATTTATTGAGAAGAGAAATAATATGGCCAGATCTCTGTTAGGACAACAATTGAAACAAATGAAAAGTCAGAGATGTAGTTTCTTGATAACTAATCATCAGTTTTTTAATTGAACTAGCATATAATAAGTAGAGGTCAGTGGATCTCTCAGGAACCTATGATTCAATATGGAGGTCCCTGACTGTTTAAATATCCTTGGAAAAAGGGGCATCCCTGAAGGTGAAAATCAGTTCTGATTAGTGAACAATGAAAGAATTAATGTAATGAGAAATGGGTTCTGATAGACCTTATTCTGATAGTGGCTGATCATCTCCATCCAGACCACTTAAATAATTGGATAATGGGCCAGAATTCACCTAGATTAGATTCTCTTTACTCTTTAATTAGGAATAAGTTCTCCCATTTGGGTGAATCTCATTGTCAGCCTTTTCCTTCTTTAGGGCTGGGTTTTGAATGAGACAATAAAAAGAGGAAAAACTA
Organism: Sminthopsis crassicaudata; assembly: GCF_048593235.1. NCBI lineage: Eukaryota > Metazoa > Chordata > Mammalia > Dasyuromorphia > Dasyuridae > Sminthopsis > Sminthopsis crassicaudata. Next base: position 167,336,078 of record NC_133622.1, on the reverse strand, counting down.
TACCAATAATTAGTTATTGATATAGCCAAATTGATACTGATATAAAAGAAAACTCAAAGCAATCATTATCTTTTTTCTTTTGTTTTTTAAATAGTATTTTATTTTTCCAAATACATGCAAAGATAGTTTTCAGTATTTTTTTTTTTTTTGCAGAATCTTTGCAGAATCTTGTTGCAAATTTTTCTCTCTCTCTTCCTCTTCCCCTAGACAGCAAGCAATCTGATATAGGTTAAAGATGTACAATTCTTCTAAACATATTTCCATATTCATCATGCTGTGCAAGAAAAAGGGGAAAAAATCAAGCAAACAGCAACAACAAAAAATGTGAAAATACTATGCTTTGATTCACATTCAGTCTCCATAGTTCTTTCTGAATGCAGTTCTTTCTTTCCATTATAAGTTTATTGAAATTGCTTTGAATCATCTCATTAAAATGATCATTTTCCCATTACTGTGCCAGCCATGTATAGAATATATTACAGTGAAATAATAATAGTGGAGGTGAGGAAATCAACTTCAAGGCTGTCCACAGGAAGGGTAAAAGGGCCTGAATGTGGGTATTAATTATATAAATGAAAAGGAGGGGAATATGTACAAAGGGTGTAGGAGAGGTAGAAACAAGATTTGACAACAATTGCTGGGTGAAGGAGACCAATCATGGATCATATCAAGGTTGTAAACCTGAATGACTAGTAAGATGGTCTCTATTCAGAAGAGGGATAGGTTTTAAGGGAAAGATAATGAGTTTTGTTTTGGGATTTAGGCGCCTAAATCTAGTGAAGTATGCCTGGGCCACTGATAATGTAGTTCTGGAGCTCACCAAATAAAAAGACTGGGAATGGTTATAAAGGTCTGAAAGTACCTGGTCAGCTCTCCTCTGCCTATAGTGTTTCCTGTTGTAATATAAGCTTATTGAAGGCAAGGGTTATTTTTTGTATTTATCTTCCTGTGTTTGGCACAGAGTAAATAAATACTTAAATTTCATTCCATTCAGGTCACCTCTCTTTATTAGTCTAGAGAACCCTTGCCTAAAGGATGGGTATAGAGAGGACAAAGTCTAATGAGGGTCCCTATTGAATTGGTCATTCTCTACTGTTACTACAGTAGATGATTTAGTATGATTAGATCATATCACACACAACTCCCTCCCTCCCCCAATAGATACCTCTTCTTCGGTTGACACTAATTGAGGTAAATATTATAGTGAAATTGTGTGACGTAGTTGTTGGTGGCTGTTTGGAGTAGTACAGCTATAACCCTTATGTTTGTATGAACCTGCTTTGTGCCCCCTTGAGTCAGAAGTTACATGGTTGTAACTGGAATGCAGCTTTCCCTTACTTATTGCCATGAAGTTCCTTTCTGTAGAACTCTGAAAGAACTGGTGAGCTGAATGCTATACCTTATTCCTCATCAAATTTGATTTAAAAAAAAATAATGAAAAGATTCATAATACAGATTATTTTTTTAATATCTCACAGCCAAAGCGAGTTCCTGTTGAATGAACTTTTTTTAGTAATTGGTTTCTTGTATAAAGATGGAGCACACATTTTAATTTCTTTCCTCCTTTACCAGGTTGAAGAAGAAACTGACTGTAAGATACTTGAAGGACATTTTGTTTCTCCTATGGCTCATTATGTTCCTGATCTCATGCCAATTGAATCTGTTATTGCTAGGTAAGAGATTTCATTCTGGTCTGAATTAAAGATATTAGCAGTATTAGTACATAGACTCACTTTGAATAGGCTAACATGTTTTCAGGTACAGATCCTTAAGGAGCTGCTTACATGAATGGATGAGTAATTTGTAACCAGTATAACAGCTGAAATGAGTCCTGAAATTAAAAAGTTTCATTCTCGTTCCTCCATAGTCCTATTTCTTTATCATTAATTTGCTTGATTATGCTTTTTACATAATATAATTAGAAATGCTTGGCTGACCTTGACTAAATTATCACTATCTCATTGCTACTCAGTCATTTGAATTGTTCCCAACTCTTTGTGGACCCCATTTGGGATTTTCTTGGTAAAGGTAGTAGTCTTGTGTATTTCTCCAGCTTACTTTTACAGATGAGAAAACTGAGGCAAACAGGGTGAAGTGATTTGCACAGGGTCCTGCAGCTATTAACTGTCTTGAGACTGGATTAGGATTCAGAAACAGGAGTCTGCCTGACTCCAGGTTCTGTCCACTACCTAGCTGCCACCTCTGTTGCTGTAGCAGGGAATTGATGTAGCTAATGAGGAGCTAGACAAAGAGAAAGATGTCACTTCTCCCTTTAATTCAGAAAGGATTCTATGGCTGCTTCTGCCCTGTAAAGTGGAAGCAGGCATAGAATGGGGTAGAAAATAAGGTGGTGGTAGCATGAAGGGTTTCCAGAATTTAAAATGTCATCCTTTACATATATAATCAATATCAAATTGTTTGTCTTTTCACTGGGGGGTAGAAGAGAGGGAGATATTTTGGAACTCAAGATTTTTTTAAAAATGAATGTTAAATTTTTTTTTACATGTAACTGAGAAATATTTAGCAGAACAAATAAAAATACATTAAAAAATTTTAACGTCCTATCTCATCATAGAAATTTTGATTCATTTGGCTCATGTTATTTTTTCTTAAAATATTTTGATTCTAGTATTAGTGGTTTTTGTAAAATGTTTTATTTGCACAGTTAGAATGAAATCTTGCTGTAAACAATTTTGAAAGTAGCAAAATGCAAAAACCATGTATTTGTGTATAACACAACCCCTATATATTTGATTATGGTAATTTGATATAAACCTTTATTCTGAGTACTATTCTTTTGAGAAACTTTATTTAATCTGAGAGGTCATTGATTCCTCTGTTTCACGATAAAGAGGAAGAAACTAAATTGTCCAGAAATTAATTTGGTGATCATCCCTTCAAATTGAAACTTTATATCAGCATTGTCATTATAGTCTGACTTAGTCAGTGACCAATATTTACTTGCTTTATCTTCTGTGACTTCTTATTTCCTCCTCTACCTAGTTCATTGTACTGAAGTGATAATGATGTCAAGAGAGGGATTGGCGTAGAGAATAGTAAGTAATAAGTTCTAGAGGTATTTATAGAGGTTTTATATGATACGGAAAGGATAGTGCCCCAAAGTTCTGGAAAGAAATGGGTTATGAGAAAAGAGAAAGTGTGAAAACAGAAGAGGCAGATGGGGGCAACTTTTTCTATTCGATTTCCATTATTAATAATTCAGGCTTACATAAAGCTTTAAATTTTGGGAAGCTAAAAGGCAAAACATTCCCTAAATTCGATATTCTAATAGGATATCATATATAAGTTGGTGAGTTTATGCATGGTAATTAGGGGAAGAGGGAAAATTTTTAAGCCCATAGAGATCCAGCAAGATTTCCTAGAAGAAATTGCTAGGTGTTAAGAAGTGGATGATGGAAGGTGGAATGGAGGCATTGAATGTAACCAACTTTTCTAAGTCAGGCTGTGAAATAGAGGAGAGAGAGAGATTTGGGCAGTTAAGCCATTCACAGTGTTCTTAGTTAATTCATCTCGAGAGATAAATTTTTGTCCCTGTCTGCTAGGACTTAATAGGCCAAGGGAGGCTCATTGAGCTGCATTATAGCGCAAGGTTTTTTTTAGTCTTTTTCTACTGGCAACTCTTTTTTTACTTGACCCCAGGTATGTAGGCATATAAAATAGCTATGCAAATCAAACATTTACTGATAATAAATCATAATTTTGTAACCCCATGTGAAGTCACAATCCAAAGATTAAGAAGCCTTGCTGTAGCATTTGAATAGGTGACTCATGTTTGAAAGGGAGATTTTGTCTAAATTATAATGAGTTTGAAATAACAAATAATGGAGTTTTTATTTGATTCTAAAGGCAATAGAGAACTATTGGAGTTTACTAAAAATCATGTAACAATTTAGTGATATCTGCTCTAGCTTGGCATAACATTTGCATCATACCATACTATAAGTTAGATACAACCTGTGAATATTTAGTGAAAATATATTTACATGTTTTATGCTAGTAGGAAAAAAGAAAAGGGTTGATTAATAAAGCAAGAGAGATTTGACTTTTGCCTTCCCACCCCAAGTGCCTAATGAATGCTTTGAAACTTTTTGCTATTTGCAAGGCAATATTAGAATTAGTCCAGTTCCCTTGTTTTACAGATCAAGAAACTGAGACCCAAGGTCATACACATTTTTTTTCCTATGTGGCATAGCTGGATTTGAACTGAAGCTTGACTACAAATTTAGTTTTCTTATTCACTATACCTGAGTCTTCTTTTACAGTCTTCTTGTTTTAAGCCATGTGTCAAAGTTTCACGTAATCACTTGAATGGGTGACCTGTAGTGAGGCAGATTTGAGCTTGATTTAAGAAGAAACTTGTTAACCATTAAAGCTTTCCAAGAGCTAAATAGGCTGCCTAATGAGAATGGCTATCTCTTCATTGGATGCTTTTTAATGAAAGATGGAGGGTATCTTGTTGATGTTCTTGATGTCTCTGAAAGTTTCTAAAATCCAAAATCTGGCCTTTGGCTTTTACATTTATAAGCAAGTTATTATTTTTAAGATATTTCAAATGTTTTTCTGGAAGTATCTTGAATGTAACTATCAATTATCTTTGAAATAGGTTTCAATTCATTGTACCTAAAGAATGGAACAGCAAATACAGACCAGTGTGCATTCATCTTGCTGGAACAGGAGATCATGTAAGACTAAAAAAAATCATAAGCAAGCCCACAATAATTTTCTAATTGATCCTACCTCAGTAATGTGATTTTTTTTTTCTTATAAGTATATTATATTTTCTTTCTCTAGTATTATTGGAGACGACGAACACTTATGGCCCGCCCAATGATCAAAGAAGCATGTATGGCTTCTTTGTTGTTAGAAAACCCTTATTATATCCTTTTGCAATAATCAAGAATCTTTTTTTCTTCATGACTATCTGCTAGAATGTACATAAAAAGCTGCCCCTTTAAAAAAAGTAAATAGGATAAATTTCATGTGCGAAGAGATTTTTAAAAAATTATTGGAAATTTTTTTGGATACATGAAGAAATTAGTTTCAACACATAGTATATCATAACTTTTTAATCATTCCTAAATTTCTACCATGTTTCATTATATTCAGTTTTATTTTTATTATGTGCCCAATTTTTATGGTTCTGCTCTCTTAGTTGTCATAAAAGGCCTTCTACATGTCTGAAAGTGTTATGTTATGCTAAAAGAAGTGTTTAAATCTTACTCTGCTATTTTTTTATTAGTGTACTTACCTTAACATTTATGGGGGGGAGGGGGAGGCGCTTAATGGTACGTTCATAACTTTGATGTATTTAACTTAATAAAATTGAGTTTCTAGACAGCAACCAGTAAGTAATAATGCCCAAATTGAAGATAAAATTCTTGATTCTTAATAGTAGATGAGCCACTGTGCTTATGGATCTATTTTTTTCTTTTTAAGGGTATTGAGTTTATATCCTCTGTAAGCTTTTTCTTTGACATACATTCTTAAATGGCTGTAGAAAACCCAAAGATCAAGTGTAAGTATAATGCTCCACTTTGTTGCTCTTTGTCTAGTTTCATCAATTGTAAAGTCTATCTTGCTACAAGATTGCATGGTAAAAAACACTAGCACTTTATAGTTAGTAAAGAACAGTAGAATAGTTTAAAAGTTTTATGTGCTAGAAGGGCAGAAAGACAGTGCAAGAAATTTTTTTACTTTAGCAAACTATAATTAAAGCAGTAATGGACCCTTCCTGTTAAAGTGTTTAGGTTAAGACTTTTTTGTGAATTTAAAGTCTTAAGCTTGTTCTGGATTTTATTTTATCTGTAGTGAGAATTTATGAGTAAATGAAAAAATATTTCTTAAGAGGGTACCTACCACATACTAGACATTGTGTTAGGTGCTAGGAAAACAAAAGCACTTAAGTAGCCTATTTTTTCATGAGGGAAGAAAGCATATGTAGGTAGTATTGCCAGAAAGCATTGTTTTAGACAGATGTCATAGGAATGGTTAAATAATTATTCTTAGAGTAATATTCAAATTTTAACTGAATATTTTTACATTCAAAATCTTCATTATTAAAAAAGAATGGGAAATGAATACATTAGAGGTTGAAGAATTTGTATTTTGTGGAGCTCATCATAGAGGATCTGAGATTTGAAACCATGTAAAAATGAAAATTACTAAATTATTTGAAATATGGGGTTTTGGCTATAGATAAACCAGAAAGACACTTTTTTATTGCATAGAACCAAGGATTTCTTAACACTCCAATGTATCTCCTTTTACAAGTTTGGCTTTTAAAATAAATCAGGTCAAAAAATTATATGAGAAATCGTTTAAAATGTAAGCTCTTGAGTCACTATAGTCAGAGCTCTTTTGTGTATAGTGTTATTTTATCCTTGTTCAAAATAAAACAAAAATTAAAAACTTACTTTTAGTTTGATTTCTCTTATTTAAAAGAATTGACATTTAAACAAACAATAGCAATCAAAAAAAAAACAGCCCTTATAATGTAACAGTCCTTAATACATGTCCCTGCTACCAGAGCTGTTTTATGAGACAGGCTAATGTCAGACTCAGGAATGGAACCATGGTTTTTCTGGCTGCATGCTATACATGACTTTAAAAATAGCAATAGCTAACATAGAGTACTTTAAAGCTGGCAAAGCCTTTTACATATATTATCTCATTTGATTAATCTACTTAACATTTAATTAATTAAATGCTATATTTAGAAATATAATTTTGTGAAATAAGCCCATTCTTCTCTCTTTCTCTCTCTTTTTGAGAATAGAAGGTCAAGCTTGAAAAATGTGTCTGACCTCTTTGTGATGGGAGGGGCTCTTGTTCTAGAGTCTGCAGCTCTCTTGCATTGGCTAGAGAGGGAGGGTTATGGACCTCTGGGGATGACTGGAATATCCATGGGAGGACATGTAAGCCTTTATGTTGTTTTCATTTATTTCATTATGTTATAAACTTAATGGCCTTATTCAATTATTATTGTAATTGATTAGGTAAAGCTAGTCTTAACTTTACACTAAGAAGTCCCTTTGAATTGTTGTTTTCTTATTCCCCAAAGGAAAATTGATAATAATTAACAATAAAGACATTCATTGTGTATGTAAGTTAAAATTCTTAAAGGGAAATTTACCTCATATGCTAAAGTTTGAGGGTTGAGATTTTGTCTAGAAAAATAGATTTATTTCAGGATGAAAAAATGGTCACCAAATACATTGCTAACTTAGTAAAGAAAATATCTCTTTAAATGGTTCTTGATAATTTGCTGATTGTTTTTACAAAGATTATTAAGTCATAGGGGAGCTGTAATTTGCATGGGTAAAGGAAGTATCCATATAGATAAAATTCAAGATTATAATTTTTAAAGAGTGAAGTTATATAGAAAAATGGAAAAAATGAACATTATTGGATTTTTCTCCTAAAAGGCACTGCATGTATTATAGTGCATTATTAAAATACTGGCCTATAAAGCAGGAAACCTCGGTATTCTATTAACTCATCCAGTTCATCCATTCTTTGACACAGTGAACCAGTCTTTCAACTCCTTGATTATACTTTATTTCCTCATCTGTAAAAGGGGATTCCTTAGTAATACTTGTTGTACCTGTGTGACTGGGCTATTGCAGGACTCAAATGAGATAATACATGGAGAAATGCTTTGAATATAAAGCATTAGAGATTGTGAAGAGTCAAAATAATTTACATCAAACATTTTCTCATTTTATGAGACTATTTTTCCAAGAAAAGTAACAAAACTTATAAGTAGAGCATAATTCCCATTTAAATTTAACACGAAATGAAACAACTTAAAAGTTACCTATGTCTTTTTCTTCCACTACTACTTTTTTATATTGGGCAGGGGAAGGTGGTGGGCATGGGAGTTAGGAAGGCCTCAGTCTATATCCCTCCTTAGGGATATACTTCTTACAGTTGCATGATCCTCAATAAGTCACTTAGTTTCTGTATCCTCATCTGTAAATTAGGAAGAAGAGTAGCATCTAATTTACAAAGTTATGAGATCTGTTTAAAGTACCAAATAAATTCTATTTTAGTTATGTTTGATAGATAGTGACATAGTATCATCTAGCACATCATCTTTTCATCTTGGTGGTAGTTGTTTCATACTCTATTTTTGAAGAGAACCAAAAACATTAGAAAGGTGATGTCTATATTTGTAAGTAAATTGGATTTAGGTGAAGCAGAATAGTACTGCAAAGTCATCAGCCTCATTCTATCCTCCATTTATTGAACTCTAGTGACAAGTCATAGATCAGCATGACTGGCAAAGGCCTCTGATGTAGTGAGAGACCTTGGTCTTTTTCTTATTGGTAATTAATATAATTTAGAATAACAAATCCAGGTAGTAAGAGTTAATGCAGTATTTTTTAAAAGTAATACAGCAAAAACGCTTTTCCCACCTGTTATGTAGTCAAAATAAAGCTACAGCAATATCAAAATAATTTATTAACACAGCATATGAAAATTTTAAGGAAATCTCCAGTTACAAGATGAATGTATAACTTTTCCTTCTCCCAAAAAGGGGGAAAGGGGCAATCTCACAATAAATATGCATACTCGAGCAAAACAAATTCTTGCTCTAAGTCCAAAAAAAGTGTGTGTCTCATTCTATATTTTGGATGTATCTCTTTATCCAGCATGTTTCATTCATGCTCTAAAATACTTTTCAGTTTCATTTTAGTCATATTGTATTCTTTGTGATCCATTTGAGATTTTCTTGGCAAAGATACTAGCATAATTAGTCATTTCCTTCTCCATCTCATTTTACAGATGAGGAAACTGAGGCAAACAGGATTAGATGCCTTGCCCTAGGAAACACAGCTTTTAAGTCTCTGAGGCCAGATTTGAAGTCAGGAAAAATGAGTCTTCCTGTCTCTAGGCTCTGCATTCTATCCACCATGCCATTTAGCTGCTCCTCTAAATAAACTCATTTAAAAAAAAATTAAAGATCAAAGATTTTCATTTTTAACTAATACCTATTTATCTAGAAAAAGCCAAGTCTTATATTCTCAGTCCATTGGTTTTCTCATTAATCCCCAGATTTGTATGGCTTGTTTAACATTGTTTGAAACAGATTGTAAACTCTTTGGTCTTTTCTCTTATACTATCTATTAAATAGACTATTTTTGTCCTTACATAAATTATTTTCATTGATTTATAGTCATACTTTGATATGTGACGTTGAAACTGACTTCAAAAATCTGTTATCTAAAGTGTGAGTTCTTTCTGTATCTCTTTATAGTAAGATCAAAAATGTGTTAGAGATGTTCCCTTTGGAACAGACAATTCTGTTGTATGCAGTAACAGCAGTATTGTATAATGAAGAATTATGGATGACTTAGTTCGTCTCAGCAATACAGTTAATCCAAGAAAGTCCCAAAGTACTCATTAAAAATGCTATCTCCCTCTGAGATGGTGTCTGAATACAGAATGAAGCATGCTATTTTTTTTATTTCTTTTTCCCCCCTTCCTTCCCTTCCCATTTTTCTTTGTTCCTTTGAGTCTTGCACAAAAATGATTAATACAAAAATGTTTTACATGATTCCACATGTATAACCTATATTAGTGTGCTTTCTCTCAAGAAGAAGGGGAAAGAGGAATAGAATTTGGAGTTTAGAACTTAAAAAAAGAAATGATTTTTTTTTTTAAATTGTTTTACATGTAAATGGGGGAAACAACTTTAAAAAAATTCTTAATTTTCTTTGGGCCTTTTTGGAGGGGGGGAGCAGTCTGGCAAATCCTATTATTTCTTCTCAGAATAATATTTTTAAATACATAAAGTAGGACAAATAGGAATATGAAGGAAACAATTTTTATTGAAATAGCTGTGGCTCATTTTTCTTAAAGTTCACATACCCCAATTGAAACTCTTCTTTAGACTGTTACATTGACATTAGAGAGGAGAGAATTATTGGAGCTAAGAAATATTTTATATAAGGTTTGCTATTTAGTTAGTGCATACACTCTAATTAATGACATTTTTACCCTTCACCAGGACTTTTTAAAAAATCAAATTTATTGTTATATTTTAAGTTCTGAACTGTCTCCCCTCCCTATACCATACTAGAGGGGACCATCATTTGGCACAGGGATGTGTGTTTGTAAAACCATACCATGCATACTTTTATTTTTGAGGTGGATAGCATCTTCCTTCATAGGTCCTTTGTAGTTGATTTGAGTATTTATCATATTCAGAATAACTTAGTTGTTTGCAATTATTCTTCAGTCTATCAGTATTGTTGTTACTATTTACAAAATTCTCTTGGTTCTGCTCATTTCACTTTTAATTATTTTATGCAGGAATTTTCCAAAATCAACCTTTTCATCATTTCTTAGAGCACAGTCATATAACCTGTTGGGCCCATTCACCAATTGGGCATCCCCTTAAATTTTCATTCTTTGCCACCCTAAAGAAAGCTGCTATTAATATTTTAGAGCACATAGGTTCTTTTCTTTTTTCTCTTATTACCTTGGCTAATAGACCTAATGCTAGGTCAATGCTAGGTCAAATTTTTTATAACTCTTTGGATATAATTCAAGATTGCTTTCCAAAATGGTTGGATCAGTTCTCATCACTTCCCTAGCATTGGTGATTTTCCACTTTTATTATTTTAAATAATCTAATAGGTATGAGATGGACTTTTTAAAAGGTTTTTTTTTTAATTGATGCATTTTAAACATAACTGTCACTTAAAAAACAATTCAATATATTGGCCCAAACTGGAAATATTAGACCTGTAGTCCATGGCCTCTCAGCTGAGAGGCAGAAAGAGTACTTTATAATCAGTCCTCCTCTGAAGCCATGATTCATCACTTAAACTACTGCAGTAACCTACTAATAAATCTCCTCCTACCTCTTTCCATTCCATTTTATGTGCTTTTGCCAGGCATTTTTCTAAAATAGACCTCTTTTTCTGCTTTCCTTTCTATACTCAAAAGTGTCAGTGATTCCATTACCTACTAAATTAAATCTTTACACCTCAGCTTAGAATTTTCACTTTGACTTCTAATCTACCTTTCTCACTTCATTGAAAGAGAAGATATAGTCTATGAATGGCACTGAGAAGGCTCTCAGGTACTGTGACAGCCTTCAAGAACCCAGAATGAACTCGACATCATGAAGAGGCATTTGGAAATATAGTACCTAGGGAGAAAACTCCCCAGTGAAGAACCTGACTCTACCAAAGCAAGTTGGCACCTTCTCTTCAACTTGTAGTTTTAGAACATTGCCTATTCCAAAGCTTTTTAAATTGTGGATTGCAAGCCCACAGGGGATGACATAACTAAATGTAGGGTTGTAAAATTATGACATTACCAATAAATGTTTGATTTGTATACCTATTGCATATATTTATATACCAATAGTAAAAGTTGTGTAAAAATTTCTTGGGCTAAAAGAGGTCACAAGTAGAAAAAGTTCCACATAACAGAATAATATACAATTTGTAGATATTCAATAAATATGTGAATGGATTAATGAACAAGGCTCAAATACATAACCCCTGAAAATTATCTTCATAAGAAAACATTTTGGGGAAGAATATAATACTAAAAGTGAACTATTAATATTTATTTAAAATAGTTTCTTTTCTTTTTTCATTGCAGGATTTCCTTTTTAAAACATTCTATAACTGTGTAATTCTTATTACAGATGGCTTCATTAGCTGTAACCAATTGGCCTAAACCTTTACCACTAATTCCTTGTCTTTCTTGGTCAACTGCTTCTGGAGTCTTTACAACGGTAATGTTACCGCATATGATATTTAGTCAACTTTGAATATATAAAAATAATAATGAATGAAGTGGTTTTTGCATAATGAATTTTGACTGTTCTTTTAGGGTGTGCTAAGTAAATCAATTAATTGGAGGGAGTTGGAGAAACAATACTATACACAGACAGTTTATGAAGAAGAAATTTTTCACATGCTTGAATATTGTGGGGTAAGTGTTCAGATTTTTATGAAATGTAACTTTCTTCACTTTTGACCTAGTCAAATTTAGAAATTCTTAATGGGAAAATGAAGTTGATATTTCTTTTTGAAAGAATCAGTCAACTGGTAATCATTCATGTAATAGCAATAACCCTAAATTGGGGCAGAGGGGATTGGATTTTGACTTGGTTACTGCTTGTATGATCTTGAGTTCACACAGGTAAGGCAAATGTCTTGACCTCTCTGGGCCTCACTCAACATCAGCTATATGAAAAAGATGAAGTAGGTAATCCTCAGGGTCTTTCCATCTCTCAATCCTATGATTCCACCTAAAATTAATACGTAAGCAAAGAATGAAGGGGTGGGAAGAAGCAGAGTAGTGAGGAAAGACATATCCTGTTTATCAAGAAACTGCCTCTTGCTAATAATGTCTTCCCTGTCTTTGAAAAATAAGCATTTCTGTTTTGTTTTGGTTTTTTTTTAATGGGAAATAGAACTTTAAAATTTTTTTTTTTTAATTAAAGCTTTTGTACAAACAAAACTAATGCAAACAAGATTAGAAGGGAAGTAACAAACTGGGGAAATATTTTTATAGTTAAAGTTTCTGATAAAGGACTCATTTCCAAAACATATAGAGAACTGACCCTAATTTATAAGAAATCAAACCATTCTCCAATTGATAAATGGTCAAAGGATATGAACAGACAATTTTCAGATGATGAAATTGAAACTATTTCCACTCATATGAAAGAGTGTTCCAAATCACTATTGATTAGAGAAATGCAAATTAAGACCACTCATATGAAAGAGTGTTCCAAATCACTACTGATCAGAGAAATGCAAATTAAGACAACTCTGAGATACCACTACACACCTGTCAGATTGGCTAAGATAACAGGAAAAAATAATGATGAATGTTGGAGGGGATTTGGGAAAACTGGGACACTGATGCATTGTTGGTGGAGTTGTGAAAGAATCCAACCATTCTGGAGAGCAATTTGGAACTATACCCAAAAAGTTATCAAACTGTGCATACCCTGTGATCCAGCAGTGCTACTACTGGGCTTATATTCCAAAGAAATACTAAAGAAGGGAAAGGGACCTGTATGTGCCAAAATGTTTGTGGCAGCCCTTTTCATAGTGGCTAGAAGCTGGAAGATGAATGGATGCCCATCAATTGGAGAATGGTTGGCTAAATTATGGTATATGTATGTTATGGAATATTATTGCTCTGTAAGAAATGACCAGCAGGAGGAATACAGAGAGGCTTGGAGATACTTACATCAACTGATGCTGAGTGAAATGAGCAGAACCAGGAGATCATTGTACACTTCAACAACGATACTATATGAAGATATATTCTGATTGAAGTGGATATCTTCAACATACAGAAGATCTAATTCAGTTCCAGTTGATCAATGATGGACAGAAGCAGCTACACCCAGAGAAGAAATACTGGGAATTGAGTGTAAAATGTTTGCACTATTGTCTTTCTACCCAGGTTACTTATATCTTCGGAATTCAATTCTTACCATGCAACAAGAAATTTGTTTTTACACACATATATTGTATCTAGGATATTCTGTAACACATTTAACATGTCTGGGATTGCCTGTCATCTAGGGGAGGGAGTAGAGGGAAGGAGGGGAAAATTTGGAAAAGTGAATGCAAGGGATAATGTTATTAAAAAAAAAAAATACCCATGCATATCTATTGTCTATATATAATTATAAAATTAATTTTTAAAAAATAGAATGGATTTTTCTTTTATAGGAAAATTCTTCCGATATTCAGTAAGTTATTCCTATTTCCAGGAACCACTTTAAACTGATTGAAGCATTAAAAATAACCTTTTTAGGAGAAAAAAAAATTCCATGGTTTCAGCTTAAAACATAGTAAGCATAATAATCTCTGTAAATTAAAAATTAAATTTTGTATATGCTGAAGAGAAGGTGAAATCAAGGCAACTTTCTTCCTTTAAATTTTTTTTTAATTTACAAGATATATGCATGGATAATTTTTCAGCATTGACAGTTGCAAAACCTTTTATTCCAATTTTCCCCTCCCCCAGATGGCAGGTAGATCAATACATGTTAAATATGTTAAAGTATATGTTAAATACAAAATATATATATAGTGTACCATTAACCTGTGAAGTAAATAAAAAATGGAGGTGGACAAAAATAGAAGGTTTGGGAATTCTATGTAGTGGTTCATAGTCAACTCCCAGAGTTCTTTCACTGGGTGGAGCTGGTTCAATTCAATACTGTGAAATTGGAACTGATTTGTTTCATGTTATTGTTGAAGAGAGCCACGCCAATCAGAATTGATCCTCATACAGTATTGTTGTTGAAGAAAAATAATGATCTCTTGGTCCTGCTTATTTCACTCAACATCATTTTATGTATGTCACTCCAGGCCTTTTTGGGATATAAGCCTAGTAGTAACATTGTTGGATCAAAGGGTATGCAATGAATTAGAACTTTTAAAATGTATTTTTAAAATTTTGTTTTGATTTGTATATATTTACTTTGCCTGCTCTTCTATTTTTTTTTAAGACTTTTGACTTTGTCTTAAAATTTTCTTAATGTCTCATTAGCTTCTTCTATTTGATTAATTGAGTTTGTACCTTGAACTTCTTGTGCTAATAATAAGCCTTTTGAGTGGGATTCTTTTTTGTTTGCTCATTCTGCTAGTCTGCTTTCTGACTTTGGGCTTTGTGTTGTTGCTGGGTTTTGTGTGCTTCTCAGGAATGTCTGGCCTGAGCTTTAGTCCACTTAGATCCTTATGCTGCTTCCACCATTCCAGTTGGTAGCATCCACTCATGCCTACCTGATCATAGCTCTTTGAGTCCTTGGTTGCTCAAACATTCTACATAGTTGCTCTTGACCAAGTCCCATCCCTATTGTGTACAGAAAGTTTCCTGGGGCTAGAAGAATGATTTGGTGGATTTCCTGATTGGAAATCAATTTGTGGCATTTTTTAGGTCTTTTTATTTGGAAAAGGTTGTTATATTAAGCTCTATTCCTATTCTGCCAGCTTCATTTTGCCTCCCCCACTTGGTTATAGAATGTCCTCTTAACCATGACTATTCCACGAATAGTAAAGTAAAATAATACTGTGATACTTTTAATCATATGTAAATAACTAATTTATTAAATCCCAGTGAAGAATAACTCTGCCAAAGCAGTTTACTGCTTTAGGTAACTTTAGAGTATCTTATAATATATATATTAGCATAGTGCTTCCTAATTGATATACATACCTGTATGTAATGATGTTTAGTCATTTTCAGTTGTTTCTGATTCTTTGTGACACTGAGGTTTTCTTGGTGAAAATACTAGTATGGTCATTTCCTTCCACTTATTTTATAGATGAGGACACTATGTCAGTCTGCCATTTTGAGGGCATGTATATGTTAGACTGACTAAAGCCTTCTAACTTAGGTCATCTTACAGAGTTACTGTAGCTGGAAAATTCATTATCCTGATTTTGACCTGGCGACAAGCCTCCTTGCCATTAGCTGACCTGCTTTTATCATTGAACATATTATCATAGACTTTTATCATTGATCCTTTTTTTTTTTTTTTTTTTTCCCCTGAGGCTGGGGTTAAATGACTTGCCCAGGGTCACACAGCTAGGAAGTGTCTGAGACCAGATTTGAACTTGGGTCCTCCTGAATTCAAGACTGGTGCTCTATCCACTGCGCCATCTAGCTGCCCCCATTATCACTGATCCTTAATTTGACAGGACCTGTCTTAGCTTGTTTTCTGCCAACAGACATACAGTCAGGCCTTGGAGAAATCCTTTAAATAAGGTTTTAAAAATAGGAAAAGGAACTCTCTGATTGTTGCTGCCACCTAAGAACCCAGAAATTGGATTAAGAACTTGTCTTGGTATGTATAATATAGGATTATAAATAAATGAATTTCATGAACTAATATGTTTGTAAAGATCTTTTGGGAAATTTCTGTAATAATCTTTTACTCACTGAAAGCTATCACATTTTCTTGTATGGATTGGTTTTTTCTCTTACTTGTGAGAGTAAATTTATATTTGATCCTTCTGTTTTTCATTACTGCTACACCTAGATTTTATGAAAAGAAACAATGATAGACAAATGCCTCTATTCTTACTACAACAAAGGCAAATATCTTACTAACTTGCCTTAAACATGTTTAATTTTCTCATAAATCGATTCTGAGTCATAAATTTCCCAGTACCATGTGGCCTGTGCTTTCCAAAAGGAAGAAACAGAACTATTGCAGTGAAGTTTCTAATTTATGCTCTTCAGGTATCTGTGGGTCCCTGTGTGGCAACATAGTATGAATGTCCTAAGTCAGTTGTGGACGTTTTTATGACAAAATTTTGTATAAAAAATGTGGAAGCATATTATCTCTTTTCTTTAAAGAAGAAAAAAGATATTAAGAAATAATTTCTCAGGGACAGCAGGGTAGCACAGTGGATAGAGCACCAGCCTTGAATTCAGGAGGACCCGAGTTCAAATCTGGTCTCAGACACTTAACACTTCCTAGCTGTGTGACCCTGGGAAAGTCACTTAACCCCAGCTTCAGAAAAAAAAAAAAAAAGAAAAAAGAAATATTTTCTCATTGTTCTCTGTCTCACCTGGGATAGAAAAACTTTATCAATATTCAGTCAAATTCTCAGAAATACACTGTTCTACACTATGGTTTCTTATGAAAATCCTAATTTTTTTTTTTCCCTAAAGGGAACTTCCATTTTTTCTTTATTGCTAAGTATTTTTTATTAAGGTTTTTTATTTTCAAAATGGATGCATAAATAATTTTCACCATTCATTCTTGCAAAACCTTGTTTTTTTCTCCTTCTCTTCCTTTCCTCCATCCCCTCTTCTAGATGGCAAGTAATTCAATGTATGTTAAACATGTTCATTATCTATTTCCACAATTATCTTGCTTTTCAAGAAAAAACAGATCAAAAAGAGAAAAAATGAGAAAGAAAACAAAATGCAACAGCTTGCATCTCTCTTGGTACAGATAGCTCTTTCCTTTATTCCTGAATATTATAAAATTGTAAGTGGAAGTGTCTTGAGTCAGAGAAAATGCCAAACTCCACCCTTTCTTTAGTCTCCCTCTTTTAGAGTTTATGTTTGGAGAGAAGGAATGAATTGTTTTTTTAAGAGACATTGGTGAAATAAACACAGAATCTTACATTTTTCCTCCATAGTTGCATATTCTAAAAGATATTAGAAATTTCCTAAAATATAGCCTATGTTTAGTTTCCAAATTACAGAGAATTTAAAAGCAGCTGTCAGATGTGGTTGACATGGTAACTTGGTATACATTTTTAATTCTAAATGCAGTTTCTTTTTCATTACTTTAATAAATATTATTTTTACTTAGTATCCTGGAAACTTATAATTTTCTTAACTCATTATCAGCAAGCATTTATTAAGCATTTACTATGTGTCAGACACTGTTTGGGTATTAAAAAAACAAGTAAAACCAAAGTTTTCTTTGCTCTTAAGGAATTATTAATCAGATGAAAGAGGGAACATGCAAACAAGATAAGTGTTTGCAGGATGAATTGAGATAATCACCAGTGAGAAGACATTAATATTAAGGAAGTTTGGGGAAATTTCTCCTTTAAAAGGGAGGTTTTAGCTGAAATTTGAAGAAAGTTAAGAAAGGCAGGAGCTGGGGATGAAGAAGGAAAGAGATTGGCATGGAGACAGCTAGTGGAAATTCCTATAAGAAGGGAGATGAAGTGGTTTGTGCAAGAAATTATAATTAGATACTAATTATCAGAGATAGACTTATCTATCAAGTTTGGGAAAAAAAACAACAAAATTCAATGATTTCTGTTAAACAAAGAATAACATGTTTAAATTCCACTTGTTGGGATATAACCCAGCTGGAATTAAATAGCAGATCCTCAGACCCCAGATTCTACTGCTTCTTCTTTTCTACCATACCAAGACCTTCTTCTTCTGCACAGGGGATAAGAACTGAGTCACTAAAATCATCTCAACTTCAAAAACGATGGCCTTGTCTTTAAATCTGATACCTAAAAAAGAACTTGTTCTTATATTAAATGGGAATTAAGTTGTATCCAGCTTTTTTAAGCCTGTTTCTGTTGCACTTGATGCTTAGTAGCATTATATATGAGTTACTCTGGGGAGTATGGTATTGTAAAGTAAATTAAGGTATACTGGACTCTGAGTTTGAAGAACAATTAAATCCCAATCAAAAGTTTTTTAATTTTAAAACTCTTATAAGGTAACAGTGGATAGGATGCTGGGCCTAATGTTAGAAAGACCAGAGTTTAAAATAGTCTCAGACATTTATTAGCTTTGTGACCCTGAGCAAGTCATTTGACCTCTGGTTGCTTCAGTTTCCCCCAACTTTAAAATATGATAGTAGCACCTTCCTCCCAAAGTTGTTATGTGAATTAAATGAAAATATTTGTAAAATGTTTAGTATATTAACTGATACACAAGTAGGTACTACATATTATCATCATCATTAACTTTTTTCTGGTGATTTACAATAGGTGGAAACTTTTTTGTTTAAAAATACTTGATCTATAATCTTATTGATGTGTTCTCACTTATGGTGCAGACTGCATTTCATCTATGCCTACCTTTTCTGTGCATTTCTCGTCCAAGTTTTCCCAGAATGTCACCACAGACGATCCAGTCAACATGTCTCAATGGCCATTATTTGCTGTAATTTTAGTTCCTCTATTGCTGGAAATACAAAAATTATAAATACAAAAATTTGATATTTTCAGATCCATAATTATTAATTATACTTGAAAACTTGCTATTGTCAATTCTTCCTAGGTATTTCAATTTGTGAATATGCTTTATTGTAAGAATTAATGTGTTTACAAACATTTGTGGTAGAAATGACTCTATTTTTTGCTTAAGTTGCATCTGGGTCTAGAAGGATGTTTCTGCCTCTTGTTTTTTGAAATGTAGTAATGTAGTAAGCATGGTATGAGTTCATGTAGTTTTTTGAATAAATGGTATAAAATTTCAATCTTTATTTTCAATGGCTCTATTTAGAAAGTGTGTGATTTTAATGAATTCCTTTAGCCTCATACTTTTTTTTTTAAGTAATGTTATAAATAAGACATGTTAATAATGGTCTCTTCCTTAAGGATATATTCTCACTTCTCCTATTTTTCTCTTCCCATTTCAACTCTTCAGACAGATTCTTTTAAAATGGGACGAGATTTTGTGAAACATTTCCCTAATAGTGTGGACAACCTGACTGATTTTGATCTGGCTTCCAGAACTTTAAACCTAGATATTAATGAATCATTATGCATGAAATCTGCTCAGTGTCACAACACGGATCAATCCTCTCTCAATGCCACATCAGAAGGTCTTGTGTTGCAAGATGTTTCTAAGATTCAGTCTCTGAGTCAGACACTGTCCACTAAGGAAAGCAGAGATGGGAGCTCCATGAGTCATTCAGATCAATTCAATGAAGAAAAAAGCAAAGAAGAAAAAAGAAGAAGCACTCTACAAAAGGAATCTTTAATGTTTATGAAAGGTGTCATGGATGAATGTACTCATGTAGCAAATTTCTCAGGTACTAATTTTTTTCTTTGAAATCTGTGTGTGTAGTTTTTTTATTTTTTTTTATAACACAATTTATCAGAAACCTCAAAATATTCTATAATTTAAATTAATTAGTTTGGGAAATATTTCATTTACTCAGGAAAATATCAGAATCTGATAAGCATGTATGTAATAACATGTTAAATGTTATTAAGGGGGTAATGGTCTAAAAAGATGAAACTGTTCGGGTATTTGAAAAACCTTTGTGAAGAATATACATCCAACTTGTTCTTAGCCTTAAAAAGCAAAAACTATGGCCAGTGAGTAAGTTTTACAGAATTGAAAACACTCTGTTTAACACGTACTTATGATTGATTGATGTAAAAAATAAAAATTCCTGAATATTAGAGTTGTCATAAAACAGGATTATGATATATGAGCAGATTATGAATTCCTCTTCACTAGAAATGTCTTAAGGAGAGGTTGAATGACCATTAGTAGGAATGTAGAGGAGACTCTTAAAGATAAAAATTTATTGGTAGGTCTTGTTATGAGGCTGTTGGGGGTGGCACGGTGTGGGTAGAGTCAAGACCCTAGTTCAGATTTGGCCTCACACATTTATTAATTGAATGACTCTGGGCAAGTCTTTAAGGTTTGTGAATTTCTATGTATATTTCATTTGTTCTTCACAACATCCCTGGGAGATAGGTATTATTATTCCCATTTTACAGATGGAGAAAGTGAACTGAGATGTGGAGGCACTTGCCCAGGATCACATACTTAAATCCAATTTGAACTTGGATATTCCTGATTCCTAGTTCAGGCTATGACCTACTCTGCTCCTTAGCTTCGATATCTCAGATACTCTAGCCTAGTAGGATTTCAGGATCTCAGTATTGGCTTTTTGTCCTCTTTGCTAATTAATTAACCAGTGAGATTTCAGGTTTTGTATTGGTTTATATTCTTCCTGTTCCTAATTGTAACTTTTTTTTTTTTTCATGCCTTTGTAAAAAGTTTGCAGTTCTTCTTTTGGGAACTGTTTATGTTCTTTAACTATTTTTCCTTTGGAGAATGAATTCTGTTAGTTGCTTGGATATCTTGGATATCTGATTTTTATCAAAGGTATTTGAAGCGATTTAAAAAAAATTTTTTTTTTTTCCCTATACATAGTCCCAGTTGATCCAAGTCTAATTATAGTGGTTCAAGCCAAAGAAGATGCCTATATTCCACGAACAGGAGTTCGAAGCCTTCAAGAAATTTGGCCTGGATGTGAAATTCGATACCTAGAAGGGGGACATATTAGTGCTTACCTTTTCAAACAAGGACTTTTCAGGTGAGGTCCTTAGTCTAAATAAGTTTTTTTTTCCTTAATTAGTATAAATAAAAGTACTCTTTTCTTAATCCTGTCTCTGTAGGGCTTATTCCTTCCCATTCTTTTTTGTCCCTTCTTTTTTTTACATTTTTCTTTAACTCTTAGAAGATAAGGTTTCAAGTGGCAAATCTCTGGCACCTTACCTTCAGACTTTTCAGTGATTTAAACAAAGACATAAAGTATAGCATGTTTGTAGAAATAGCATATATTGGATGAGAAAATTAACACTTATGTGTAGGCATAGTACTAAGTGTGAGAGATTGAAAGAGAAGCAAAAGTGCAGTACCCTGCTTCCAGTAATACATGTTCTAATGTGGAGACATCGTGAATGTCTATGGGCACATTGACTAGACTAGAGGAAAGACATTAGCACCAGGGCCTAATAGAGGCCACTTGGAGGCAATGGGATTTCTGCCATGTATCAAGAAAGGACAGGATAACCAAAAGGTAAAAAATGAGCAGGGAGATTATCAGTTGTGAATAAATCCCAGAGTATGGAGATAGAGAAAATGAACTGTCATATTGTAGGAACAGCAGAGGTGGCCATGCTTGCATAGCCACATCACAGTCCAAGTAAGCCCTGTGAGAAGGCAGGAGTCCGAGGAGGATCAGGAAGTGCCGGGCATTTTTATGTTTGATCTTGGTGACAAGGTCAGATCTACATTTTAAAGCAATGATTTTGGTGGCTGATTAAAAGAGGGAAACCAAACTGAAGGCTATTGTGGAAGTTTTAGCCAGCGGTGATAGGAGCCTACTGCAACAGGGTGACAGCTTGGTGAGGATGACATGAGGGCTCTCCTATAAAGTAAAAATGACAGGGCTGAATACAAGAAAGATATTAAGGGGATCCAGGTTTGGAAGAAGCCTGTAACAATAATAAAAACAGAAAGATGGCAGGAATTGAAAGATGAAGATAGAGATTCTGTTTTAAACATGATGAGTTTGAGACACTTATGGGATGTTCCGTTCAAGATGTCCAACAGGTGAATGGTCCTAGATTTCGGACAAGGAGAGAGGTCAAAGTTGCGTGTGTTGATTCAAGGATCATTTACATAGAGATGAGTATTGACCTATAGAGGAGGTTAAATGAAATAGCCTTTAAAGGCAGTATTTGGAGGAAGTTCCAGCAAAGTAGACTGAGGAGGGCATCATCAGACAAGTAGGAAGAGAACTAAGGAAGGCTGTTTGAAAACCTACAGAAGAGAAAGTAGCCGGGAGAGTGGTCATCAGTGCCAAAGAGTATAGAGAGGGCAGCCAAAAGGATAAGGATTGAGAAAAGAACACCAGATTTGGCAATTAGGTATAAGATTCAGAGAGCGCTATCAATTGAATGATGTTGTAATGAGAGGAATGAAAGTGGAAGTTCAGTTAAGAGAAAATATTCATTTTATTTAGATTCAGTTATTCACCTACTAAGATGTGGTTGTATTTTGTCATTATATGACAAATGAATGTGACCTTAAATTAGATGAGTGAAGTATCTTCTCCAGAACATAGGAAGTAGTAATCCATCC
Source organism: Sminthopsis crassicaudata (assembly GCF_048593235.1). Taxonomy (NCBI): domain Eukaryota; kingdom Metazoa; phylum Chordata; class Mammalia; order Dasyuromorphia; family Dasyuridae; genus Sminthopsis; species Sminthopsis crassicaudata. The sequence goes on along the minus strand of NC_133622.1, from coordinate 167,313,674 downwards.
TATGCTTTGTGCTTGCTGGTCAGGCCAACCTGGAATATTGTAAACAGGTCCAGCACTCCATTTCAGGAGTTAACTTCAAGAAATTCTAGTAAGAGGATCTAAAAACTTGCTTTTTCAATATTTTTACAATTGTGTATGTAATTAGCTTCCTTTATAATCTGTGTATTCTGAGCATATTTTTCAAAGACTTCAACAAGCTGCCTTAGGGGTCTTGAACACAAAAAATAATGTGAATCTCTGACATCGAAAATGACCAGTAGCTAGCCATTAGGAAAACTGGAAATTGTCATGAGAAATGTTTTTTTTTGTTTGTTTGTTTTTTTAAATGAGAGTTGTTGTTCTGGAGAAGATACATTTTCACAATATGGCACAGTCCTGCATTTATAGGTCATTTACAGCCCCTAGGATGGGTATGGCACAAAAAAAAAAATCTAATGGATAATAGAACATGTGAGAGAAATTTGAGGGGCCAGCACCCATGATTAGCCTTGGAGGAGGTATTAAGGAAGGCCTAGCACCTCTAGTGTGAGGACCTGCTAAGCCCAGTTTGGGGCTCCCCTTTGGTGTTCATTTGTCACTCTGCTCTCCCCTGTGCCTCCAAGAAGTTGTACCATGTGCAGTGACCACACACCTTTAAAACCATTTTGGCAGGTGGGTTAAACCAAACTGAGTAATTGACAGACCTCAAATCCACCAGTGAATTAGGGGATGTCTACCCAATCAAGGGAAGATTTCCCCAGCAGACGAGAGCAATCTGTTCCAAGGGCCATGGAAGTGACTGCAGTAAATTCAGTGGAGCCATTATCTGCTGTCTCCTAGGCCATTGCCAGCAGTCCTATCTTTTGTCCTGCCGCTGGACTTGGGTGGTTCTGGAAGAAAAAGAGGGACTGACAGCCTTGGGCAACTCTGCTTCGCTTGATTCCTATTCGTGCTTCATTGGGTATCACCTGTGGGCCACTGGCTCTCTTCAGAAATGAAGGACAAACAACAGTCTTGGAGAATGAGAACATTGTTAGGTAGAATTGAGGGAGTATATTTTATAAAGGAATGAAAATAGAACAGGGAAATTTAGGACTAGAGTGTTACTGTTGGCTGGAATAGAACTTTGAAAGAGAGTGGCATAAAACAGCACCAGAAAGGTAGTTTGGAACTAGATTGATTGTGGAGATCCTTCAGTGTTGTGCTGGAACTGACATTGTTTTATTTTAATTTTAAAATGTTAAACAATTGCAAGTGGTACCATGTATTTTTGTGATTCCTCATGTCTGGGATCTATGAACACAAGTTTATAAATAAAAGTTTACCTAAGGTCTAAACAATTATGTTGATAGCAAGTACAAGTATTTAAAAATGTTCCATTTTATATCCTCTGTCTGACACATAACATAGTAAGTACTTTTAATAAATGCTTGTTGATAGAGATGAACCACTTGCAGAAGGACTGACAGGAAGAAAACTGAGAGAAGAAAGTCATGGAAGCCCAGAGGAGATATTGGGGGGCTGGGAAGGAGAGTTAAAGAATGAAAGCTGCACAGATGCTAGCAAGGAAGAAGGAATGAAAAAGTATTAGTGTCAGGATGATGAGGTCTAAGCCAGGTTGTAATAGATAGAGAAGTATTATTGAAGTGTGGAAGCAAAAGGGAAGACAGCTGGAGTCAGGGTAAAATAGAAGAATTTTTAAGAAGGGGATGTAGATCTATTTGTAAGCAATGGCAGTAAGTAACCCTGGGGGTAGGAAGGAGACAAGAGGGGATGGAATCAGGAAAGACCGACTCAGAAAAAGCTTACTTGCTCTAGCCTATGTGTAAGATCATCTTTATCTTCAAGGAACTTATATTCTCCTGAGGAAGACACAAAGGGAATTGGGAAGGCAGCCAGGTGGGGCAGTAGCAGATAAGGCTCCTGCTTGTGGAACATCTGGCTAAAAGAATTCCCCAGAATGGAGTTGTGTATAGAGAAGCCTCCCTGGGGCCCTTCCTGAGACATCTGGAAGTTGGAATTAAGGAGAGGTGAAGGAGGGGAGTGGGGACTTGACCAGAAGTCTTCCTCAGAAGAAGTCAGTGATGGGGGGGAAAAAAAAAAAACAAAAACACTGAGTGAAGCCATAGGCCCCAGTTCCCTCTGCCCTGGCATGGCCCCTTGCTCATTCTAGCTTCATCTCCCCTCATTTGTGTTGTCTTTTTATACTCAAGTTTAAGCTTCTTTCTCACTTTTATATCAATATTGCCAGTGGTTAGCATGTGCTTATTCAAATTCATTCATTCATTATATTCTAATTTGCTGTCTCTTTTTTAAAAATCATCTCCATTTCCTTCCTTCTACCAGTAGATGGCAGGCTTGTTCACTTGTAAACTGCTAAGCTATAGGAGTACATTTAGCAGAAGGTACAATGTTTATGACATTTAGACAGTCAACCTGGAGTGAACAGAACTGTGAATTCAAAAGCAGCAAAATGTTGAGGTGGTATGGACTCACTTCAGAAAGACTGAAAAATTAAGAGAACATTTTGTGGATTTTCATGGTTTTGCCTTACTGGTTTTTGTACTTTTTTTTTTTTTTTAAGTCATGATGCCATTTTAAGATATTTACAGTGTGATATAGAATCACCTAAAGTTGAATGACAAATGCATAATTGAAATGTAATTGGAGATTTTGTTGTGTATATTGAGAAAAGTGAAATAGGCATCAGATACCAGGCACTGCGTATATAAGGAAAATAATGTGACCGCCCCTATCTTTAAGAGCTTCCATTCTAGAGGGCAGCTAGGTGGTGCAGTGGGTAGAGCACTAGCCCTGATATCAGGAGGACCTCAGTTCAAATCTGGCCTCAGACACTTAATACGTCTTAGCTGTGTGAACCTGGGCAAGTCACTTAACTTCAATTGTCCTCAGCAAACACAAACAAACAAACAAAAAAGCTTGCTTTCTGGAGAAGGAAAAGACAAGTGTGCTTGCAAAGGGTATATAGAGGGAGGAGCTTACTGCCAGTGCATTACCTCCATGTTTTTACTAAAGTATGTCAGTGTATCCTCTTCTGAGAGGATGGATCTTTTTTAAACAAATTTTTTTTTCTCATTAAGTTATCAACAAAAGCAAGTATTCAAACGTGTGTGTGTGTGTGTGTGTGTGTAGTGTTTCCTGATATATCTATAACAGGAAATATTATATATATATATATATATATATATATATATATATATATATATATATATATATATATATATCAGGAAACAAATCTTTTTTATTCTTTTTTTATTTCAAAATTCTTTCTCTCCTTTTCCCATTGAAAAGGCAAGAAATATAAAACCCATTACCACTATGAAGTTATGTGAAGGAAATTTCCATATTAGCTTTATTGCAAAAAAGAGAGGGAAAAAGTTTCATTATGCACTCTGAATACCTCAGTTCTCCAGCTAGAGGTGGCTGGCTAGTATGTTTTATCATGAGTTATTTGAAATGTTACTGGGTCATTGTGTTGATCTATAGTTGATTATCTTTACAATATTGATGTTACTGATTCTGCTCATTTTGCTTTGTCTTAGTTCATAAAGGTCTTTTCTGTTTCTCTGAAACTATCCCTTTCATTTTTCTTACCATACAATAGTATTCCATCAGATTTATATACCATAACTTCTTCAGCCATTTTCCATTGGTTGAGCATCCCCTTTGGAAACAAATCTTCAAACTCTTAGCATTAAAGAGTGTAGAATCACATGTTTATTATACACACACACACACACACATGTACATGTGTATATGTGGATTGATCACTTTGTAGAGGACACATAACCATAATTATCATTTGGGTACAACCTCTAAAGAATGTTGCAAGAATGATAGTAGAACTAAATCACCTCCTGTCATGACTTAACATACAATGATGCTACTACATAGTCTATTGCAATTTTACTTTTTGAATTTTCCTTGCAATTATAGTGGTACATTTCCAGGGTTCTATGACCCTGTACTCTTCGTGGTTTTGGTTGACTCACTATATAGGAGGGAGTTGATGAACCTTGCTTTATGTGGGAATCGTTTGAGCTTCTTTGTTTATACAGCTTAATTTTATGTTAATTGCTTGTTTTTTTTTTTTGTTTGTTTTTTTTTTTCATTTACTCTGTTTTAGGCAAGCCATTTATGATGCATTTGAACGTTTTCTCCATAAATATGCTTATTGAGCATAACTGGAATGATTACCATGTTTAAGGGTTTACCAGGAATTTTCATCCAGTATTCTTTGGTGTGCAAAATCAGGGAACTACAGCATCTGTAATTAAGCAGCATTTCCATTTTTACATGTTTTTAATATATTTGAATCATTTTTAATGGGAAACTTGTTAAAAATTAACAAATACAAATAGCTTTCTTAAGTGTTTATATAAGTTTAATTCTAATTAAATGAATTAATTCATAGAATATCCAGTTACAATTGTAAAAAGAACAAATGAAATTAAAATTTTCAATTTAATACTCCTGCTTATTGTATAAATTTTCACAAAAGCATTTGAATTCGTCTTTTGTCCTGTGTTAAAGTTAGTAAGCTCGTTTTTAGGATTTTTATCTTTGAACAATACCTGTGACTTATCAAAAATACCTTCAAATTCCATAAGAAACTGAATCTCAGTTAATAGTACTTTAATACTCAGAAACTTAAGCCAATATGGGGAGAAAAAAAGCCAGATAATGTCTCCACCCTTAGATTTCAACCAAGTATTTTTTCAGATGTCACCCTGATAATGATGATTATTAAACCTTTCTCTACTCCAAAACTTAGAAGGTAATAGGAAATTTGGTACAGTATCTCTATTTTATCCCCATGTACTGTGACATTGGTATTTTCTTTTCCTGAATGACTTTTTAGTTGTTGCCAAATATTTTAATTATATAATATATAATTAACTGAAAAACTGTACTTGATTTCCACAATGCCTGTAATTTAAGCCAAATTTTCACATTAAACTTTATTTTTTATGTTGTGATTTTATAATTTCAACTTTTAATTGTCATGAGATTTTGTTTTGTTGACTTATTTTATAGAAAATGCCTGAAATTAGGTAATTTGTAAAGTTCAGAGTTTGAATTTTAATATAGTTTTGTGATCAGTGTGATCAAAATAATAACTTTTAAAGTTGTAGGATAAATGGTTCTTAATGTATGTACATTAATATGTATGTGCTAATGTAATATACATTAGTACATAGTTTGAGTTTAATAAACATAAAACTAGACTAGAGAACTTCTAAGAAATATTGTTTAGTTTTGGGGATATTTAGGAAATTTACTAATTTCCTAGGATTTGTCTTTGTTTTGGAATTTTTAAAACAGAAGCTCTAAGCCTTGCAAGAATATTTGAATAACTATGTGCCTTTACAATTTAAAAATATCTTCATTTTGAATTCTCCAAAATGCCAATAAACAAATATGAAATTACTTTGAAAACTTAATTACCAGTCAGTTTTTAGGAAAAAACTGGAGTTTGTCCTACTGCAGCAGTGTGTTAATTATAGTTCTTCCACAGAAATATCTTTTGGAGATACGGTGGTATTTACTATCAAGTGGTTATCATTATTTTATTATCTCATTTTTACATCTGGTGTTACCCAATAATTTAGTTCTTTTGGAAGATTGGCTTTAGTGAAATATAAATTCAAAGTTTTTTATTCTTTCTGATTGCCAAAATGAGTTTACTTCATTTCCTCATTTATGAAATAAAATTTATTCCCCAGCCATTTAAAAAAAAAAAAAAGTTTTAATGTGCTTTTCTAATGGCTTTTTGCATGAAAACTTAAATTTCAGGTTTTTATTACTCAAATAAAGAGAAGTCTTAACAGAATTTCCATGTAATTAAATAATCCCTTTTTTTTAAGATTTCTCTGGGCGTTATATAAACACATTACTTTTTTAGAGCAGTGTTAATGGGATTTTTTACTTGAAAAAAACATTAAACTGAAGTTATAAAAATATTCCCATATTTATAACTAGACAAATGAATGCAAAGAAACCAGTGTTAACCTTTACCTTTTAATTAACCATGGAAGTCTTGGCTTATCTTTTTCTGCCACCATGCCATTTTATCCTTGTCTACAATGATGATCATCTTTATAAATAATATAATACTAGAAATTCACATTTAGACTGTTCGTAAAGAAAAATGTCCTGTGTTTCATGATTATCAGGGAATAGACCTTTTTAATGAATATAGTTTACAATTATTTCTTATTCTGAAATTTTTAAATTTGGTACATTCTTATTTGGGATATGAATTTAATACTGTAATTTTCAAATTGATATGATTTTCCTAACTGTTTATACTGTATAATAAAAGTCTATTTAAAAGTATGGTTTTGTTTCTTTGTTGGGATTTTACTTAACAAAAAGCAAGTATTACATTGAACCCTCAATAAAGAAAGGGCAGGAACCAAAAAGACTTCATCTAGAAAAACTAGAAGTGTCCCTATAATGCCATCACCACCACTACCACTCCCAAAAAACCAAACAATTTTCCCCTATTTACCTATGCCAGGATTAGAAGATTTAGCAGTACCAGTATTCTTGGTAATGTGTGACCTGAGAAAACAATGAGACTTTCTTAGAAACGTGGTCTTTTAAAGAAAAAAAAAAAATTTAGGAGATATTTAGAACTAGTTAGTAAAGGAGTAGGCTGGATTTGGGAAAGCCAAAGTCAAATTGTGAGCAGTTTAACTGAAGGAGAGCAATTTCACAGAGTCAAGTCAATAAGCAGTTATTGTGGGCCAAGTACTATGCTAAGTGCTTGGTGTACAAAGAAAAGGAAGACTGCTGAAGGGAAAACTCCCCTACTCTCAGCTCCCACTTGGATGGGAGGAGAGACAGTCATGTACAAACAAGGTAATATCAGAAGTCATCTTAGAGGGAAAGAGTCTGACAGAAGGAGGGACTTAGATGAGACAGGGAAATTAGAAAATAGGAGGAAGGGAAAGGGTTGGGATGATAGAACCCAGCTTGGGAGATGGAGAGCATAGAACAGCAAGGAACTCAGTGTCATTAACTGCAAAGTAAGTTGTTTAAAAAAAAAAAAAAAGAAGAACCAAAAAGGATTTTATATTTGATCCTGGGTATAATTTCAAGCCACTAGTGTTAATTGGTTTGGAGGGGTGGGGGACAATGTGACTTGGCCAGAGAGGTTCTTTAGGAAGATCAGTTCATCAGGTTGGTGGAAAATGGACTAGAGAGGGGACAGATTTGAGGTACCACCAGAAGGCTTTTGCAAGTTTCTCTGTGAGGATATGGTCCAGCATCAAAATATTTTTAAAATGCCCTGTTTCCCAGAGTTAAGACCCAGCAAGCCCTGAGCATGGCAGAACAATAATCCTTTGCATTATGATCTTACTCTCTGGCAAAGGATATTTCTTTGATGGAGCACCAAGTGTTCACTGAGGGATTTAAGATTTTTAGTTTCCTGTTTCCCAGAGACCTGAGAGCCAATGTGGTAAGTACATCTCTTGACATGTTCACAGTTCTTGTCCTTCGTAAATGCCGAATGAACCAAACCAGATACTCCATTCCTATTCCCATTGGTTCTGTGACCCTCTGTAGACAACCAATTAGGAGGCTGTTGAGGGAAATGTTACTCAAGACTGAGAATAATAGTGTATCACTGCCCAGCCCACTTGTGGTTTTTTATGTGTATAAAGCACTGCCTTGCCTCCAGTATGTTAATCCCACCTTTTTATGAGGATGTCTTTGCTTACAAGTCCTTCTCTGGCTTTGAAATTAATTAGAACTTGTTTGTGTCCTGACTCTCCTGACTAGCTGGCTCTGTTCCACTCCAGCCATTCCCAAGAGGATTTGGCTGTTGGCTGCAACTGGGGAACTGGTGGGGTGTTAAGAAGTGTGAGCCTTGGTGTCTTGGCAGAATGGTAGTATCCTCAGCAGGAAAAGGAGAAGGTTTAGGGAAAAAAACAAGTTCAATTTTGGGACATTTTAATCAGAAGATGTCTATGAGACAGACAGCTGTATATTCAGTAAGTAGTTGGAGATAATAAGGCCAGAAGAAAGATTAAGGCTTGGCAAATCAGAATCATAAGTATAGAGGATGACAGTTGAATCCATGAGTTCTGATGAGATTATCAAGTGAAATAGCATTGAAAGAGAAAGAGCCAGGACAGGGTCTTAGGGACACCATGGTTAGCAAAGTAGCCTAAATGGTCAACCAGGTAGGAGCAGAATCGGGAGAGAACACCATCATGCTTGCACCCCTTCTGGAGGAGAGCCAAGGACATCAGGAGAGTGACAATTGGATTTAAGTGAGGTAGAGCTGTGCAGTCATCAGCTTCAGTCTTCAGCCAGTTTTATCTGAATCCAGTGGAAGGCATAAATCAGGACAGCTGGTGACCGTTTACTGTGAGAGTTGTGAGAAATGCGGAACAGTTGGGTTTCCACAGAGTTGCAAGTGTCTGGTAGTGTGGGACAGTGGGGACCACTGACCAAGAGGCTTTCAGAATGAGAGGCTAAGAAAGGTTAAGATTCCACAGAAAAATGAAGTGCTCAATTGAAGCTGTGAGTAAACAAGGGGGGGGGCACAATTTGATTTAGCCAGAGTCCTGTGGTTTTAAGTAACTTTAAGATTATAACCGACCCATCCCAAATTAATTGGGGTCAGTGACCTGACAACCAAATTATCCCTGCTTAATAGGTTAATTAAACAACATGCCCCATTGGAGGTGTTTGAACATGAGATATATGATGAGGAAGGAGGAACATGTTTATGCATATTTAAGGAAAACAGGTATATCAGAAAGATTGTAACCTGTAGAGGGTCACAGACAATGGGGAAAATCAGCCCAGAGGGAATCTGCTGACAGTGTATGCTATGGCTCCCCATCTCCTTTGTGGGCTCTCGGCCTTCCTGAGAAGTCAGGGGGCGGTGACAACCTGTGCTGTGATTGGAGCAAAGTGATACCAGGTAGCAAACTGTGTACAACAGCAAGTTGTTCATGTGGTTCCACGGGCACAATATATACTGGGTGCATGCCCAGTGTTGTTTTGGTTACATAAAGATATGAGGGATAAAAGGGGAAAACACTTTGTAATAAATGGACTCCATTTTTCCACCATCCTTGGGAGTCCCCTGTCATCACTTCTCCACTGGGACAGAATATGTAATCACTTCTACTTGGGGGCTCTAGAAAGCAGGACACAACAGCAACCCTGAAGGGAAAGGACCAAGCTGGTCTGTGAAGGTGAAAGGGATTGAGGTCCCTTTAAGATTCCTTTCTTTTTTTTTTTTTTTTCTCTTTTTTTTTAAATTTATTTAGAATTTTTTTTTATAATATTATCCCTTATATTCATTTTTCCAAATTATCCCCCCCTCCCTCCACTCTCTCCCCCCCATGACAGGCAATCCCATACATTTTACATGTGTTACAATATAACCCAGATACAATATATGTGTGTAAATATCATTTTCTTGTTGCACATTAAGTATTAGATTCCAATGGTATAAGTAACCTGGGTAGATAGACAGCAGTGCTAACAATTTACATTCGCTTCCCAGTGTTCCTTCTCTGGGTGTAGTTATTTCTGTCCATCATTGATCAACTGGAAGTGAGTTGGATCTTCTTTATGTTGAAGATACCCACTTCCATCAGAATACATTAAGATTCCTTTCTAATTGCCCAACCCCCATGGCTGACCTTGATTCACAAATCCTAGTCAAAAGCATCCTTTTGAATATCCAGGCCCAGCCCCACCATCAGCTCAGCTTCCCCCAGCCCTCACCTGACCTGAGCTAATGGAAAAGCCCACCAAGAACTTGGGGGTACCGCCCATCATCTTTTAGGTATAAAAGAGCCAAGCAGAGTTTTCTCTTTGCGGGAGCCCTCCCCACCAACACATGGTATCCTTCAGACCATGTAGGGGTTCCTGCCCGCCCAGCGGCCACCTCTGGCCCTGGCGTCTTTCTAACTGAACTTTACTTCCAAATTCCTACAATAAACCTTTTTATTTATCAATCTAGGTTTTTAGGCCTGTAAATTCATTTACAGGGGACACTGCGCCTCATGGGATTATCTTATTATTTATGCGCTGACAACGGGGTTCCCCCTTTCCTTTCCCTCATTAAAGGGAGGGACTGTGCCAAATTAAGGAAGTGTAAAGCTCCCATTTCTGTGCTCAGGTACCCCTCTTCTCGAAGAGGAATGGGGTCCACTTCTGGCCAGAAACCTTAAGACAATTCCTTAATTGTCTTTTTAAATTCCTTAAAAAAAAATGAGTTTTTCTTGATATTTGATTTTCAGTGTACTTCTGGTATAATATGATTTTTGTGGTCCCCTGATTTTAGGGGGGTTTCTGTTTTAACAATAAGTCAGTAATCCTAAATCTTGTGACTTTGGAGTCTGCCTCAGGGATTTCCCATACTCCCAGTCTAAAAATAACAATCAATTTGATTAAATCTGATAGTTTCTGGTCTCAGGACCGTCCCATAGATCAAACTTCTAAGAGGATAGTGAATAGCCCACTCCTCAATTCATTGCTGATTGATAATCTGGTCAAGGACAACCAAATTCCAGAGACTCTTCCTCCTACCTGTGGGCCACAGAATTAGCATGTCAATGACTTAAAGTTGGATAACTGTGTCACCTTGCTTGTTTCCACAGCAAATTTCTTTTAGAAATTCAGCTAGCTTTTGTAATGGCATTACAATAAACTTTGCCCCTTGACTAGGAGATGGGTTCAAGCCTGCAAATTCTTTTGAGACACCTTGTGACACTGGTCTGTGACTCCAGATCTTTGGGGTCTCCTTTCCCAACATCAACATTTCTAACAGGAGACCTTGACCTTTTTAAGCTAAGGATCTTTTCCACACCATTTGTCTAAAGCAACACCCATTCCGTGACATAAGGCTAAGTTAAAAATGAGGCTAGAGAGAGCCTGCTCTGCCTATTCAAAAACAAAACAAAACTGGGAGGGGAAGACCCTTAGGGGTTCTGGCCGGAACTGTAGCAATTGTTATTTACACTTCTTCTGAGCCATTCAAAACCCAAACTAAGACTACTTGAGCCTTGGGCTGGACCTATTATTGGTCAATCATCTGTGAGAACCTGAGTGATCTCTGTTTGTGGCATGGTCTGGTGTCTCCACTTGGATACAATGGGCTGTATCAAAACCTGGTTTTCCAAAGTTCTATTTCAAGAAATCACAAATGAAACTACATGCTTCAAAGAAGTTAATTGTCCCAGTTTTTAAAACAGTGGTAGATTAAAGAAGTAGGAAGAGAAAAAAAATCTAGGATCCAAAAACTAAGACATCGTGAGGTTTCAGTACTCAAAATTTATATTCCTTTGGACAGAGCACCCACATGTAGGGTATGAGTTCCTATATAGTTTTATTTATAATGTTTTAAAATAGAATTCTAGAAAACCAGACATTGTTTGATAAAGCCCTTTAGGATTCAAGTGGAGCCACTTGACCATGCCTTTAAACCCAAATCACTCTGGCTCTCACTGATTGGCCAATAATAGGTCCCAGCCCCGTCCTACCTTGGTCATTGTTTGGATTTTGATGACTGAGTGCAAATTGCAAATGTTTCTATTCAAAAGTAGACCATCTCTTGCCTCATTTCTTTCTTTTTTTGCTGAGGCAATTCGGATTAAGTGTCCTGCCTATGTTGTGCCACAGTTCTCTTTTATTGTTCTGACTCAGTTTCCCTAAATTGGTTCTGCCTCAGTTTCCTTAATTCTACCTCAATCCCCTTAGTTGCAACACCCCGCTCTGGTTCATTAAGACTGGTATAACTCAGAGATTATAAATTGTCAATGTGTAAACTCAGAAAGGGGGACTCCAGACATTCTTCTCTTTCCAGACACTTTCTTAACTCCCAGCTTGTTAGAATTTATGGTCCAGCCTGTCAGAGCCGAGTTGATAGTTCCTGTCTGGAGATTCCCATGCTCCACAGTTTGGACTCCATCCCCCTGCCTTTGTTTAATTTGCTTAATTTGTAGATAGTCTCATTCAGCCGTAGGACCCAAACCATGGATCTATTTGATCCCAGTAAATCTCTCTCTTTCAATAAAATATTATAATATATATATATATATATATATATATATATATATATATATATATATATATATATATATATATATATAAAACCTCTCAAATCTATCTTGCTTCAGTTTCTCTAGCATTACACTCAGGGTCATACAGCTAGGAAGTGTTAAGTGTCTGAGACCAGATTTGAACTTGGGTCCTCCTGACTTCAGCCCTGGTGCTCTATCCACTGTGCCACCTCACTGCCCCTCTTGTCTCATTTCTTACCTAGCCTTAAATCATTGAATTGGTGTTGGTCTCAGACACATTGAGACATGAGAAAAACTTTTGCTTAAAAAAGCCCAGGTCTTTCCACTGCCACTAGGATCCTAGACTCAGATGACCCTAGAGGGAGGAGTTTGTTTCAAAAAAAAAACTAAAGAGAAAAGAGTAATCAATGGTGTCAAAGACTACAAAGAGATTAAGAAGATTTAGAAAGGGCCGTTAAATTTGGCAGTTAGATCCCTGATAACTTTGGAAAGTGAAATTGGAAGCCAGACTGCAGAGAATTAAGAGAATGAGAGGAAAATAGATGCAATAATTTTGGATGGCATTCTGAAGTTTATCCCTGAAAGAGAAGAGAGATTAGATAGATTTGGCGGGGACAGATTAAAGATAGGGTTTTTGGGGGGAGAGAAGAGAACAATATGGGTATGTTTATAGGCAGGGAAGCAGGAGACTGGGAAAGACCGAAGATAAATGAAAAATGGGGATATTAAAGGAAAATCTATTGGAGAAGATGGGATGGAATAGGGTTATGGGAGCATAGAGGGGTTTGCCTTGTAGGGTCACTTCCATATGAGACTTTGAGAGAGGAAACAATGCAGGAAGGCATCTTAATGCGGGTCTAGTGGTAGAGAATTGAGGTGTGAGAATCCCCTCTGGTCAGCGGAGGTTCAGTGTGAAAGAATTCATGAACTGAAAAGTCTGAATGGCAAAAGGGATTTTTTCATTGGTATTGAGAAGCCAACTTTGCTAGCAAGACAGACTCCTCAGTGGCAAGGTCCTGTTAGAGAAATAACAAAGGTTATCACTGAGAAGAGAATGTCTTCACAGCAGACAAGAATCCTGGCAGGCAACTGTGCCAAGAAGACAGATCCCTTGGCAAAGCATAATCCAACTTCGGACTTCTGCAGAGATTAGGAGTTTAAAATTATCTTTTATTGGCAGTCTGAGACTTGGTTCCCATTGAAAAGAGAGTCAACACCTCCAGGCCTAGATACTTATCTTAGAGTTTCAAGACACTGAATAAAATCATTTTGAAGGCTTTTTCCCAGAGCCTGGAATTTCCTGAAGAGGATCCGGGCTATCCCCAAAAGATCACCAACTCTCCAAGATGACCAAGATCTCCAACTGAATGAAGCCACTTAACTTGTCTGGGAACATATGCTTTTTGGAGTCTGAAATTCCACATCTCTCTTCTTTTACAGATCAAAGGGAACACAATTTCAGAGTTTACTCCCATTACCCCAAAAAGTCAAGGGAAACACTCTCAGGGTTCACCCCCAACAATCCCTCAATAACATAACAATTAGTTGTATGATCCTAAGCAAATCACTTAATTTCTGTTTTCCTTCATCCACTGGAGAAGGAAATGGCAAAACTCTCTAGTATCTTTGCCAAGAAAATCCCAGATGGCACTGACATGTTAAGGTTCACAAAGTCACAAGGAGTAGAATATAACTAAGTAACTGAATACCACCAACAAAAACATATCCACACAGTGGTATGAAGATTAAGCAAAATAATATAAAGCCGAGTATTATATTTCTAGAGTCCAATTTGTTCTCTTTAAACAAGGATATGTAGATTTCCCAAATATCAGCAAAAAAAAGTAGAAAGAAAAAGATTTCTGGTTGTTTCTTTGTCCATCAGAAAAGGAGTCTTCTATCTACCTTTGTCCCATAGTTAAAAAATCACTCTGCTCTCTACTACTCCATACTTCAAAAAAAGAAGAAAGGCAGAAGTGAAAAGTCAAGACAAAATGTTTCTCTGCTCACCCAGATTGAAGAAGTATGAGGTGAAAAGACCCCAAAAGACCCATGTCTAGAAGCCTCCCCTACTTCTAATCAAGTCAATTCATATGCTTCTTCTCATGTTCCTAGGATCCAAGTCTGCTGCTTAAACCCTCTAAAGTCCAGTTTAATAATTTGATTAATTCAATAATGGACAATGCAGCAAAGTCACAGGATATAAAATAAAACTGCAGAAATCATTAGCATTTCTCTATGTGACCAACAAAATCCAGCAGGGAAAAATACAAAGAGAAATTCCATTTAAAATAACTACAGAAAACATAAACTACCTGAGAGACCACCTGCCAAGTCGTACACTGGAAGTATATAAATGCAATTACAAAACACTTTTGGAATAAAAAGAAATCTCAATTATTAGAGAAAAATTCATTGTTTTTGAGTAGGCTGAGTTAAGGAAATATACTAAAAGTGACAATACTACCTAAATTAATTTAGTGATTCCAGTGCCATATCAAACAAATTACCAAAGGATTAATCTACAGAAATAAAAAAGTAATACTGGGGGGCAGCTAGGTGGCACAGTGCTTTATTTCACTAGCCCTATCAGAGCACTAGCCCTGATTTCAGGAGGACCAGAGTTCAAATGTGATCTCAGACACTTAATACTTCCTAGCTGTGTGACCCTGGGCAAGTCACTTAACTCCAGCCTTGGGGGAGGAGGGAGGAAGAAGTAATACTAGGATTCATCTAAAGGAAGAAAAGGTAAAATAATAATAATGATGAAATTAGTGGAAAAAAGGTGACAGATACATTCTTACCTCTATTAGTTGTGGATATCAGTAGAAGTGAAGGCCACTTTCCAAAAGAATAAATCATTTTAAATCCTGGGCCTCCTGCTATGTTCATTTCTATAGAAGACTGATCCTGTAATTCATGATCATTTGGGATCTCCCTGACCTGAGACCTTCTATTTTTATTAGAACTCAGTGAGAAGGGTATGAGACTTTTCTATTCCTTTCTTCTAATTTGAAAAGCTAGAAAATAGAGGGCAGCTAGGTGGTGCAGTGGCTAGAGCACCAGCCCTGAAGTCAGGAGGACCTGAGTTCAAATCTAAACTCAGATACTTAACACTTCCTAGTTGTGTGACCCTGGGCAAGTCACTTAACCCCAATTGCCTCTGCAAAAAAAAAAAAAAAAAAAAAAAGTTTAAAAACACTAGAAAGCATGAAAATTAATGGACTTTTCTTTCAAATGATAAGTAGTATCTACCTAAAACCAAGAGGCAGTATCCTCTGTAGTAGGAACAAGCTAGATTTTTTTCCAATAAGAGCAGGTATGAAACAAGAATATCCATTATCACCATTCAGTATTGTATTAGAAATACTTGATAAGGCAGGAGATAAAAAGAAATTGAAGGAATAAGTTTAGAAAAAGAGGAAACAAAGCTATCACTGTTTGCAATTGATAAGATAGTTTCCTAGAGACCCCTCAAAAATTAACTAAAAAACTTCAGCAAAATTTCAGAATATAAAATATCCCTGTAGAAATTGTCAGTATTTCTTGTCTATGACCAATAAAATCTAGCAGAAAGAGATAGAGAAATTATATTTAAAATAACTATGGAGAATATAAAATATCTGAAAACCTATCAAGCCATACACAATTACAAAACACTTTTTTATAAATATAGATCTAAATTACTGGAGAAATATTAATTGCTGAATTATTAATTCAGGGCCATAGTGATGAAACTATCAAAGAATTCCTTTATAGATATCAAAAAATAATAACAGACTTCATCCAGAGGAACAAAAGGTTAAAAATATCAAGGGAGTCAATGAAAAAATGTGAAGTAAAGGGGCCTCGCCATTCCAGATCTCAACCTATACAACAAATCTGTAATCAAAACAATTTGATACTGAATAAAAAATAGAAAAGTTGATCATTGGAGTAGATTAGGCTCATAATATATGGAAAAAAGAACACACTGACCTGTTATTTGATTTAAAAAAAAATTTTTGATCCCAACTCTTAGGACAAGAACTCATTATTTTACAAAAACTGTTGGGAAAATTGGAAAGTGGTCTGGCAGAAATTAGGTATAGACTAACACCTTATATCATATACCGACATAATTTTAAAGTGGGTATATGATTTAGACATAAAGACTAATGTCTTAAGGGAATTGTTCCTCTCGGTTTTGAACAAATATACTGAGAGGTAACAAAAAGGAAAATATGGAACTAAACAAATTGATGGAAAAACTAAAGCTGAAAGACTTTTGATATCTCTAAATGGGACAAATAAAAAATACATGCATTTCTGGAATGAAATATGGAATGTTTACAAAAACTGAACATGGACTAGGATACAAATATATTGCAAATAAATATGATAAGGGGGAAATAAACACATTCTTTGCAGATAATAATGTAATAAAAATTAGTTCAGGACACATCAAAAAAGAGTTTCAAAAGGAGACAATGAATCATAAATAGTTATAAATAATAAATCATTGAGCAACTCAAAAAACAAATCATAGAAATAATTTTGCAAAAGAAAACAATATTGTGATTTGTGACTCTTTCTCACTGAGACTTTTAGTGTCAAGTAGGTGAAGGATCCAATGAAATTCCAGTATAGGTCTTCGTCATCGATCCCCAAATGACAAATATTAATGGTTGTCACTGATATATAGCACCTATATCATATGCACTGGCCTAGATGAACTGCCTCTATTGTTTTGTTTCTATCTCTTTAAGCATGAGAGCACTGATCCTGTGTAATACATTTCCATTTTTGATGTTGGAGCCAGAATCATGAAGCCAAAAGTTGGAATTGATTGTCAACAGATTTTTTTGGAGGGGAGAGGGGATATTGGAAATAATGAGAACTGACAATTGAAGTCTATGCCATAGTCTAGCAAATCATCACTGTTGGTATTGCCTAAGTAATCTCATGTGTCTCATCCTGACTTCATCACTGCAGTAGAATACAGCAATGGCAGCACATTACCCTCAAGCTCCAGAAGCCCTGGCACAGTCCCTCTAAGGGGCTGAGAGGTGAGTGAGTGCTTGGCCCCAGCAAATGGGGACATTACTTGGGCCCTTGGACAAAAGGACAGCAGCAACCCTTTTGCTAAAGTGAAAGAAGTCATTGTCGATGCCCATAGAAGCCCTTACTCTGGCACAAGGAGCAGCATTCAGCCCTGCTACTGAGAAAGGCAGAATAGAAGGCTTTTGCAACACAGAGGGGCAAGTGGCTAGTATCTGGCACATAGTAAATGTGTAATAAATTATTTATCTCATGCCCTAGAAAAGGGGATAGTTGCAACTCTCAAGCTATGGTATGGGAGGCAACATTGAGTCAGCAGTGGAATGAGCAGTATCATGTGTCTCAATGTAGTATACCATGATAAGTCAATAGTATTTGTTTAGTATCTGAAACTCATAACACCTCTCCTCATTTATACCATCTAATGATCATCCAACAACTCTATCTTTGAAAGAGTTTGAAGGACGAAGTAATCAAAATTTTGAGAACTGTCATATTCTGGTAATTGGGGGAAATTTCTCTACTCATTCTCTGTAGAATTAAAAGGGACAATCCTTTATCAATCCCCTTTACAAGGGAAAAAGATTCAGTGTGTCTTCCGAATTCCTATTTCATGAGACTTTTATGGAGACTAAGAAATTAAGGAACATTGAGTAGTGGTGGTAATGAGTAATCTTTGCTATTAATTTTTGTGCACGACAGGCTGTACTCAAAGGAATAATGACTTCTTAACTACCTTGCTACAAATGACCCTGGCTCTTAACAAGGAAATGTCATCAGCTGTACTGGAGTCTTGATGTCCCTGGTGCTATTGGTTTTCATTATCACCTCTTTACATTAGAAGACCTACTCTGAATTGCAAAGATTTGGAATCATTCACCATATGGAACAGATTGTTAGCTTTGGGTTGTAGGAAAAATATTAGCTGCCTCCTCCTCCTCCCCACCCTCCCATACCCCAGCTACGTTGGCTGGAGTAGTTCATTTATTAAAAGGTATTGAAATCATCCTTGAGACACAATTGGCTGAGGGTATTAAAACTCAAGCTGTTGATATAGCCAAGTACAAAAAAGAAAAAGAAATAAAGAAGGAAAGAGGGAGGGAAGGAGGGAGGAAGAAAGGAAGAAAGAAACAAAGAAACAAAGAGAAAGGCCTAGACCATCAGACTAATCATAGCCATTAAGGACGTAGCATTCAGCTAGATTGTTGCTGTGTCTTCAGCTGAATGTCTTTTCTCCACTCCAAATGTCCTTCAACTGCCAAGTAAATATCATTTTGTTAACTTTTAAGTGGATTATAAGCATCTCATTTCAATTCAATCTTGAATTTTAGCTACCAGCCTAACCTGATCAGCTGTAGTCTACTACAATTGGAATTTCTGTCCAAATTTTTCTACAATATTTTGTCATTTTCAAAAATATTTGTTGCCTTCCCCCTTCTCCCTTTTCCCCTTAACACCACCCCCCTCTCCCCATTTTTTTCTGCACTAAGTTCTTCCCTAAGAGCTGCTCATGGCAATTCAAGGTTGTCCAGTAAAAAAATTAAAGATCAATATCATTAATGAATATTAATTTTTTAAAATTAGACAAATTGCTGTTAAAATGACTATAGTGATTTCTAAGTAATCATTCATTATGACCAAGATAGATTTATATCAAGGATGCAAGTATGATTTAGCATTAGGAAACAATCAGCATAATCAGTCATATTAAAAACAAAGACATCCAAAATTACATGATTATTTCAATAGAGAAAAAGCCTTTGACAAAACAGCATTTATACTAAAAACTTTACTAAGTATAAGCATAGAGGGACCTTTTAAAAATCTCATAAAAAGCATCTTTATAAAATCAAAAGCAAGCAAGCATCATACATCAGCAATGGTGATATGTAGACAGGAATAAAGCAAGGATGCGCATCCTTCCCACTATTTTTTTATATAGTTCTGGAAGACTATAAGTAGAAGTAAAATGAAAAGAAAATGAAAGACCTGAAGATGGGTAGAGATAAAATATAATTTTTACAATTTGATAATAATATCCTTGGTAAATTCTGGAGAATTAGCAAAGATAATTGAGAAAATATCATCAGCAAAATTTAAGGCTTCAAAAGTCAACTGCAATCCTATGTAACAAATAAATGAACAGTCTGATTAATTAATTAATAGGAAAGGAAATCCATTCCAAGTAATTACAAAATGTGTGAAGTATAAATCTACCAAAGCACATAAAAGACATGTATAGATTCAATTATAATGCACTCTTTAAAGAACAAATTAAAACAATTTAAATATGCTAGAAGCATATTCAATGGTCTGGGTAGGCCATAGCAATATAATAAAAATGACTATTTTCTAAATCTATTCTAATCTAATTATCAAAGGGATGATGAAATAATAATAAAACTGATTTGGAAAAAACAAAGTATTTAGAATATTAAAAAAAATGATGAAAAGAAGCAGGAATGAAGGGGATTATAGTACTTCCAGATCTTAAACTATATTAAAGATCAGCAGTCATTAAAACCATCTGGAATTGATTAAAAAATAGGTAGAACAATCAAATGTATTAGAAAAGGGACAATCAGAAACAATGAAACTTAATAACTCAAAGTTTAATGAAGAAGAAAATATAGATTACTTAGGAAAGAATTCCCTGTTTGATAAAAACAAACAAACAAGAAACAAAACCACTGGAAAAACTATAAAGCAGTTTGATAGAAATTAATTTAGACCAATACCTACACTGTATCTACAACACATACTAAATAAACATGTGACCTTAATATAAAATATAAATATAAAATTAAAAGAGAATCAGATCACTTGTGTCTTACAGCTATAAGTAGGAGATTAACTTTCAACCAGACAAGGGAATATAGGCAATTGGTGGTGATTCGGTTATTTTATTTGTATTTCTTTGTGACCCAGTTGAAATTTTCTTGGTAAAGTTATAGGAATGGTGTGCCATTTCCTTCTCCAGATCAGTTTATAGATGAAGAAATTGCAGCAAACAGGATTAAGTGACTTCCCAGGGTCATATAGCTAATTTCAGACTAGATTTGAACTCAGGAAGAAGAGGCTTAATGCCTCCAGACCTGGCATTCTAAGTCATCTAGCTTCTCATATAGAGGCAATTGCAATAGATGCAATAGATGAAATAAATAACTTTAATTATTTGAAATTGAAGTTTCTGTACAGATAACATTAATGCATCTTGGAGAATAAAGGAAAAATTCAAAAGGGAAAAAAAAAAATCTTTGAATCAAATTTCCCCATTTGGTATCCAAGCTAAATAAACAATTAACACTTGGACATTCACACTCAAGCAACCAATAGCCAATTCCCAATAAATAAGTGGTGAAAGAATATGAACAAATAACTCTCAAAAGAATTGCAAAACATTCACAACCACATGAAAGAATACTCTAAAGCACTAAGAAGAGACAAAACAAAACAAACCTTTTTTTTTTTTTTTTAACTTTACATGCTTCAAAAGGGGCAAATGATTTTAAAAATGACAACAGTGTTGGAGGGATTGTGGAATGATAAGCATTTGTTTGAGGAACTGCAGAATAGCATAACCATTTTGTAATGTAATTTGGTATTCAGCAAATGAAGGGACTAAAGTGTTCATAGCCTTTCTAGATTCAATTACTGGGTTTATACTTTAAGATGACTGTCGATAAGAAGAAAATCCCTGTATACACCAAAATATTTATAGTAGTATTATAGTACATATACTTTACTGGACTATAAGAAATAATGAATCTCATCATGGAAAGATCTAAATGAACTGATGTAAAATGAAATGAGCAGAGGAAAGAAAACAACATATACAACGTTTACAACAATGGAAAGAAATACATAAACTCACAAATAAAAAAAAAGTTACAAAATTATAAAGAACAAATTTGTGTCAAAAGGAAACATGAAAAGATTCTCCCAACTCCTCTGTTGGAGGAAGTGGGAGGTCCACAGGTGGTGTACATTGTATATGTTTATTCTCAGTCTTTCACTGTAATGTATTTATAAGTTGTATTGATCTTTTCTTTTTGTTTTTCTTTATTTTTAAAACTACTATTTGATATATAAAATGGCTCTCTTGGAAGGCAAGAATGCTGGGATAAAACCATGATAATATAAAAAAAAAGATTTCAATAAAAACTTATTTAACAAACAATATAACTTAGGTAATCACTCATATATCCCTCATAGTACATAGCACAGCACAGCGTTTTGATTTTCAGAAATATTTGTTCAATGAGTAATATTGAATGAGTTTCTATAGCAATGAATATGTCAAATTACTTAAGTCCTCAGATAAGCAAAATAATTAATTTTTTAAATGAATGGCACTATCAGAATGTTTCTGAAACATTCAAATCCTGAGAATTCTTTTTATTCATTTTATAAAATATAGAAAATCAACAAAATCAATCTCTGTTTTCTCAAGTTTATTATTTCCCTTAGCTTAAGCCTCTCTAGAGAAGAATATAAATATTCACTTCCTTCTTTGCACAGGCTGAGGGATTATGGTTGTGGAACACTGAATGTGTTATATTGTTAGATTCAGTTGATGTGTTCATTGGTTTTGCTGAACTGATTTCCCTCTCTTTTTTGTTCATTACAAGGAATGGCCCTCTGTGGGGGGGAGGTAGGAGAAATATAGTAGAAAAGAAGATGATGTTAAGAAATTTAATAAACTTTTAGAAAAGTAAATGATAAAAGACAGGGACTTGCCTGAACTCTGTCAAATTCCCTACCAGCAACTTTAAAATAACCCCTCAAAAAGAATTCTGGAGTGGCAGAACCAACTAAAGAATAAAGCACCAGACAACACAGGAGGTTGGTAGGAAAGGTCTGTGTCTCACTAAGGTCCTCCTACAGCACAGGTCATATCCCAGCAAATCTGCAGCAAGTGTTAGGGACAACTGAATTAGCATCAGAGTTTTACTAGCATTTTGGTTTTAAAATTATCTTTTCAATAATCAAGTATTTGTTTTTCTTCTTCTACTTCTTAACTCAGCACTCAAAAAAAAAAAAGGCAAAACAAAACCCTTATAATAGATAAATAGTCAAAAAACCCCAATAAATTCCTACACTAGTCATACTCAAAGATGTGTATACATTATGCATATTAGTATATCCCTTTTCTGTCAAGGATCTAGGTATCATTCTTTGTCTAACTGTAATCTTTTGGAATCATGGTTGGTCATTGCATTAATCAGAGTTTCAAAGTTTTTAAAAAGTGTTCATTTTCACAAAATAAATAATTTTGATTATATTAAGTTTAAAAGTTTTTGCACAAACAAAACTAATGCAGAAAAGATTAGAAGGGAAGCAAGAAATTGGTAAAACATTCAAAAGTTCTGATAAAGGTCTCACTTCTAAAATATATAGAGAATTGACTCAAATTTATAAGAATTCAAGCCATTCTCCAATTGATAAATGGTCAAAAGATATGAAGAATTTTCAGATGAAGAAATGGAAACTATTTCTAGTCATATGAAAAGGTGTTCTAAATCACTATTGATCAGGGAAATGCAAATTAAGACAACTCTGAGAACCACTACACACCTGTCAGATTGGCTAGAATGACAGGAAAAGATAATGAGGAATGTTAGAGGGGATGTGGGAAAAATGGGACACTGATGCATTGTTGGTGGAGTTGTGAATGGATCCAACCATTCTGGAGAGCAATTTGGAACTATGACCTAAGGGCTATAAAATTGTGCATTCCCTTTGATCCAGCAGTGTTTTTACTGGGATTATATCCCAAAGAGATCTTAAAGGAGGGAAAGGGACCCACACGTGCAAGAATGTTTGTGGCAGCCCTTTTTGTAGTGGCTGCAAACTGGAAACTGAATGGATGCCCATCAATTGGAGAATGATTGGGTAAATTGTGGTATATGAAGGTTATGGAATATTATTGATCTGTAAAACATGACCAGCAGGATAATTTCAGAGAGGCCTATAGAGACTTACATGGACTGATGCTAAGTGAAATGAGCAAAACCAGGAGATCATTATACACAGCAACAAGTATAACTATACAATGATCAATTTTGATGGATGTTGCTCTCTTCAACAATGAGATGCTTTAGACTAGTTCCAATGGTCTTGTGATGAAGAGAGCTACCTACATCTATAGAGAGGACTGTGGAAACTGAGTGTGGATCACAACATAACATCTTCACTCTTTTTGTTGTTTGTTTGCATTTTATTTTGCTTTTCTTTTTTTCTTATGCAGTGTAATGTCCCGACTAACTCTCTGGAGGATCTCAGGACCAGCCTTGATCTTAGTGGATCTCTTGCAGGAGGCAAGAGAGCCATCAGGAAGATGATCAGAGATGGAATGTCTCATTTCCAGTTCTCTCAGCCTTTAAACACCTTATTGTAATTACATCATTATAGCATACTGATTATGTGTGAATTAGAGAACCATTATATCACCATGCTAAGTACTAAGTATATGTATACTAAAGGACCATCATCTCATCAATTCCACTGAATTAACACCTTGTTTAAAGCATACTTCTCTCAGAGTTCCAGCCCTCTACAATGCTGCTGCACAATAACTGTATAAATTTGTATGTATATATTGAATTTCACATATATTTCTACCATGTTTAACATATATAGAACTACTTGCCATCTAGGGGAAGGCATCGGGTAAATGGGGGCAGGGAGGAATTGGAACACTGGGTTTGCAAGGGCTAATGTTGAAGAATTGTCCATGCATATGTTTTGAAAAATAAAAAGCTTTAAGAAAATAAATAAAAAATAAAAAAAGTGTTTATTTTTACAATATGATTGTTGTAGTATTTATATATTATTATATAGTATTCTCCTGATCCTGTTCATTTCATTCTGTATCAACTCACACAAGTCTTCCTATGTTTTTCTGAAAGTGTTTCCTCATTTCTTATAGCACAATGGTCTTCTATACATTATATATCATAATTTGTTTAGCAATTTCCCAATTGATGAGTATCTCCTTAGTTTTCAAAACAAATCTACTGTGTTTTTTGTTTGTTTGTTTGTTTTGATACATTTGGGTCTTTTTCTTCTTTGCTCTCTTTGGGGAAGTCTTTTTTCAGAGGTATGGGCCTATAGGTAGTATTGGTAGGACAAAGAATATGTACAATTTAGTGACTTTTGGGTATGATCTAAAATTTTTTTCTAGAATAGCTTGACCAAGGACAACTAAATGGTGAAGTGAATAGAGCACTGGCTCTAACAGTAGGAGGACTTAAGTTCAAATCTGGGGTCAGATATTTAACACTTCCTAGATGTATGACCCTGGACAAGTCACTTAATCCAATTGCCTCATACACACAAAGAAAGAAAAAAACGACCAATTCAAAGTTCTACCAACAATGCAATTCCCCCCCACAGCCTCTCATATGAGATACTTGTAAAGTTCTTACTGCAGTGCCTAGCAAATGGTAGGTGCTTAAAAATGTTCTTTCTTCTTCCTCTTCAATGTTTGTCATTTTCCTTTTTTGTCCATTTTGCAAATCTGATAGGTATAAGGTAAAACTTCAAAGTAACTAATTTGTTTTTCTCTAATTATTAGTTATTTGAAACATTTTTCATATGTTTAGCTTAGATTTCCTTTCAAGAGAATTGCCTGTTCATGTCTTTTGACAATCTTATGATTTTGCATCAGTTCCTTATGTAGCTTAGAAATTGTACCATTATAAGAGGAATGATTCAAGGATTAATTCCTAGTTTACTGTTTCCCTTCTAATCTTGGTTGTATTAGATTTTTTGGCACACAATTTTTAAAATTTTATATAATAAAAATATTATCCATTTTATCTTTTGTTATCCTCTATATTCCTTATTTGATAATGAAGCTCTTCCTCTATCCATAGGTCTAAAAGGTTATTTCTTCCTTGCTCCTATAATTGGTATGTGATTTTACCTTATATATAAGTCACTTAAAGTTTATCCTGATATGTAGTGTGGATGCTGGTCTTAATCTAATTGCTGCCAAACCGTTATCAAGTTTTCCTCTGTTTTTGTCAGAATATGATTACTTATCCCACTAGATTAAGTCATTTAGTTGATAACCATTAAGCACCTACTATGTCCCAGGCACAGTGCTAAGTACTGGGAATATAAATATGAAAAACAAACAAACAAATTGTTCTTGCTCTCAAGAAGCTTAGAGTTTAACAGGAGGAAGGCAGCATACAAAAGGAAATTTAAAAGGGAGTAGATGGAAGAAAGAGGAAAGGTCTTTGGGAGGCATGATGAAGATGTCAAAATAGGTCTGTCAGGTGAAAAGTGAAAGAATGAAATTTTTGGTTTTATCTAATACTAAACTACAAGGTTTTTTTTTGCTTCTACACATCCAATCTGTTCCACTGATGATCTATTTTTATGATTAGCACTAAATTGTTGTGTGCAAAGCACTTTATATATTTATCTCATTTAGCTCTAACAAAAACTCTGTGAATTAAGTGTGTAATGCCAGAGAAACTGAGGCAAGGTAGAGATTAGAGAGTTTTAATATTTTATTTGGATTTCTGAGAGGAAGAGATTGTGCTGGGGGCATGTTGCCCCCAGGGCTGATGTCCAAAGCATCCAGCAGCAAATGTGAGTTCTCAATGACATATATATGGCTCTAAGTTCAGGTAGACAAAGGGGGGTTGGAGTCCAAACTCTGGTGAGCAAGAATCTCCAGGCAAGGACCATCAATCCGGTTCGGACAGATTGGGGTAGAACCATAAATTCTTACAAACTGGGAGGACTTAGGAGGTGTCCAACTAGAGCCAGGAAGTCTGAAACATAGAGATGTAGACAATGCCAATTAGATATCTGAGATAAGACATCTGGAGTCTGATCTTTTAGAATGTCAGATCTCCACAGCCCTAATTATCTCAGTTCTAATGAGCAGAAAAGGGGGGTTGCAACCAGGGGTACTGAGGCAGAACAATTCAAGGAAACTGAGGCAGAACAATTTAGGGAAACTGAGGCAGAACAATTTAGGGAAACTGAGGCAGGATAATGAAAGGGAACTGTGGCACAACAAGTGCTATTTGTATCCTTATTTTACAGATGAAGAAAAGTGATTGAAAACTTAAAGGAATTGCCCACTCACATATCTAGTAGGTGTTTGAGGTTTAATTCATATACTGACTGTATATACTAGCAAACTATGCAGTAAATCATCCAGTTGCCTCCAGGGCACTGGAGATTCATCTTTGATTATTACTGTTTTTATTGTTTTGTTTTAATACTTCTTGTATTCCAACATAGACCTTGGGCTGTTATCTCTCATTCTTTCTACTTAACTATACCTCTTCCTTTTGGAGTTATAATTATTCCTGAGTACATGTTTTTGTGGCCCCTCTTATGCCAAAATAATTGTTAGCAATATCCTGAAACCCAAGTCTAACAGGCATGTATCTTTCCATTCATTGCCTTTTGTATCACCTACAATTTTGAATTTTCTGGAATTATAATATTCCATGATCTGCAATTGTCACTGGAAGAACAATGAATTTAAGAAAACCTGCTTTCATACTATGGGAGTGGTTTGGGATTGTTGAAAGCACTTCACAGTTCTGCAAATGAGAGTTTATTTGGAAATCTATTTATGGCTGAATTGAATGGCTTTTTCTCAATTCTCACATTTCCTGATATTTCAACTATCTTTGATGAAGGTCAACTTTTCCATTTTTTGGCTTACATGATGTTAATCTTGGTTCTCCTGTTTTTTTTTTTTTTTTTTTTTTTTTTTGTTTTTGTTTTGTTTTGTTTTTGTTTTTTCCTGAGGCTGGGGTTAAGTGACTTGCCCAGGGTCACACAGCTAGGAAGTGTTAAGTGTCTGAGACTAGATTTGAACTTGGGTCCTCCTGAATTCAAGGCTGGTGCTTTATCCACTGTGCCACCTAGCTACCCCCCTGTTTTTTTTTTTTGTTTGTTTGTTTTGTTTTAATCCTTTCTAGCTTCTTTTATTTTCTCTATGATTAGATATGAAAATTAGGGAAATTCAGTACTAAATCCTCAGCTTTCTCTATTTTTATTCCTTCTTGAAATACATCTATTTTTATTTATAAAAATTCATTCCATCAACAAATTTTGTTTAAAAAATCATTTTTACTAGAAGGTAAAGATACATAGAAGACAGTAATATGTTTTCCAAAATTATAGGATCATAGATTTGAAGGTAGAAGGAACCTTAGAGGAGTAGAGCCAAGATGGCAGAGAGTAGACAGAACATTACCTGACCTTTTTCTGGCTTCCCTCAGAATCAACAGTATATCAAGCCTTTGAATGGATTGTGGAGTTACAGAACTCACAAATATTCATAGTGTAATAATTTTCCAGCTTAAGATATCTTGGAAGGATATCAGGAAAGGTCTGTGTCATCTGAGTAGGGGGGAATGTCGACCAACGAAGGCAGAGCATGGGGAGGTCTGGCACAGGGGAAGCCCAGTGTAGGGAATCTAGCTGGAGGGTCTCAGCCAAAATCCAGCAGTGTTGGTTGTTCTGTCCTGATTCAGAAGGTCAGATTAGCTGTGAGACCTCCAATGCAACCACAGAAGGCAAGTTGTGAGCCCTTAAACCCCAGGTAATAGGTAAGATTTAGCCAGATCACTCAGCACGGTGAGGAAGCCTATAGCACAAGCCCTGTCATCCTGCAGAAGAAGCTTGTGACAATCTCTTCTACTCCTTAAGGGATCTCGACCTTTAACAATGAGCAAAAAAAGCAAAAAATCTCTGATCATAGAGAGCTACTATGAAGACAGGGAAGACCAGAACAGAAATCCAGAATAGGACAGCAACAGTAGAATGTCTGCAAATAAAGACTCAAAGAGGAGTATGAACTAGTCTCCAGTTCAAAAGACTCTTGGAAGAGTTCAAAAGGGAGCTTAAAAGAGATATAAGAAAAATGACGAAAAGAAATGAGAGCATTGCAGGAGAGTCATAAAAATTTTGAGAAAAAAGCTAATACCTTGGATAAGGAAGCACAGAAATTGACTGAAGAAACCAACTTCTTAAAAAATAGAATTGGTGAAATGGAAAAAAAATTCACTGAACAAAACAACTCTTTTAAAAGTACAATTGGTCAAATGTAAAAGGAGGCAAAAAAAGTTCACTGAAGAAAAGAACTCATTAACAATTAGAATTGGACAAATGGAAGTGAAATCAAATCAAAATAAAGAATCAAACAAAATTTGAAAAAAATGAAAAAAATAGAAGAAAAAAAATGAAAAAATAGAAGAAAGTGTAAAATATTTTATTGGGAAAACAACTGGCCTGGAAAACAGATCCAGGAGAGAGAATCTAAGAATTCTTGGATTTCTTAAAACCCTTAATGAAAAAAAGAGCCTAGACAACATCTTTTTATGCCCTCATATCCTGAAAGAGTGTGTGTGTTTCCTAATTTTAAACATGAAGTAACTGATTCCTAGAATTCCTTGGCTTCTATTCCAAGATTACTGCTTCAGGTATGCAATTTATTCTCAAAAAAAAAATATATATATATAGATAGATAGATAGATAGATATAGATAGATAGATATAGATATAGATATAAATATATCTATATCTATCTATCTATCTATCTATCTATCTATCTATCTATCTATATCTATCTATCTATATAGCAAAATAATTTTCCTAACGCAGGGCTTACCATCTCATTTCCTGGGTTCAAAAAGTTTAGTTTCAGACAATTCTCAGATAATGAAATTTAAACTATATCCACTCATATGAAAGTGTTCCAAATCACTACTGATCAGAGAAATGCAAATTAAGACAACTCTGAGATACCACTACACACCTGTCAGATTAGCTAAGATGACAGGAACAAATAATGATGAATGTTGGAGGGGATGTGGGAAAACTGGGACACTGATACATTGTTGGTGGAGTTGTGAAAAAATCCAACCATTCTGGAGAGCAATTTGGAACTATGCCCAAAAAGTTATCAAACTGTGCATACCCTTTGATCTAGCAATGCTACTACTGGGCTTATATCCCAAAGAAATACTAAAGAGGAAAAAGGGACCTGTATGTGCCAAAATGTTTGTAGTAGCTCTTTTTTGTAGTGGCTAGAAGCTGGAAGATGAATGGATGTCCATCAATTGGAGAATGGTTGGGTAAATTATGGTATATGAAGGTTATGGAATATTATTGCTCTGTAAGAAATGACCAGCAGGATGAATTCAGAATGGCTTGGAGAGACTTGAATGAGCTGATGCTGAGTGAAATGAATAGAACCAGAAGATCACTATACACTTCAACAACAATACTGTATGAGGATGTATTCTGATGGAAGTGGATATCTTCAACATAGAGAAGATCCAACTCACTTCCAGCTGATCAATGATGGACAGAAACATCTACACCCAGAGAAGGAACACTGGGAAGCGAATGTAAATTGTTAGCACTACTGTCTATCTACCCAGGTTACTTATACCTTTGGAAGCTAATAATTAATGTGCAACAAGAAAATGGTATTTACACACATATATTGTATCTAGGTTATATTGTAACACATGTAAAATGTATGGGATTGACTGTCATGGGTGGGAGGGGATAATTTGGAAAAATGAATACAAGGGATAATATTATTTAAAAAATTACTCATGCATATATACTGTGAAAAAAATTATAATTATAAAATTAATTAAAAAAAAAAAAGTTTAGTTTCTGCTTGGCTATGAGATAAAATAAAAATTTCCCAGCCCTCTAGAGTCCAAATTGAGCCTTAGAAGAAAGGCAAGAAGCTCCCAATCTAATAAGGGAACTAACAAGCATACAAATACCTACAAGCAAGATTAATATTTATACAGGATAAGTAGGAAATAATTAACAGAAGCAAGGTACTGGGATTAAAAAGGGTTAGGGAAGGCTTCTTCTATAAAGTATGCTTTTAGCCTGAATTCAAAGGAAGCCAGAGAGATCAGTAGTTGGAGCAAAGGAAGAACATTCCAGACTTGGGAGACAGCTAGAGAAAATGGAATAGCCAGGAGACAACTATCACTGGATTAAGTGTTGGGGACTAAGGGGAAAAGATTGGAAAAATCTTCAAAAGCCAACTTTTGAAGGGTTTTGAACATTAGAGAATTTTTTTTTTTTTATTTGATCCTGAAGGCAATAGGGAACCACTTGAATTTGAATGGGGGGGGGGTAACACGATCAGATCTACATTGTAGGAAAATCACTTTGGTGACTGAATGGAGGGTAGATTGGATTAGGAAGAGACTTGAGGCAAGCAAGCTATTGCAAAAATCCAGGCTTGAGGTGATGAGAATCTGGGTGGTGGCAATATTAAGGGACAAAAGGCAGCATAATGAAGAGATTTCAAAGATGAAATCAAAAAATTAGCACCTAGAACAATACTTTGCAATTCAGTCTAACAAGCAGTGAATATTCAATCAATCTTGTCTATCTTTTATCTAGTGCCTCCTAATGAGTAGTCTCAGAACTAAGATAAGTATGGCCGATACAAAGACAAAATTGAAACTGTTCTTGTCCTCAAAATGTAATATTCTTCTCTAAAGTATAATGTTCTCTGGGAGCAGGTTTCTTGGGGGGCTTCTGGAGGCAGCCAGTAATAACCACAAGTACAGCCAGGAATTAAAGTCTAAATCCTTTAATGTTTCCTTTAAGTCTTGTCTCCTTCCTTGGGCCTGGTTAGCTTTCTTAGAGGCCTATCTCTCTCCTTGATTCAGAGAGTTCCTGCCCCTAATCCTTTGCTTCTGCCAGCTTCTGCCTCTAGCTTCCTCTGAATGAGCTTCTAGTGGGCTTCTCCTTCTGGCCCTGAGAGCTTCTCCTTCTATGCCCCACACTGAGTATACATCAATCATTATATCGCTGGAAACCATTATTTGTTGTAGGATTAAATCTATGCTAAACTAGATTTAACCACTGTCTCCTCAATTACACTTAGTACCTTGTCTCCTTGTAGGATCAGATCAATCATACTGAACCATGCTAAATAAGATAATTATTGTCTCTATCAATTCCACCTTGGAAGTTAAATCCTAACATGTCTGATTCAAGCACACCTTTTAAGAATTTCAGCCCTTTACAGAGGATGATTTCAGAAAGACCTGGAGAGACTTACATGAACTGATCCTAAGTGAAATGAGCAGAACCAGAAGATCATTGTACACAGCAACAGCAAGATTATACAATGATCAATTCTGATGGACTTGACTCTTTTCATCAGTGAATTGATTCAGGCCAATTCCAGTGATCTTGTGAGGAAGAGAATCATCCAGAGAGAGGACTGTGGGAACTGAATGTGGATCACAACATTGGATTTTCACTCTTGTTGTTTACTTGCATTTTGTTTTCTTTCTTATTCTTTTTCCTTTTGGATTTGATTTTTCTTGTGTAGCATGATATTTGTGGAAATATGTATAGAGGAATTGCACATGTTTAACATGTATTGGATCACTTGCTGATGGGAAAGGGAGGAAAAAAATTAGAACACTGGGTTTTGCAGGGGTGAATGTCAAAGGTTATCCATGTATATATTTTGAAAATAAAAGGCTATAATTAAAAAACAAAACAAAAAGGAGAGAGTTTTTGGGAAAGATAATGAGTTCAGTTTTGGATATATTAAATTTCAAATGTCTAAAGGACACTGAGTTTGAGTTGTCTAGCTGCGAGTTCTAAATGTGAGATTGGAAGTTAGGTAAGTAGATCTGAGAGTTTTCTGCACAGAGAAGAGAATTGAAACTAAAGTAGTTAATGGGACAATTTGAAATAGTATAGAGGTAGAAGAGAGTCCAAAACAGAGACTTGAGGGATAGCTTAGTAGGCGTGACATGGATAAAAAGACTATCAGCAGTCAGACTGGTAGCAGAGCAGAAGAGAGCAATATTAAAAGAATCTAAAGAGGACATACTATCAAGGAGAAGAGAATGTTGGGGTTGTATGAAAAGGCTGAAGAGAGGTCAAGAATGATAGGATTGAGAAAGAAACCATTAGACTTGATAATAGATACTAAAGAGGGCAGTTTCATTTAACTCATGAGGTTGGCAGAGACTGAATTTTTTTTAAAATGGAAAAATCCATTGTAGATAGCTTTCTCAAGGAGTTTGGACACTAAGAGGAGACAAGAAAATTTGAACAAGAATGGATGGATCAAGTATGGGCCTTTTGTGGATGGAGAAGTCTATAGGAATGTCTAGAGTGTCATTGGAACCAGCCTCTAACCTGTGGGTGGCCAAAACCATCTAAAGCAGACAGGATAGTCAGGACACAAACAGAAGTTTCATTTCATTGAGGAAAATGCCATTTACAAATAGAAACAAACACATCCTTCTAAGGAGGGCTTAACATACTAGAGCGCAAGCAAGTCTTATATGCCACAAGTTGACTGAATTATGACAATAATTTTCAGGTCTTGAGCTCCCAGCCCTTTGGGAACAGTATTGTCACAAGTCTTGGGAGTCGTGTCCCCTGTGAAGCACAGAACCAGAATTCTGTAAGAGGAAGCTGATAGTGACAAGAAGCGTGGATTGTGAATATATGATGGGTCACCCTGGGAAATAAGGGAAGCAAAAACCCTTAGTGAACACTTGGTGTTGGTCCAAGCAATATACTTTGGCAGAAGATGATTTCAATCTGAATGCAAAGGATTATTGTTTTGTCAAACTCAGGACACATCTTGCTTGCTGGATTTTAGCTCTGAGAAACAGGGTGTCTCCAAAATATTTTGACAGTAGGCAGTTGGGAGTCAATAGAAAGGAAGCCATTAGGAGTAGGTAGGTTGGAGTCAGGAAGATCTAAGTTCAAATCCATTCTCTGACTCTGATTCTGGGCAAATCACTTAACCCTGATTGCCTTTAAAAAACAGATAGCAATTGAAGATGGCTGTTGCTAGCAGGGGAAATCTGAAGCAGATGTGATGGAAAGAGATCATTTGTATAAAGGGGCTAAGAGGCAGCTAGACTCAGTGGATAGAGCACCAGCCCTGAAGTCAGGAGGACCTGAGTTCATATCTGCTCACAGACATTTAACACTTCCTAGCTGTGGGACCCTGGGCAAGGCACTTAACCTCAATTGCCTCAGGGCAAAAAAAAAAAGTATTGAGGGCCAGCTCTTACAACCTGGGTCACACTCCCTCACCAAAGCATTCATTGCCCATGTGGGCCTATGTAGACATTTAGTAGGGAGATACTTAAATAGGAAAACACATGTTCCTGGGACAGATCAGAATTCTGGATTATAGGCCTTATATTTGCTACCTTCAAGGACAATTTGTACCCCCAAAGTTTCTTTTCTTCCCATCCTTACTACCTGGTTTTGGGCAAAGATGATGCTCTTCCTCTCAAGCAAACTGGGCAGTGAGAGCCCATTACTCTAGAAGGGCACTGAAAAAAGGGATTAGAATCTTTCCCAGATGAGAACTGCCAATCTCCATAGAGAAGCAAAGAGGGATTCTGTTTTGTCCTAATAGCTGCAAAACAGATTTAGAACAACAGGTCTGGCTTGGTCTGTTTCTCCTTCTCAAATCATAGAGCCTATTTTCCGTGGTCCTACCGAGCCATAGCCTTAGTTGCCCTTCACTGGGCAGTAGGATTCATCTCTCAGTCAATGGATTTCCATCAGTTAGGCTTTCTTCAGACAATGAACAAAGCAAGGGTCAGCTATCTTAATTGGAAACTTTTTATGCTTTCTGGCTCCAACTGGCTTTGACTCCAGTGCTTAATCTTCTGTACCTTCTTTTTGCCTCATTTTATAATTTTCCACCAAACTTCCCTGGTTCTGGTTTTAACTGCCATTAATCTCTCTAATCAGATCTTCCAAATGGTGACTCCCCTTTATTTCATTAGATTTTAATGCCAGAAATCCTGTCAAGTATGAACTCAATAATCCTTATATAAATCTCCCACTGTTAGTTAAAAATGTCAAAACTTTGAAGCAGAGCTCCTTGGACTTAAGTCTATTAAAAATATTTTCTTAAATGTATTTTAATATAATTGGTTTCCTTGTTCAGTCTTGACCCCTTTTGGGGTATTCTTGGTAAAGATATTGGAATGGTATGCTCTTTCCTTCTGCAGCTTATTTTACAGCTGAGGAAACTGAGATATAGCGACTTGCTCAGGCAGACACATTTAGTGTCTGAGGCTAATTTGAATTTAGGAAGATGAATCTTTTTGACTCAAAAGCCACTGCTTTCAGGAAATGTTTTCTCCAATTTATTGTCAATTTAATAAATTAACATGCAAGGGTAGCTCAGAGTTAACTAATAGGATAAAATAGTTGTTAAGAATTTACTGTGAAATGGCTTTCCGCAACAATGAGATGATTCAGGTCAGTTCCAATGGTCTTGTGATGGAGGGCAATCAGCACCCAGAGAGAGGAGTGTGGGAAATGAATGAAGATCACAAAATGGTTTTTTCACTCTTTTTGTTTGCTTGATTTTATTTTCTTATTGTCTTCCCTTTTGATGTGATTTTTCTTGTGCAACATATTTGTGGAAATATGTGTAGAAGAATCGCACATATTTGACATATAATAAATCACTTGCCATCTAGGGAAGGAGGTAGAAAGGGAGGGGAAAAACTGGAACAAAAGGTTTTTAAGGGTGAATGTTGAAAATTATTCATGTATATATTTTGAAAATAAAAAGCTTTAATAAAAAAAATTACTGTCAAGTGCTGTGCTAAGCATTTGGGAATATAATCAAAAACAAAGCAGAGTGAGAGAGAGTTCAGCAGCAGGGTCAGAGGCAAGTTCCAGAGCTACTTCAATTTGCACTATTGGCACTGAAAGATCAGGGTAGAGTTCAGGAAGGTGGGATTGGTAAGCAGATGGGCAAACGGGTCCTTCTTTCAATTACTTTTTGGAATAGTGCTCTTTTTATAGTCTTCCCAACGAAAATGAAAAATTACCTGGCAATTTTTAAATTTAAGAAACATCCTTTAAAAACTAATAAGTTCAATGAAACTTCAAAAAATAATAGAAAACGACTGTTTACGGTGTGAAATTTGTAGCTCAAGGGGTATATAATATTAAAGTCTGAACTTCTGAGGCTATTAATTTCAATGTTTTATTATCTAGAAACTTAGAAAGGCCCTAATCCATTATGGCAATAAAAGTGTAGAGACGGGCGCATTACTCCCCTCGTTATGTAAATAATGCAGTTTTATGACCCTCAGCTAAGCGATTAAAGAAGTAGAATAAATAAGAATCTGCTATCCATGGTTAAGAGAAGCATAACGCAAAAAAGGAGCTCCTCACAGGAGCCCGCAAACTTCCGTGCAACTGACACGGACCGGGGTGGGAGGGGGATCGTTCAGCATCAGTGACAGAAGTTCAGCTCCTCCGGACCAGACGCGGCCGTCCCACACCGAGCCGCTCCCAGGAGGCCGCCTTCGGCGTTCCTCGGCGGCTTTAGTCACGCCTCCTTTTTCCGGAGAAAAGCCTCGCTGTCAGAGAGGCTCCTAGTAGGCGAGGTCCCAGAACACCGAGAAAGAGAGGCCAGCGCGGCTTCAAGCGTCAATATTTGTTCGACCTCACGCAGGGGCGGAGGTTGGACGGGCAAAGGGCGGCCGAAACGCCGGAGGGCGAAGGGCGGGTCAGCAGGGGGGCCGCCCCTACCGCTCCCAGGCTAGGGAGCGGGCGGGCGGCCGGCCGCGCGTGCGTGCCGATGGTGGAAGGTGGGGCTTGGCCTGATTCGGCAGCCTCGAGGGGAGGAGTCGACGTGCACGGCACCGCCCCACACCGCGCTTCTGCTCCCTTCCGGGGGCCTCCCGAGAGGCAGAAGTCTGTGTGGTCACTGTGCTCTGTTTCTAAGCCGGCGTGGAGCGTGCGCCGTGGCCGAAGTACCCTTCAGTCCCTCTAACTCTTGCAGGGCCGGGGGCGGGTCTTCTTGGGTCCCGGGAGAGGCGGGGCGGTGGCGGGTACTCGTGGGGTTCGTTCTTTCTTCTTCAGGGCGCGCGGAGGGGTGAGGGGCTGACTGGGGTGGGCGTTTATAAGTAAATAGCCGTGGGCGGTGGCTATAGGTCCGGGACCGGAAGAAGTGGACCGCAGGCCACGTCATACCCCCCCAGGGGGGAGGGGAAAGGGGGAAATCCTCTCCTTCCGTCCCTTCTAGCTCTCCGACACCGCCCCTCGCGCTTACCGGCTCCCCGCCGTGCGCGTGCGCAGCTCCGCCCCTTTCCGCCAAGCTCTGCTTTTAGCGGCCTCCGACCCTGGGTGCAGCATTCTTGGCTAGGGGTGTTCTCTCGCTGCTCGCTGTGCGTGTGCAAAGGGAGGAAGGCGTGAAGGAGAAAGAAAAGGAGGTAGAGACAGCGAAAGAGGGAGGGCGCGTGAGGGTGTAAGTGTGCGCGGCGGGTGCGCGTGTACGCGCGCGGCTGAGAGGGGCGGGGCCGCGGCCGCGGGCGGTTAGCGCTCGGTCCGGCGCGTGGGGAAGGGGGGCGCTCTCCCACACCCGGCGCACACGCACACGCCTGGCTCACACGCACGCGCGCACACTCACGCGCAGAGCGCTCCGCGGGAGAGAGACTGAGTGGGCGGCGGCGGACCGTGCCGGGCTGTATCCGGTTCTCTGGTCGAGGCCGGGGCCGTTTGTGACCCAGGCGGGGCGAGGAAGCCGGGCGGCGGGCGGGCGGGCCTGGGCCTGGGCCCCGACGGGGCGGGGCGGGACCATGTCTGCTGAGGGCTCCGTCCCCCCGTCCGAGGAGCCGGCCTCAGCGGCCGAGCTGGGCCTGCCCCCGCTGCGGGAGCGGGATCCGGGGAGAGCCGGAGCCGCAGTCCCGGGCGCCCGGGGGGAGCCGCCGTCGGCACCCAACGCCGTCGCCGCGCCCGCGCCCCTGGGCCATAGCGTGCCCCAGGCGGCCGTGGCCGTGAAGCCCCTCGGACTGCCCTTGGCCCACAAGCCTCCGGAGCCGGGGAGCCCCCCGGGGCCCGAAGACGATGAAGACGACGCTGACGGCGACGAGGGCGACGAGGACGACGGCGACGGAGCCGCCGCGAGGGAGCGGCCCCGGGCCCTGCCGCCCAAGGAGAACCCTTGGACCAAGAAGCCACCTCCACCTCCGTCCGCGCTGTTGCCGCCGGCCGTGGTAGCCGCCGCGCCCGGCCCAGCCGCGGGCCAGACCCCGGCGGCCGCTGCCGCCGCGCCGCCGCAGCTGCTGCTGCTGGCCGAACCCACCGAGCCAGGTGCGTGTACGTGTGCAGGCGGGATGGGGGGCTTTACACGCGGGATATCTGTTTCCCGGGGAAGGACTAGAGACGGGGCCCAGCCTTTAAAGGGAAAGCTGAGTCCCGGGACTGAGTAGGTAGGGTTCTTGGTCTCCGGTTCCTTTCTATTTACCGGCCCGGCTTTACGTTGCTGATCGGGCCCGGGTCGGCGGCGGACACTGGCGCTGAGCCTTTGCAGTGGAGTCGGGAGCTTTAACGTGACCCCACATTTGGCTGAGCGGTTCTTGTCTCCCTTTTGACGTGTTTGTCCGTGGATGGAGATGAGATTAGGATGACTAATTCCAAGTAGTTTTTGCCTTTTTCTCTCATTGCAGCAAGTGGAGATTTAAAAATTGTAGTTGCACCAAAATAAAAATCTGTGGGAAATTAAACATTTTGCTTCAAATTTAAAAACTTTTTCTCTCCTAATTGAAGGCATATTCAATTAGTTGGCTAATTTAGATGTTTTTAGATTGTGTTTAAGGATTGAGGAACAGGAATTTTGTGTATCTGAAGAGAGTATTTAACTCAATTTTTTTCTGTTGAAATCTTTCTAGAAGGAAATTCAGTCGTTTACTTTTTTCATACAAGCCTTGAAATTCACTTTACCTGTACTGTTACATACTTGCACAAAGCTTTCAGGGCCTCAGATACAGCATAGCTGTCATAGTTAATTCTTAGCAAGATTGTGCTTATGTGCAAATGAAGAAATCTATCTGAAATTTTTTTATAAATCTTATTAAATTGATTGGTCTTTCATTGACCTATGCATTATTTAGATTTAGTCTATGCTGCATTTTTGTAATTGGAGTAGCAAGAAGACAATGGATATAATTTCATTATTCTTATTAGTACGTTTTAAAAGTTTTGGGAAATGACCAATTATTTTTGGAAATTTTCCTTTAAGCATTCATGAGATTAATGGATGATTTTAGGTAGAGATGACTTGAACTTTCTTCTAGGGAAAATTTTTATTAAGTATTCAAAGTCCCAAATGGTTCCTGGACATTTCTTCTGGACTTGGTACTG
This sequence comes from Sminthopsis crassicaudata, assembly GCF_048593235.1. Lineage (NCBI taxonomy): Eukaryota > Metazoa > Chordata > Mammalia > Dasyuromorphia > Dasyuridae > Sminthopsis > Sminthopsis crassicaudata. The sequence continues at coordinate 167,275,375 of NC_133622.1, read as the reverse complement.
TGAAAACCTTTTTGTTTTTTAAAAATCCTTTAGCATTAGCTTAACTTGCAGCTTGTATCCTTAGTGTAACACTCTTTATCTTAGTTTTCTGCACTATTGCTTGACTTGATTTTAGCTTAATTAAAATAGCATTGGGTAAATATTTGGCTCTTGTCTCAATAACTAATGAACTTGGGCAAACCACCTTGCTAGATGGTCAATTTTATCATTTGTAAATAAAGGGATTTGTTCTTATGTTTTTCACCCAGAAATCAAGGCAAAATCCTTATGTAATTCAGGTTTAGTTGACTTTCCCTTTTGATCAGCCTATTAACAGATAAGAGGGAATGGAGTTAATATGCAGATATTGACTGAAAATTTCCTTGAAGCTCCAGAAATAGCAGAAGTGAACCCAAGCACTACAAATAGTGAAATTTGCAGCAATTGAAATAATAGATTGAAAAAGAACATGATAGTTTTATTAATGAAGGGAGCTCTAATTCACTGCCCTTTTTTGGGAGAGTAAGGAATTGTGTCTTTGTATTTGCATTCCTGACAACTACTACTGTGTCTGATTTACTGGTAGGTCTTATTTATACATTTTGATTGACTACAAGTATATGTTTTAGAAAGTATATTTTTGCCCACATTGGGTGCCTTGGTAGACTTGCCCCCTTTACCCCCATTTAGACTAGCCTGCTTTTAAAAAGTTCCCTAGTTCATTGGAAGATTGTGACTCTGCCTGTAGAATGGCCTCTCCCCTTTTTAGGTGAGTAGAGATTGAAATAGGCAATCTTATTAACAAAACTTTTGGCCAGAAAAGACCTGAGAAGCTACTCTTTTGATTTAGTCAAGCCCAAGCCCTCCCTAAATTCGCGTTGGCCTACCTTCCTAAGAGATCTGTCTGAAATATGCTGCTGGGTCTCTGGCAATGAAGAGACTAGAACTTTGTTTAATTCACTAGATGACTGGAAGTATTAAAAAGGAATCTTTGACAAAGATTTTAGTTGAGGTACCACTGTATACATGTAACCTGTGGTTGTGTTCTGCCTGGCACAGGAATATGCCATTTTGTTTGGTTGCAAAGTCCATGCTTGTTTAAAGCCAAACATAGTGGTTCTCTGGTTCTCTGTATGTAGATGGATTGGAAAAGGTGTCCACCATATTATATGAATCCTGAAGATAGATCTGCTTGCTACAAAACATAGGATTTAACCCTCTCACAAAAATAAACCCTTACCAAAGCACTTCTTTCATGAAACTCAGGAATGCTACTACAGACAACTTTCTTCATTACCATTTCATTTATTTGCTTTATACAGGGTACGTTTTTAGTAATTGTTTCTAACTACAAAGTTTTGTGATTACAATGGGCAACAGATGCATTTTGCTGCTTTTTTCTTAGAATCTCTATCCCCTCACCAGTGCAACCTTTTCCCTACCACCATATCCAATGGCTTTTCTCCTGTACATTGGTTATGTTCATCAGCTCCTATGATATTAACCTGCATTTCTATGAGGCTGGCTTCCATTTCTATATATATACAACCTTACTCTGCTGAACTCCAATATCACATCACCAACTGGACAGGTTCCATCTGACTATCTCAGGTATCTCAAATATGATATGTTCAAATCTGAGCTTGTCTTTATCTTCCAAACCTTCCTCTCTTTCTGATGTTCCTTTTTCTGACATTTCCTATTTCACCACCATCTTTACAGTAACCTAGCTTTGCAACTGGGGAACCAGCCTCAATTCTTTCTCTCCTTTGCCTCTTATCCAATCAAATTGTGAGATCTTGTGGGTGATTCTTCCATAAGGTCTCATATCCCCTTCTATCTGCACGACTACCATTCAAGTACCCTTACTGCAAGTATTTAATAGCTTCCTAATTGTCTTCAAGCTTCCCTCTCCAGTTTGTTCTCCACTGCTGCCAAACTGATCTTTCAAAACCAGATTTGACTGCAAGAAAGAAGTTCCAGTGGATCCCTGTTTCCTTCACAATAGCATAAATACTCTTTTGTCTTTTAAAGTCAGCTGTTTGTGGCCTACCTTTATAAGCTATTTCCTTATTAGTCTTCTTTAAACCATTCTTTATTTCAGTCCAGCTTACTTATTCTTTTTCTTAGACATATTCCATCTGATCTCCTGTTTTTGTCGAACTCTTTTGGGAGTTTCCTGACAAACGAGCAGTTTGCCATTTTCTCTTTATTTTACAGATGAGGAAACTGAGGCAAACAGTTAAATGACTTGCTCAGTCACATAGTTAGTAAGTGCCTGAGGCTTGATTTGAACTCAGGAAGATTAGTATTTTTTTGACTCTAGACATAGCACTCTATCTATTGAGCCACCTAGCTCTCCTTTATACTACCTCCTACAGAAAGTTTATCATCCCATTTGGCTAACATACATCTTCTCCAACCAAAATAACTGTAGTCAATCAAGATATTTCTTAAGCTCTTATCTGCTAAGTCCTGAAGATAAAAAGAAAAATAGAATTCCTGCTCTCAAGGAGTTTACTATCTAACGGGGGGGGGGGGGGGGGGGAGGAGATTGAGGTCACCTTAGAGTTGAGGGATAAGGCAGTAGTGGGCATTTGGAGGGAGGATAGGAAAGGAGGACATAGTGGGGTGAGTTTTAGCTGAAGCCTTGAAGAGAGCATCTAATTATGGTAAGAGAAGGCAGTGGAATGTGAGGGATAGCAGGTGATAGCAGGTGGTTTGACTTGAAAGTGAGGAAAGGCTTAAGTTGGGAAGAATTCGAAAGCATAAAAATTTTTTTTATCTAGAGCATTTCTTATATGTTTCTCTGCATTATTACATTGTAATTTTCATTTTTTTTTATCTTTATATCCTGACAGCTAGATTAAGTGCTTGGCTATTAGTGAATAAATCAAGACATTTATTAAACACTTAGCTTACATTCTTCTAATGGAGGCCTTAATTCAAGGGAGTGGTGACTAAAGGAGGGCCACCTCCTTCCCGGAAAGTTCTTGAGATAGGGGGTGTGGGGTCTTTAGTGAATAGACTGATAACTCTCCATTCACAATGGCAGCTGATTTGATCTTGGTTCCAGAATTGGAGTGGGGCCTGACTTGGCTGTGGGAACTGGAGTGGAGGGCTTGATGGATGAGGAGGGGCTTACCTAAAATTGGAGCTTTGGGCCCCAAAGTTGTTTAATAACAAATGGTTATTGAATCAAACACTGTCATTGGTTCTCTTGCCTGGGTGTGTGGGATGAGCCCATGCTTTTCTTTCCTTAAATAGCTGTTTCTAACTCAGTTCTTGACTCATCCTCAAAATTTCTTATGATATTTCCTTTTACCTTTGACATCTTCCTTTTTCCTTTCCCATCCAATTTGAGGATTTGATTTCAAATAGAGGAAACTTGTTACTATTTGGTAGAAGGCTCTAATTTAAAGTGAGAAATTGAAACTGGCTATATTACTGAGGCAATTGTTAGTATAACAGACAAAAAAACCTTTGCGATAACCAGCTTGAATAAAGGCCATGGCTTGGTCAACCTGGTCATGGTTTTATATGATGGGGCCTTTGTGGGTGGTTTTGGCTTTTTAATTTTGTGAAAAATTAGGCATTTGCCCTCTCACATATTGTCTACCCTTTAATCTATAACATCTAAATTATTCTTTTCCTTTTTAATCTGAGTACCTCATAGATAAAAACTTTTTTGGAGAAATTAAGATATCAGAAATTTGTTGTTCCTTATTCTGGAAGTTGGAAGGCAGAGTTTTAATATAGTTTTAAATAGCTACATGAAGACTTAAAAAAAATTGTAGTATTGTAATAAGTAAACTATGGTGATAGTATTGAATTCTGTTAAGTAAAATTTGGAGGTTTTGCAAGGGCAGAGCAGAGTTGTCAAACTTAGGCCTGCAAAACTCCTGAGTTAAAATGCAATTTATTTATTTATTTTTTTGGCTGAGGCAATTGCAGTTAAGTGACTTGTCCAGGGTCACACAGCTAGGAAGTTTTAAGTGTCTGAGAACAAATTTGAACTCAGGTCCTCCTGACTTAAGGGCTGGTGCTCTATCCATTGTGCCATCTAGCTGCCCAAAATGTAATTGTTTAACAAAGGAAATAAAAATACAGTACAATACTGATAGTGCTAATTTGTGGTTTTCTATCAGTATTTGGGTTTCAGAGTTTGGTTTCTATTTGAGTTTGACACTACTGACAGGTATTTTGTTTACTTTGTGTCTGTATTCAATGTCTAGAATGTTAACATGAGTAGATGGATGTGTTCAGTGGATTAAATATTTTTTTGTATATCTCCTTAGCTCTTAGGCTTAAGTGAAAAGAATCATTAGAAATATGGATTTCAGTGACTTTTCCACAATTTCCTTAAGATTTTAAGATAACATTTTGACTAGTAAATTAAAATTTTGCACAAGTTTAAGCACCTGTTTTATTTAATTCACTTAAGTGTGACAATATGTTCTAGGTATTGGTTTAGGTATTGGGAATGCAATCCTTTCCACCCTCCAAATAGTTTTCTATCCTTGAGGAGCTCACAGTTTATTTGGAATAAATATGTATAGAGAGGAGTGAATATAAAATATGTACAGAGTAGTTTGGGGCTAGTGGAAAAGTTTGGGGAGGACTAAGAAAGTTGTCTTATAGTCAACAGCCACCATTAAGCTTTTATGGTGTCCACAGCATTGTTAAGTACCAGGGATACAGATCCTTCCCTCAAGGACATCTAATGGAATCATATCAAGACTACACAGAAACAATATGTATAGGATGAATTGCGGGTGGATTTAGAAGGAAGGCATTGAGATTAAGAACTGAAGAAGAGACTTGAATGATGCCAGGGAAGGAGAGGAGGGAGAGCATTCCAGGTAGAGTCATTGAAAACTCTTCAGACTCGAGAGTTTGGACATGAATTGTCCAGTGGAAGAAACAGCCAAGAGAGATCATTGGATCATATATAATGAATGGATAGGGAGGAAAGTGTAAGAAGACTGGAAAAGTAAGGAGCCCAGTTTTGAAGAACTTGGTAAGATTTTATGTTGGATTCTCAAAGGATCAGGGATAATCAGAAGGTGAAAGAACAGGGAAGTGACATGGTAAGAAAGACTCAGATAAATCAGCTTGACAATTGAATGGCTGGGAGACCCCACTAGCAGGCTGTTGTTCAGGTATCAGATAAAGTGTTTAACCAGGGTGGCTCCTGGCAGTATCAGAAGAGAATGGGATTTAATTAGAGAAGTTAGAAATAGCAGAATTTGGAACAAACATTTAAAGGTGACATTTAGGTTGGTTGCTTGGAAGGTTAAAGAGGATAGTGGTTCTTTGATAATTATAGGGACAGTAGAGGGTTTAGGGGAAGGATGAATTCACTTTGAAACATGTTGAAATTAAGATGTCTACAAGACATCCAATTTGAAATGTCTAGACTTGAGGTCTTAACAAATAGATTTGAAAATCATTTGATCAGAGATGGTAGTTGAATACATGGAAGCTGATCCAGTCACTAAGTGAAGTGTATATAGAGAAAAGAGAGCCCAAGATAAAGTTTTGGGGAACCCCTGGGTTTAAGACTGGGACTTGGATGAAGATAAAGACCACCATCTAAGCAAAGATGACCATTTAGACCATGCTATGTGTGCTGTGACTTGAAAGGAGTTTGCTAATTAGCCTACTGTGTTAGACATTGATTTCCTGAGATAGGGTATGGATTACTGTGCCTTACTTAAGGCTGCCCAGGCACAGTAATCCATACCCTAAGTAAGGTACTTTGGCTGAAAGAGATGAACTGACTAATGTGAAATTATTCTGGGAAAACAAGGTTAAAGCCCAACTTTTTTTTTGAAGTGTCAGCACACAGAATTTACTTTTTATATAATCCCTTGTAGACTTTAGCTAGTTGAATCATTAGCAGTGACAACTGGTTCTCCCACTTCCTTGATTGTACCTCTTTTTGAGGTCAGATTTTATAAAGCTTTAAATGCTTTAAGTGTTTGTATTTTATTCTCCAACTTTATTTCTAACTTTTTGCTTCAGAAAACCTATAATAAGCTCTTGCTACATTAAATTTGTATTAATCATGACAATTGTAATATCACAGCTGTTTAAATGAATTAAGTATAATTTTTGGAAGAGTTTACTGAAATATTTTTGCATATACTTTTCATGCATTTTTCTCAAATAATTTAAATAATTTAAAATTTTAAAAATACTTCAAAGAATTAAAAAATACTTAAATGGATTAAAAGATCTTTAGTCAACATTATAAATAATTTCCTATTGATTATCTGTCTTGGGGAAGTGTCATCACACAACCACCTAATATTTGGTTTTTAACTTGTCTTTTTTTTTCCATATTACAAGTGAAGATTATCTTTTTATTGGTTTGTTATTAAGGAAAATTCTCTAAAAATTTAGTATATAAGGTTCAAAGGAGTAAGTGTTTGGATTTGGGATGGAGAGAACTCATGCTTGTCTTAAAGCATTATTTTCAGTTCCAAATTCTCTTCCTCCTCCATTGAGAAAGCAAAAAATATGATACTCATGTATATACAAAAATATTTTCACTTTAGCCTTTTTGGGGGGGAAGGAGAGGAAGAGACAAGGAAAATAAAGTGGTAAAACTTCATTTGGCACTCAGGATTAATCAGAAGTGTGAATCTTGAAGCAGATCAGTTTTTCTTTATCCTATTGCCTCAGTTACTATCCTTGAATTTGAAGTCTGGGTTAAAAAAAATCCCTTTTTTAAATGTTGGAGGAAACTTGGCTTATAGGATAGAAGTTTGAAAAAAAATCAAAGAGCTAAGGTTAGTGGACTTCTGAACTACAAGTTATCTGGCAGCCAAGAAAATTGTCAGTTTAGGTTAGGTTGCTTTAAGAGAGGCAGAGGCTTAAGTCCACAGTTGGAATTTTGTGTTCAATTCTAATTGCTACATTTTTTGAAACTACGGAGTATTGAGAAATCAGAGCATCCTGAGAACCAGAATGTCTTAAGTTTTTGATAAAGGAGAATTCTGGAGAAGAGAAAACTTGTGGGGCATGATGACTGTCTTCAATATTTCAAAGATTGTCTTGTGAACAGAAAACATTGCTCTTGCTCTGGTCTAGCAAGCCCCTGAAATAGAGTAAGGAGTGATAAATAGAAATTGTATAAGCAAATTTAGGCTCAAAGTAAGCAGTTTGATCACTCTTAGAAGTTGATTAAGCTGCCCTTTGGAGCTAAGTTTTCAGTCCTGCTACACCACTTCAGAGTACTTTGATCACAGACACTTCTTATGATTATAATTGCTTGTTAGGGAAAGGATTCAGTCTTGTTTTATTCATTTAGGTTTGACTAGGGAATTGTTAAAATTTGCCTTTCAAATACTAAAATTCTAAATACTAAATTACTAAATCAAATACTAAAATACTAAAATTCTATGAATGGAAGTTTAGGTGGTAGTATAATATTGTAGAAATGTATTGATGGAGAGAGTACAAGCACTTATAGGAAGTTAAAATGCAGGTTCTTTATTTCACTGTTGAAACCAATGAAATAAATAATAGAATAAAATAATTTAAATTTTAATGTAAAAAATTGTTCAAATCTCCCAGAAACAAAAATACACATAGCTGTATATACAAACACTGAAAGTGATGGCATTTAAAAAAATGTACAAAACCTGTACATGCTTTAATATTTCTTTTTGAGAAGCAGAATTTTTTTGTTTTGTTTTGTTTTTTTGGCTGAGGCATTTGGGGTAAAGTGACTTGCCCAGGATCACACAGCCAGGAAGTGTTAAGTGTGTGAGACCAGATTTAAACTGAGGTCCTCCTGGTGTCAGGGGCTTGTGCTTTAGCCATTGTACCACCTAAGTGCCCTAGATAAGCAGTATTTTCATAGCATCACTTGTCAAGATATTTTCTGCCTAACTCTCATGTCACTCTGTGGCCTATTTTATAGAATAAAAAATTGAGAGTTTTTTGGAGGTGACAGTGCTAGTGAAGAAAGCAGAGTTAAGTTGCTTTACTCTGTACTTATTTGAAATGCTGTTTCTTTTGTAAGTTAAAATATATATATATATATACACATACATATATATATTTATGTAAATATATATATATAAAATGTTTTTTCTGTTAGTGCTCAGTGCTTTTGGCTGCACTTGGCCTTCCTGCCTTTAATTTCACACAAGTTTTTCGCACAAGATAAATTTGTATAATTTGTATAACCTTACTTAGAACTCATTAGACAATTGTCCTGTTTTGCTGAATCTATAGTCATAGATCCACGTTTGTCCCATTTTGGTTCATAGGGCAGGTTATCTTCATGTGTAAAGCAGTATAAAGGAATATAAAAGCTAATTCAGGCAGACAGTGTATGTATGCTGGTTTTTTTAGGCTACTTACTATTGTCTTAATTCAAGAGATGAATGATCCCAGGACTTATTTTTGCTTCTACCTCTATGACTTGCATAACTCTAGCTATTAACACATTAATCCATGATGTTCAACTTGTATTTTTAGAACAGTTTTTCAAGCTTTGCATTTGTGGTATTTTCCTTACATTTATCTTTGGTGAAGCCATTTGATTACATCAAAATGTAGAAACAAACTGCATTTTGAGAACACTTAAACTTTTTGTTGATATTTTGTCCTTTATATCAACTACATCTTTCCCTATATTTTGCCCATTTCTCTTTCCAGAGAGCTAATTCATAACAAAGAAATAAAAATAAAAACAAAAATATTAAAAAAAATAACCAAATTGAAAAAGCATCTGTTTTGTACCAGTGGACCTTGATAAAGGAGGAAAAAGAGAGGGAAAAGTGTTTTCACATTATCATCTCCTATGAGACCAAACTTGGTCTTAATAATTTTGCAACATTCATTTTCTAATTTTTGTGGGGTTTATTTGTGTTAAAGTTGTTTTCTTGGCTATCCTTAATATGATTTCATTTCAGCTTCTTGTATTTATCACCTTTATTTATTTATTTTTTATATATACAGCATAAGAACATTCTATTACATTCACAGTAACACAACTTTCTTTAGTATTTTCATAGTCCATAGATGTCTACCTTGTTTCTAGTTCTTTGTTACATCCCCAAAATGTTGCTACAAATATTTGGAGCCTTTTTGCCATTGACTGACTTAATTGGGGATATCTATAAATGGATCTCTGAATCCAAATGCTTTAGATTTTTTTAAATTTGTTAGCCTTATTCCAAATCCTTTTTCAGAATATAGTTCTATCAAATCACAACAGTTTCTTGTCTTTCCACAAGCTCCATCTTTTGTAATCTTTGCTGAGTGTGAGATAAAATTGTTTAGACTTTCTATAATTTGGAATATTCTTTCATATGGCTATAAGTATGGCAAATTCTTTTGACCACTTTATTGGGAATGATTCTTGGTATCTTTTATATCAAATTCATTGTAAGGGTTCAGTAGGAAATTATTTCCCAGTCAATTGCTTTGCCTTATTCAAGATGTATTAAATTTTATTTTAGCAAAAGTTTTTCAATAATATGTAATCAAAATTATATATTTTGTCTTTTATACTTGCTTTTATCTCTTATTTGCATAAAATTTATCCCTTATCCATTAGCTGTGATGGGTAAGTATAGTCTGCTTCTCTTCTCATTTTTAATGTCATGATCTTTAATGTTTAGTGAGCAGAGCCATTTTGATTTTTTTTTTTTTTATATTCTCTTCACTTCTCAATATTCTCTCCCCCCATTAATCTCCTCCCTTAATTCTTAAGAATTAAGAAAAAGAAAATGGTTAATCAGCTCATCTTTCAAGTCATGACATTAGATAGAGTATTCTATACTCATTCAGAGTCCCTTATTTCTGGAAAAAGAGGGAAGTACAATCTTAAATTTCTTTAGTATAAAGCTTGGTCATTTTGATATATCTTCAGTTAAAAAAATATTATTTACTTTTTATATTGTCTTTGGCATTGTCTGTACTACTTACTTGATTCTCCTCATTTCATTTTACATTTCTTGATATAAACATATGTAAAATATATGATGTTGGTGTCGTCTTTCATTCATAATACACAATCATCTTTGGTTACATCCCATGTCCGTAAATCAATTATTTAGCAATTCTCAAACTGAAAGATATTTGCTTGAGTTCGGTTTTTTTTTGTTTTTTTTTTTTGGTGCTTCTACCAGAAATACGGCTATAAATATTTGTGTGTATGTAGGGCCTTTATTTTTTTACTTCCTTGGGGTGGGATTTCTAGGCCAAAAGGTATATAAACATTTTAGTCTCCTTTTAGAGGAATATCAAATTGTTTTCCACAATGATTGGATCAAATTGATCCACTTTTTACACTTCTTAAAATGCTTAATTTTTTTTCTTAAGTTGTTTGTATTTTTTTGATATCCTGTACTTTATCAGTTTATAAGTGGTTTATGGAAAGTTATGTTAGGTTCAGGGGGAGTGATGCTCATTTCTTGTCAGTCCTTCCTGTGGAGGCTGAAGCTGGTGGATGGCTTGAGCTTTGGAATTTTGACTTGCACTTAGGCTTAGGCTTGTTGTTTGTACCTGAGGTCAGAACCAATCTGGTGAATCTTCCTGGGAGTGAGTGGGGAATGGAGGGGGGGATTGGATGGCTGGGTTGCCTGAACCTGCCCAGGTAGGAAAGTAGTAAAATCAGTCTATGAGAGGTCCTGTACTAAGACATTAATTCTTATTTTAAATTTAATTATTAAGAATGTTTAGTTATCCTAGTCTATCAAGATACTGCTGATTTTAATGCTTTAGAAGAAAAATTATAGTGGACCTGTTACCAGAAAATATTTTTGTGAACCATGTGATTTCTTAATGGGATAGATGAATATAATTGTATATGTTTCAGACTGTAAAATTCAGTACTAACTGCAGTTGATTTTGCATATGAAAAAATTCTTGAAGTTGAGTCATAAAAGTAATAACATCCTTTTTTCCCATAGAACTAAGTTCCACAAAAATTATAAAAGCAGGAAAACCCAAGACAAAGAAAACCAACAAGGTATGTCTTTTTTCAAGAAATAAATTGAAATAGATCATGCTAAGAATTTCTGGATCTAAATTTATAGTTATTTTTGTGATTAGTATAGCAGTCCCCCACTCCCCAAATGCTATTTGATAAGCTCAGATTGGAATAGGATAAAATGTAGTATTGATGGGTATATGGAGAGATGAGATTTTTCAGTGTCCTGTATATATACCTGCCACCTAGTTTGGCTCACAGCTGCATTAATTTATTATAATTATTATTTATTATTATAAAATTTATTAATTTAATATGGTTTTAATACTCAGCACTTGTTTTTTTATATTTGGCAGGTTTTTTATGTATTAAATGCTTGTATGATTGAAAATTTATTTTATTTGTCTTAGATATTTACCAGTGATTATAACTTTTCATATAACTAACTATATGTATTTATAGCATTTCAGAATAATTTTTTGCTTTGCAGGCTAGTGATTTCAGTGACATCACAAATTGGCCAACACCAAGTGAGTTAGTGAACAACGAAGTAAGTATTTTATATTTTGGAATTTGTTAAAAGGCTAATAACTTAGATGTCACAAAGCAGCATGGTTTTCATATTGTTCAGATAAATGTCAGTTTGCAAAATCTACCGTCATAGGATTTAGAGATAAAAGGTATATAAAAATCAAGTAGTCTTTTAATTATGATAATAGCTAACATTTATATATATATATGTTTATACTAAAAGTGCTTTTTAGATGTTTCATTTGCATCTCACAAAGTTCATATGGATAGTAGCTATTAGGGTGGGAATTGGAACCTATAGGTTATTAACTATTGTTATGCAAAGTGGAATTAATTTTGTTAGTGTCAAAGTTTTACAGAAATTTTGCATCATTTATTATCACGTTTACCAAGTTGCTGTCAAACAGTAGATCTGTGGTCGTAGTTCTAGGATTGGGAACTAAGCATAAAAAAGATTTCCCCTTAAAGAGATTTTCTGATAGAACATAATAAATGTAATACAAACTTAAAAGTTCTGTGATTTTTGTCAAGATGAGGAACTTAACCCAAACCAAGTCTGTCTGAGACACTGAGTGACTTCTTTAGGGTTACACTTAGTAAATATCAGAAGAATATTTGAACCCTCAAGTCTTTTTCACTCCCAGAGCATTGTTACACATATGTGTACATAATTTGTGTATTAACAACTCTGGTAATAGGGAAAGACTTTGTCCTAGAAGGCAGCATTTGATCTCCTGTACTTTTGGAGAAAGCTAAGATTTTTAAGAGAATGGGACAAGGAAAGAAATAGAATCTAGAAATAGAGGAAAGTCCATACAATAGCTTAGAGGTGGGAAGTAGAATAACCTGGTAGAGGAATAGCAAGTTAGAGGCCTGTTAGGCTAAAATAGAATTGTTATGGGGAATGATGGATGGGCTAAATCTGGGCTGTGAAAAGCTTTAGATATCAAATTGAGGAGTTGGTAGTTAATTCTAGAAGGAATAGCTCCGGTTCCTGTGTAAACATCAGTAATTTCTGGGAGAAAAGACCCTCCCTTACTCTTGTGATAAATATAAATAAGTAAAAACATCAGATCTAGTGACCACATGAGATAATTTATCCATAGAATTCCATCTCCCCTCTGAGGAGAAAAAACTTGTACCATTATCCCTTTGCAAGGACTATTATGGATTTTAAATATTAATCAATTTGGTTTCTTAATTTTTTTTGTTTACATTATTTCACTACTTCAGGTTATTGATCAGAATTAACAGTTCAATTTTAGTGATTTTAGCACTGTGAAAAGTGTGTTAAGTCTGCCTACCATGTGTTCCAGGGTTTATGCTAACTTAAATTTTTGTGTTATAATTTGTAAGTATTAGCTGTTTGTTGATGACTAAATCAAATACATTGTTATGTGACATAAGTCCAAAAAAAGTTATTCATTATATTATTTTAATATATAATATTTTAACTTCAAGCCACGGATTCTGATAGGCCTGCATCTAGTATTCTTTGGAAGGGTTACTGTCTTAATGAAAAATTGTGTTTGATAAAACACAAAAAATTGTGTTTGATAAAACAGAAACAGAAAGTCTGTAGGTTGTACATTTGCCTAAGCATTTGCCAGAGAATTAGGACAATTCTGTGGTCAGAGAGTTTTCTTTTTCCTTTTTTGGGTTCAAACCTGAGATTTCTTGAGTGTAGGACATTCCTAATCTAAAACTCCCTTTACTGATAGCAGATCAACCATTTGCCTGTAAATTGGAGTCCAGACTGTCATAAATTTCTAAGGTCATATAGAGGTCAGATCACTTGTCATTCACTTGTCATACAAAGCTCTGTTCATTTGGAGGCCCGACTTCAACTCAGACTTTCACAGTTCTAACTCTGCATTGTTTTTTACTGTGTTATATAGTTTAATCTTCATAGACTTATTTACTCAAGAAAACTGACCTTTATAAAAAGCTAAGGTATTTTAGTTATCTAGTGAATATTTCACATTGGCTTAGCATGTGATTATTTCATCCAAATGTTTTAAGTTAACTCTTTAGATTTTTCAAAAGCTAAAGTAATTTAGGGCATTTTTATGGTCTTAGCTCTCAATAGCATTTTTTTTGATGATTTGTTGATTTTAACTTTAAATATATTCTCACATACTTTTAATATCTCATTACAGTGGTCAAAGTGTTGTGATTAATTCATTGAAATTTTTTACAGTGCCAGAATGTCACCAGTCAACCAAATAAGAAGCCCCAAAACAGAAAAGAAAAGGAAGAAAAGGTTGAAAAGAGAACCAACAGTGAAAGTAAAGAAAACCGTGAAGCAAAGCTTGATGGCCCTGGAGAAAATGTTAGTGAGGATGAGGCTCAATCAAATAATCAAAGAAAGAGAGGTTGGTCTAGATTCTTTTGATAATTTACTGAAGAATAAGCTGTACAATCACTGCTTAGGAGAATGCTTTTGAGTGAAACATATGCAAGAGCAACTCATTTGAGGTTTTCCTTGAGGCCAGCATATCCAAAATTTTGATTTCCATGACACTTATCACCATAGTATCTATTTGTGAAAAGTAAGTACTACGATGAAAATGAAAATAAAATGGAAGGAACTCCTTCCTTTCTAGTCATATTTTAGAAATTGAAGGAACTTTGAGGAAAATCTAGAGCTGGTCCTTAAATCTAGAGTTGGTGAAATAATTTTTTAAATATTTTGGTAACTTTCAAAAATAGGTTTCCTTTATAGTCACATGTATTATTTTTTGCATTTAAAAACATACTAAGAAATGTCTAGGCTGCCAAGAGGGTTCCATGAGACCAAAAAAAAAAAAAAAAAAAAAAAAAAGATAAGGAATTCCTCATCTAGTCCAGTATATATCTAAATGAGAATCTCTTCTACAATCTGGCCTTTTCTTGAAAACTTTCTTAGGTGAAAATCCTATTGTTTTCTGAGATATATCCCATTTCCTTTTGGTAGTTGTTAGTTAATTGTTAGGAAGTTTTATGATATCAAGCACAAATCTACTTCTGTTCCATTTTAAGCCATGTTCCTAGGTCTACCTTGTTTCTAGGTCTACCTTCTAGTGCCTGACAGAACAAGATTAATTACCTTTTCAAATTAGGACCTTTCAAATACTTGTTGACAACTATTGCATTCTATCCCTGTTTTCTGTTCTGCATCTTAAATTTCCTGTTTCTTCAGCTAACCTTATGGAATCATCTTGAGGCTTTTCACTCTCATAGCATTTTTTTGGTATTCTCTAGTTATGAAAAATATGGTGTTCACCAAACTGAATGCAGTATTACAAATGATGTTTGACAGGAGGAGGAAAAAAAACACAAGGTTTTTGTTTGATTCATTCTGCTTATTCTCTATCTTTTGACTAGTTGCCTTGTTGGGATGCCATGCCACATTGTTGAATCATTTTGAGTTTACTGAAAAATCCTGAAATCTCTTCAAAAGGACTAGCCATGCTTCCTCCAGTATAAAATCTTAGCCTTATAACATTTTATCTCATTTGATTCAGCCCAATTTTCCACCTTCTAGAGGCTTTGGATCCTTCTGTGGTGTCCTGTGTGTTATCATTCCCATTTTTCAGCTACATGTAGCTCTTTAGACTTTGATCTAGATTGTCTAAAACATACAACAGCAAGGGATAAGCACATATCTTGGCATACTATTGCAAACTGTCTACTAAGCTTCTGGGTCATCATTAAATAACTTTGGGTCCATGCTTTAATGTCATTCTGAGCCTATTGGTCAGTTCATATCCCTCCTTATTTACAAGGACAGATATGAAAATTTTTCATATATTTTTCTATCAGCACTGACAGTTGAGTGGTTCTGGCAATTGAATTGGTTTTGTATTCGAAATAAAAATTCAATAGTAAAACTGAATTTTGAAATTTAGTCTATTCTCTTCTAAATGAACAAGAAATTCTCTGCTACAAACTTAACAAGTGATCCTTTTTTGAAGATTTCTGGGAAGGGGGAGGTGTCACTTTCCTTAAAAGTTTCTCTTTTCACTTTTGGATGAACTTTAATTGTCAGCAAATTCTTTTTTACCTTAAATCTATATTTGATTTTGTAATTTTTTTGTTCCCATTTCTGCTCTCTAGAGCTAAGCAGAATCGCTCTGACCATTCTTCTACATGCTGTTCGTTTACATACATAACTAGAATAGCTCTTGAGGTGCCTCAATCTTTTCCTTCTTTGAAGTCTTTTCTTCTCCAGATCACACTTGTCTAACTTGTCTGGCTCTCCAGTTGATCAGGAATGATCTTCTTGAAGTATGATATCCAGATCGTGGAGGTATTTTAGACCTGATCTGACTGGAAAATAAAATAAGGATTAATGAGAGACTGTTACCTCTTTCTTCAGACACACGAAGTTGCTTCAAATGCAGTCTCAGCTAATTTTCAACTTTATTTTTTTGGCACACTGTTAGGACTCAAGAACTTTTTTTTTTCCTTCAGAAAAAAACATTTTTAGGAGTTTAAAAATCACCAATGTGACAGAGTTGCTATGAATATTAAAATATAATATCCTATTGTCATGTGGCATGTGGTCTAATGGACCTTAAGAGTTCTCTGTGATGTTAAGTAAAATCTGGACATATTTTTATAGCTGAGGATATTGTGGTACATGGAAGTGTCTGAGATCACAAAGGTCATTAATGGCAGAGTTGGGAGCAGACCCCGATTCTTCATCTATAGAACATCTCTCTGAACCATGCTCATCACCTCACTGTTTGACTTGGGTTAGGCTTTTTAAGGGGAACTTGTGAAGCAAAAGCTACTCTTGGAAGTAAATGGAGATGAAAATCTAAACAAAAAAGAACATTTTCTTTTCCTTATAACTCTTTTACCCTTACCCTCCCCCCCCCCAAAAAAAAAAGAAAAAAGAAAAAAACCCCAGACACATTGAGGATTGTTATTGATCCAATTTGTGTTTGTAAGTAATAGAAAGGGAAGTATGTAAATATACAAAAATGGAGGGTTGGGATAAAATTGATGTCTGGTAAAGCCGGGGTATAGATCCCAAAGTTTTTTTTATGATAATATACTCTTCATATTTTAAGAAAGTTAAACAGTTGTATGGGCTTTTAAAAAATTATTGAAAACATTCTTGGAAAAATAAGAGTTGAGTATATTCTAGAAAGATGCAGAATACTATAATTATTAGTAATAAAAATAACATTAGCCAAGAGTCTTTTCCCTTTTCAGCTTTTCTGCTTCTTCTCCTTTTTCATTTAAAAAAAAAAGTGTTAGTAATGCTTTTATCTAAGTCATTTCTAGGGAGACCACAACCCCTCCTCCTTCCTCCAGATTGAATTATTCCTTGTGATGAAACAAAAATCAAATGCACAAAAAACCAGCAATATTGTACAAATATTTTGTTCCCAATCTGTTCTACTTGGTTAAAGGAAATTTTTGGGGGGACCTTAATGGCTTTTTACTTATTTGGGCTTTTGAATATGTTGCCAAATTTTATGGGTAGAAAGTTGGGGGTAGGTACCCAACCTTTTCCTTCTCTAAAAAACCCAAATTCAGTTTTATGAGTAAACTAATTTGAGTAATATATTAGTCCTATAAAGGAAACTGAATAAGTATCATGCATTGTAATAGTCATTTTCCCCCTTTTTAGAAATTCTAAATTTATTAGGTATTTGAACAACCCCAAAAATTACAAGTAATTGGTTAATCCTCAATTTTGATCAATATCAAGTAGTAGATAGCACTAACCCATCTTAATAACAAATATAGCAACTATAAGAATGATTATTTATGATACTATAGTTGCATTTCAAATACTGCAATCTTTCCATTGCAGGACTGGAAAAGATCTTGGAAAATATTTAATCTAGCCTTTAAAAAAAAAGCCCACTAGGAAATTGAGAAATATTTCAAAGACATTAATGATGCTGAAACAAAAAATGGAGACTGTGATTCTCTGTGTGATGCTATTTATATTATAGCACTCTTTATCCTTGATAATCTGTAAAGTGGGCACCACTCATTCTTATTTATTTGGAGTCTCACTTTATTGTAAAATATTTTTCTGTACTTAGAAGCTACAGTGCTACTGAAATGTAAATTTTATCTCTAAAATAGTCTAACCATAATGTGGTTATTAAATATTTAATAAGAGTTTGAGGAATTATTTGAAGATTATTTAAGGCTTCAGGCCATCTAGGAAATTAAAATAATAGATGCATTATTTTTTATAAGATCCCTGCATTAAAAAGCAGTTATTTAAAAATAACATTGTAGCACCTAGTTCTATTTGATACTATTCACAAGGACTTAAGTTCTGAGCATGTGCAGAACAAATACATTTAAATCTAGGCCTTCTGACTACTTTTGTATTCTTTGCTCCCTTTTACCCCATAGTAGCCTTAAAAATACATACATACATACATACATACACACATACATACATACATACATACATATTGTGGAAAGAATCCAGGCAGCTCTATACTTTTAAAACTAAGGGTGTTTAAAAATTCATCCTGAATAATCATTCTGAAGAGTTCTCCCCCCCTCCCCCCCTTGCAGGAACCACTTCCTTCATAGATTCCTTTAGAAGCTATTGTCTATTTGGGGCCCTTCTATAGCTGTAGATAAATAAAATTAGTAAAGACTTTGGGAAACAAATTTTTATAATAATTTGAATAAGTAATGATTAAAGCCTTGTGAAAAATGGTACTACTTGAATATGGGTTGCAAGTCAGAACTTGGAGGAAAGGACTAAGTTATGAGCTTGAGTTCACTTAGTATCACCTGCCAGTTTGGAAGGTAAAGGATGGAGCTGATGTGTTCTTGGTGGCTTGCTCCACCCTACAGGAAACCTGCCATATTCTGTATCCTGTGTGAGGACTTCTTTGTCAATTTCAGGTAAATCCATTATGGTTTTGTTATTTCTAATTATAAAAGTATAATAAAGCTCTACATATTCTGAGGCAAACTTCTTGATTATAAGAAGGACTCAAAAAGCCTCTTAAGTTTCTCATTTCAGAGCTCTGTCCCTTCCTCTATTGGAGAAGTCTGAATGGTGGTCCTTCAGAACTTCCCCTGACTTAGATCAGAGCAGGATAGAAACTGAGAACCTTCAGGAGGCAGGAATATTAAAAAGGACACCTTGGATGGCAAGGAAAGGAAAATGATTGAAAGATTCAGGAAATGTTTAAGGGATCCTGGACAGTAATGAGTAATATAGAAAGAAAAGAGTACCAGGTGAACAAGAGCCCATCATTGCCACCACCTTTATCCATTTTCATCTCCAAGTGGATGAACAGTAGAAATAAAGCCATCATCAAATTGAATGGGACTTGTTCACGGCAGGGGGATTTGAATGGGACTGGAATAAGTTAGTATTTATAGTCTGATTCCAAATAATAGGTCCTTCTTTTCCCATCATTATTGGTAACCTTTAATACTATTAGGCTAGCCATTCTAGGGTATTTGGTAAAATTGGAAAAAATAAAACCAAGCAACATTTTGTTGGTTTCTTATTTCTTGTCCCTTCTTGAGATTTTCCCCTATCTTCTGCCTTCTTTTTCTTTACCATTCAGATACAATTACTCATTGTCTGCCTGGGACCTTAGGGCCGTTTCACATTCCTTAGCAAAGGCCAAATGCTGATCTAAGATGCCTCTTCTCTTCCAAAATGTACAATATATAATTCACCTGGACTCTGATAGGTTTGATTGATTAAACTGATTAGCAAGGAGGTGTGCTTTTGCAGTATTTTTAGAGTTTCTTAAATCTGCTGAGATTCTTAAATATTCCTTGCTGCCTTTATTTATGTTATATATCTGGTTTGTCCAGGAGTAGAAGGAAGAGACATAATGGTGTTATTCAACTTTTTTTAACTTAAATTTTCCCAATCTTATCTATTGCTTGTGGTGGAAATGATGTTGATTTTGAAAATTTCTCAGTTTAGAGGACCTCTGTAATAGTGCAGCACAAGATAGTTAGTGGTCATAATAGCCTCGAGTCACCCAGAAGTTAAATATGATACTTAGTATGTATCCTGAGCATCAGTATATACACACAACACACACACACGACATATATATATATGCATATATGTATGTGTGTGTATATATAATATAGATAGTAGATATGAGAAAAGAAAGAACTGTGATGTAATTGTGTATGCTGATTGTCTTATTTTTTATTCTTTGAATTATATCATCCTGGTCTTTCTGTATTACTTTGTTATTCATATAAACAATATGCCTCATTTCATTCCTAGATTACAATTTCTGATATTTTCCAAACATGAGCATTAATGGTTTTAAAATATATATTTGATTCAGTTTTAGAAATACTCCTATAAAAATGGTTAAATAAGCAAATTAAAATGATCT
This sequence comes from Sminthopsis crassicaudata, assembly GCF_048593235.1. NCBI lineage: Eukaryota > Metazoa > Chordata > Mammalia > Dasyuromorphia > Dasyuridae > Sminthopsis > Sminthopsis crassicaudata. The sequence goes on along the minus strand of NC_133622.1, from coordinate 167,255,551 downwards.
TTTAATTCATTTATATGAGATACCTCATTCTTTAATAATTCCATGGCATAGATGAGGTATTAATATTGCATCATGATAAAGCATAAAACAGACAGCATTTTGGATTTTTGAATGTTTCTTTACTTCACTTAGAATTATCAAATATGGTAAATATCAAAGGTTGTAGGCCTCTTCAGTATGTTGGGTGGTGGGGGAAATCATTGTTTTTAATCTTTCATAATAGTATGTCTTTAGACAATATTTTTTTCGGGGCCACTCAATAAAAAATGTAATTTTATGGATCTAAAAGTAAAGCCACTGATTTCCATCCTCTTTTAAAAATACCTACCTTTCTTGTGAAGATGCAAAAATGTTTATTTGAATCATTGAGAGACCTTTTAAGCAATTCAGAACTTCTTAAATGCAGAAGAAAAGATAATTAAATGTCCCACAATTATGCCCTTAATAGATAAGTAGTATTATTTCTTTTGCTTTTATTCTTTTTCATATTTCACATGTGAATAAGATTTTTTTTCAGATTTGCTTGTTCATTTTTTAAAAGTTGTTTAAATTCAATAATAGTGATTTCAGGTGATATGTTTCCAAAAATTTGCTTTTTAAAATTTCTAAAATAACAGTTTTGATTTTTCAAATTTTCTTTTTAAATATTTAAATATTAGGAAAACAGTAATTATTATTCAAAAAGATTCTGTTTTGTATTCTTTAAGCTAATAAGCACAAGTGGGTACCACTTCATTTAGATGATGTAAGACCTGATAGCCAAGAAAGACCAGGATCTCGGAATAGCTCAAGATCTCAACCAGAAGCAAATAAGTCTGCACATAACAACCGACGAAATGATTCACGAAGTAAGTAACTGTCTCATGGTAAAAAGGGCTAAAGAGATGTTCCTGAAACCAGACTCATTGGATGTGGAAAAGGTTTTAAATGTTATCTTTTAAATAAGGTAATAGCTGGAGGGACAGCATCCTTTTATGGATGGAGAGCGAAGAAAATCTGGATTAGTCTTCCTCTTGACATTCTGGCTATGGACTAGGGTGTTTCTCAGCATTGTGGTCAGGAGACTTGTTAACTAGACCTTGTTTTAGACAACTCAGCACTGAGAGATTTCTTCACTTTTGAAATGACCGTTCCAGGGAAATCATGGGTCTGCTCCCTGTCCTCTTAAGAGTAACTGATCTTTTGAAGTGAAGGTTTGCAAAATGCTTTACATAGATAATGGTGTGTAACCGTCACAATGTGGCTCTAGTTCTATTGCTAAGTCCCACTGCAGAATTGGAACCTTTGTTACACTCTTGAAGTCTAGCTTTCTAGCCATTTAGTTAAGTATTGTTCAGTAAATATTAGCAGGGATAGGGTGATTTCAAGAACTCTCAATAATGATAGTAATCAGCATTATGCTTCTCTTCTTCTCTTAGGACATCTGATGAACTGTGGTATAATGTTAGATTTTTATGCTTTTTTTTGATATTTTAAAAATATTTTTATTACTTGGAAACAAAAGAACTCATTCTAAGGGAATGAATGAAAGAAAAAAGCATTTATCATATTTTTACTGTGTTGTGTGCCAAACACTGCTAAGAGACTCCCTGTCAAGAATGTTTATGGATTTTATTTCAAGTTTTAATTGTAGTACCTTTGTGATTGGTACAGTATGTTGTGACTTTTTGAAGTCTCCTATCTTCTTCTCCCATACAAATCTTCTCACCATACAAAGAAAACTTCCTGTGTCTAGCATGGTATTAAATAGTAATGACTGATTAGATTTTTTTGGTAACTAAAATAATTGTATGTTTGGTTTAAATCATTTAAAATATTAGTACAGATATAATACAATTTTTAAGAAATTTATGCTAAGTAATTCCTGTAATTCCAACTTCCTCTCTGAAAAGTTCTACCTTTTCAACATTCTAATATTCATTCAGAGTAAAAAAAATCAATAGTGGGAGTAAAGTGATTGAAATACATTACCAGCATTAAATTTTATGTATGAAGTGGCATAGAAGGTATTCTAGAGACAAGAGGTGTGCCTTCCATATACTAAACCTAAGGGCTAATACAGATGGTTAGCTTATGGCTGGTGTTGATACTACATAATGCCAAGAGGTCTGAAGAAAACCCTCTGCATGGTGAGGGAACTCTGTAGAGATTAGGATAGTGTAACATTCAAATCATAGGATAAGGAAGAGTATGGCTCTGCAATGCTGCCTGGTTATTAATTGACTGGAACTTGTGACTTTGGGGTTTGTGTAAACTACCCTTTAATTAGAGAGGTTCATAGGAATGACCAACTAACTGTATAAGATGAATTTTTCTATTCTTCTGTTATGTCATAATGATTGAAAATAGTTTGATGGTGAGGCGACAGCTGCTAACACAATTCTCTTTTGATATTATATTCTCTTGATATTGATATTGATATTGACATCAAGCATACCTTTTATCAATGACCACACAATTCAGGCACATCAAGCATAAAGTGGACTTTTTTATTGTACAGCAAGTGATTTCCTGTACTGTAGTTTTCAGATCTTCAATTTTTGGGTACTTATTTAATACCAAGTTTAAGTAAATGGCTAATTGTGTGACTCAATTGTTATTTAGATTTTAATCTCTTTGGGATTATGTAAATACAGTGATAATGCTCATTTGATCATTGTTATTCTTGCTTTGCATTTTATTTTTTAAAATACATTTTTTGTATAGAAATGTCAGTTTTTTGCTTTATTTCCACTCATAGATCCCCAAAGAGTCTCCTTTGTAACCAAAAAAAGATAAGTCACTGTGTTGATTGCTTTCTAATTATCTTTTTTTGGTTACAAAGGAGACTAATCTAATTTTCTTTTGAAAAGGTTGGAGACGTGATAGGGAGAAGAGAGACGATCAGGATGAAGTTTCCAGTGTGAGAAGTGAAGGTGGTAATATCCGAGGTTGCTTTAGAGGTCGAGGAAGAGGACGTGGCCGGGGAAGAGGACGAGGCAGAGGAAATCCTCGAAGTATGACTGAAGTGTTTTGTTTTCTTTAGAGTGGACTAAAATTATTTCTGATTTTTATTAAGGTGTTTCTCATCTTCTGTTTTTACCCAAAATATTTAAATATGAGTATGTTTTACTGAGTGGCATGATAGTGTTACACATTTGTGTTATTTTATGAATATTTTGCATTATAATATTGAATAATCTTTTCCTTTCATGTTTTTTGAAGTGAACTTTGAATATTCATATGGTTATCGAGAACAACATGGTGAAAGAACTGATCAGCCATTTCAACCAGAGCTTAACACTAGCATGATGTATTATTATGATGATGGTACAGGAGTTCAAATGTATTCTGTGGATGAAACATTACTCAAAGAATACATTAAGCGGCAAATGTAAGTAGATTGTGCATGTAAGTAGATGGATTTATAAACTTCTATGACTTAAATGTTAGCATTTTTTTGGTTTTCAAAAAATTCATTGGTAAAGTTGCGAAACTGTAGTTGACTCAGTCTTTATAAAATGAATGGTCTTTTTTTTTCTCCTATTCATATTTTTAAGAAATATTAGAGGAACATATTTTCAAAGCATAATTTCTCATAAGTGATTAAATTAAGAATGTTAAGATTGGTGTTAAGCCCACTTTAATTTTATAAATTGAATGAAAAGTGAAAGGAAATGGTTGTGATGATCTTGTGCATCTATCTGAGTTTGAATTCTAAATCTGGCCTTGTTGACTTGTTTCTCTTTTATTTTGACCTTTCGAGATTAGGTGTCTGGCTCCTGTTGGTAGTGGTGTTTGGATTGTCTTTGTGATGTTGTCACTAGAGTGAATTCAGTAGCTCCTTTCCCTGTTAACATTTTAACTTAGAGGCTCTTTAGTCTGTTCTTTTGTATATTGAAAAAAGTACTATTAAGCATTAGTGGTTATACTGCTTTTTTTCCCCCCCCTGCTTTATTTTATGGAAGAGAGAAAGAGACAGGAATAGGATTATATTTCCAAAAGATCTGTGTATTTAATTTTCAGGTATGTGAAATACTTTTTAATGCAAAAAAACATTCAGGAAGGCTATTTATGAAGGGGTTAGTAAAGAGAAAATTCATCCCACTATTAAAGGAAAACAGACTTTGCCTATTACTGGCAAATATTTTTCTTTATCAGCACCAACTGGATGCTCTCCTGAGATGCCATCATGATGGATTTAATTTTCGTGATAATACGTGAAAGCAGCTTGTTTATTTTGTTCTTGCTTCTTTTGTTTACAGTTGTCACAAAGGCCTTTTTATGGGCAGAAAGTGTCTGGCATTTGGCTTTCACTCTCAAACCACTTAATTTCATTTTGTTTTTTTGTAACTCTTGCTGCCAGGCCCCTTCTGAGACCTGACAGTGGACATGCAGCTCCCTGTCAGGATAATCGGCCTCCACTGTCCTCAGACAAGTGAGGGAGGAGCAGAGCCACTCCAGGGTTGGCAAAATTTCTGGTCATGCAGTGTAGAATCCAGAGCTTCTAAGGTAGGACATGATAATGTCCCCTCTGACACTCAGCACAAAGTCAGACACAGTGTTGTTCCTGATTTCTTGGACTTATTTTCATTTATATTTTATTTTTAGCATCAGATTTTGGCAAGTTTTAGTACAAGGCTTAAGACAGCTTGTTAACTTGATTTTATTGATCTTTGGTTGTTGGAGGACATAGAGACCTAGTTTTGTGGAATATTACTAAAGGCCTTTGCCTCCTGGAAATTTCTGCTAAATGTTTAGATTTTTTTGCTCCAGAAACCACAAATGTAATTTTAATTTCCCTCTTGCATTTGAAGGAAGGAGGAAAATGCAGTTAAATCAATCTTTAAAATTTTGTGTTAATGAGGCCAAGTCAGGAAAAAATCCAGAAATGCTACAGAACAGCAAGGAACAAAAAAGTTTTTTAAAATAAACTTAGATCATTCTTGATTTTTCTTCAAATTCTTGAAATTTCTAGCCATGATTAGTGGCTTCAAACTATTCTCTAATCATTTCGAATTTACTTAAGCATGTGCCATGTCATGATTCTCAAATCATTCTCACAAATATATTTGTGACAGTGACTCTCTGAGAATTATCATGGTTAACAGTTATTTGACAATCATTTCATGACATCAACCATTTTTAAGTGAGAATAGATTATTTCATTGTAGAATTCTGAAGGGAGTAATCATAAAGATCACATTTACTTTTTGGGTTCCTATTAAAAAGTACATATTCTAGTGCTTTTACTTTTAACTTTTGTTTTTTGGTAGAATAGTTGCTTTAAAGATTAAAGGACTCCCAAACCACTGTTCTCAGGAATAGGTTTCATTTATTTTTCCTTTATATTTAGAATGACTTTTGAAGAAGTATCTCTAGGCACTCAAGTGTTTTTTAAGCATTCATATTTTATTTAAATATGTATATATAATATTCACACAAACATGTGTGAATTTCAGGCTGTGAGCTTTGCCTGTAGCATGCCCAACGTGGAAAATCTAATTTCTGTAATTTTAAGTTACTGCTTGTTTCTCCCATTAGGGAAACATGCTACAGAAGCTGATTTTTATCAGTGAAGGGGAAATAATTGCTTGTTGGTATTTGAAACTTATATTCTTCATTGGCTTTTTCCCTCCCTTCTGGGCTTCCCTAATTACCTCTCTTTGAAAAATTTTAAATCTTTATCTTAGGAATTTGCCTACCTTTCATATGAGGCTTGCTGTTTGAAAGATTTCATTCTCAAAGGCTGTGCAAATTTGTCTTTCATAAAGTCTGTTTTCTGTTTATTCTTCTGGATGTGTCAGATTCTTATCAAGCATTTATTATTGGGTGAGTCCTAACAGTTCAGGGATACTTCCAGAAGATCTATTAGCCTTTAAACTGAGCCTGGTTCCTTCACTCTTGGAATGATATCCTTAAAGACCTTTGTTCTTAGCTGTTCCACTCAGTCTTGCCCTGTACATGATACAGAGGAGTGGGGAGGACATTGTTAGCAAATGATTTTTACTGTCTCAGATTTAATAAGTATTTTTTGCCTTTTGCTAGATAAAAAAGCAACTTAAGTTGTAGACCTTGTTTTAGGTGGTGGAAGAGTAAAGCATAACTTGTTCTTTGCTTGTTAAGTAGTGTACTTCTATTTTTATTTTGAAATAACTTAGAAAAGCTATCTGAATTTTACTTGGGAAAATGTTTAGAAAAGAGGAGAAAGGAAGAATTCTTCTGTTGCTACTCTTAGTGCTTGAGACAGTCTTGCAAGTTTAATTCTAGTAAAATAATCAATTCAATGATAACAAATGAGACTAGTTAATTATTGGTACTGGCAAGACTGATATAAATGTTTGATCACTCTCATTTTTTAGAAAATGCAGATTCACCCATTTCCTTCCACCTGCATAATTAATTTCATTGCATTACAAGTATTACTGTTATGTTCTTATTGAAATGTGATGTCAAATTTAGGAGAGGCATGGAAATTTTTGAGATTCCTTTTATGATAAGCCATTTTTCTCCTTAGTATACTTAGTATTTTGTCTAAAACTATTAACATATGATTTTTATTGCTAATCATAGCTAAAATGTGTTTTGTGGCAGATGAAACGTGGTAAAGAACAAACACATTTCTTTTTTTTTTCAATAAAAGAATTAAGCTTATGTTTACCTCCTTATTTTTCTCTTCAGTGAATATTACTTCAGTATAGAAAATTTGGAACGGGACTTCTTTCTTAGGAGGAAGATGGATGAACAGGGTTTCTTGCCTATTTCTCTGATTGCCAGTTTCCACCGTGTTCAGGCCCTGACTACAAATGTTAATCTCATTTTAGAGGTAATCATACTATTTAAAACCGTTTTATGGATTATATGTTTGATATTTCATTTCTATTTTTGTGGGAGAAACTTGTTTCTTTTTTACATCTCCAAGTGACCAGTACTTGGAAATCCTTGACAGACTGCTTCTGCAGAATTTCCAGTAGACTTTACTAGTAGTGATATTCATATTTAAATTGGAGTTTTTGTGTTGTGGTTTGCCTGCCTTCTCAGTAAGGTTTCTGAGAGCTCTCAGAGTCTGACAAGCTTTCTTTGGAAGAAATTTTTTCTTCATAGTCACTTTTTATGGCAACTGCTACAATAGAACATATAACATTGACCTATGGGCACATCTACTTAAAAGAACAAAAAGGGAAAATACAGTAAAAGAAGAATACATGTAGCAAGGGACTGACAAAGATGCACAGGTCACTGATTTAAGTGGGTGGAAGAGCAGGTAGAGAATTACAATGGGAACTAAGATGTTGAGAAAGATGGTTAGGTACTCAATCAGAAAAGAGCCTAACATTTGAATTCTTACTTTTTTTTTTACTTTGGTAAAAAAGTATTGAATAAAATAAATTCTAGCTTAAATATGTAATTACTTAGATGTAACCTTGGAGTACAGTGAATAAAAATTAAATTGTAAGTGCAGAATTTAATATGCTTTTGTTATGTAAATTTAAAATGTACTTTGAGGGAAGAAATTATTAAATTATGTTAAAGCCTTAACACAATACTGAACTTTGTGTAATGAAGTAATGAAGTTATACTTTAGACACACTGCCTTTAATCCTGTCTGCTCTCTCCCCTTTCTTTTTGAATAATCTTTGGTAGGCATTCACTTAGGATCAAGATTCTGGAATCCTTGTGACCCTTAAGAAATGATTTCAGTTTTAACTTTAACTGAGGGAAACTTGAACATACATACAAGAAAATGAAAAAAGGAATGTATATGAAATAGTGAACTTGCATTATTTTCCGTTTGCTTTTAAAACGAAAAACTTAACATAATAGTTGAGAAAAAAATAAAATTTGCGTCCCCTTCTGAACTTATGTTATGTTTCTTATAGTTAAAAAAAATTATTCATAGATAGAAAAGACATTCTGTGACTTCCTGTATACTTTATTTCTGTATTCATTCTATATTCATTGTACACTTTAGTTCTAATTCATTTTGTAGCAAGAATTCCATTAGGATCTCATTACCATTAGGGTATAGTCTAGATATTTAGAACCAAAAATATTCACCTGTGAAGATTTCATCAATTCTTTTTTCCCTTTCTCTGCTTTCCTACTTCCCAAATTGATTTGTTTACCCCCTCCCCATGTTATAGGAGGGAAGTGGTCATGTTTCATCACATAATATTATAAAACTTTTTTCTTTGACAGTTTTTACATAGTAAACATAAAAACTTTTTACATTTGAGTATATACAAGTATACTCAAGGTACAGTATATAGAGTGCTGGAGTAAGCCGTATTGGCACAGTGGAAAGGAAACACCAAATGGAGTCACAAAGAATCAGCAAGGCTGAAAACAGTGCTGGTTCTGGTGTTAGGAAAACTCTTCCTAACAGAGAAGGTCTTCCTAAGATCTGACACATAAAACTTTGTGACCACAGGCAAGTCACTTGATCTTTGCCTACCTTCTCAACTGTAAAAATGGGGATAATCATAGAATCTGTTTTCTAAAGGTGTTGTAAGGATCAAATGAAAGATTTGTAAAGTACTAGCAAAAATTAGCTATTACAGAACATGTGTGAAAGCATTTAGCAACATTTAAATTAGATAGAGAAATTCTATATAGATGCATGAAGACCTTCAGAGTTTCCTTTTTATGGGTAGCATGCTGTTTACAGGTAACATGCTAATTGTATTTATTCAGATATTATAAAATTTCTCAAGTATACAGAGGAAAAGCTTAAATGACTAATGTTTTGGATGGACTAGTTGTAGAGCTGGCATATCAATGCAATTCTTAGACATACTTTGCAGATGACAATAATCTGGACCTTGAATTTAAAAGGGCAGATGTCAGGGCAGGAAGCAAAGCTTGTCCTGGCTGATGTTTAGGAATTGTGCAGATTCTTAATAAATAAATATGAATAGCTTTACATTTATATAGAGTTAATTTGCAAACAAATTAATTGGTGTATCTAATTAGATGTGCAATGCAGTGATTAAAAATAAAAATAAAATTGTAAGTGCAGAATTTAATGTATTTTAACAGTATCCTTTTCCTGTAGCATCTCCATTTTGCAATTGTGAAAACAGTTTGTCTAGATCTGTGATGTGATTGTGACCCTTAGCTTCTCCCTTTTTTTTGGTGGTGGCCACCTAAAGTAGGATGGATAGATGTATGGTACTTGTGAATTGACTGTAGCACATTACTGATTTTGAATTCTGCATAATGACTTAAATGTCATTTATTAAATGGATGTCAAGGAAAGGCAATGAAGTCAGTTATGGTATGAGAATTATATAGAACCAATGGGAGAGTCACACTAGTGCTGCTCCCCAAGAGAGGGTGGGGAAGGCCATGGATGGGTTGCTGCCTGCATCACTAAGGGGAACCATTAATATGGAGTCATTAAAGAAGCTTCAAGGAGGTGTTTAGTTTGGGGAAGAAGAGAGCAGGGGTGTATTCTAGGTGATGAGTATGGTAGGAACAGAAAGCGGTATATGGTTTTAGTATTTAGATTACTGGAAGTTTGCTTTTCCTTTACATCTTTTTCTTCAAATGAGAATTAGAAAATCAATCAAGAAAATTAGATTTGGAATTTTAATTTCAACTTTATTAATTTTTCTGTCCATCATTGGTCATTTAAGTTTCAAGGTTCCTCTTCATTTTTGTTTAGCAAAACAGAAATAGATGATGACATGTATACCTCAGAGGAAGTAGGAATATTCAAGAAGTTATGGTCTCAGGCTTTTGGAATTCTAGATTGTTATGGGGAATGTTGACACTATATAAAAAGCTTTTTAATCCTTGATGGTTCTTAATGTACTATGTTTGAAGAGGAACTTATGTTTAAAAGTCCTATGTTATGTTTAAAAGATAGTGATTTGTTATGTAGTTATTAACCAACAATATGTAATACTATCTAGCAGACTGGGAGTAGGGGATGTAGCTTAGTGAAAATTCTATATAGATGCATGAAGACCTTAGCATCTTAGCATCTTTGTCCAGTATCTTGGGTAGCATTCTGAGCTCATGAACCGTTTTTTGCACATCTAGACAATGTTAAGTACTGTGTTGGGGGATGGGGGCTCATTTCCAGGTCAGTTTCATTTAGTTATTCATTCAATTCAATAGACATTATATTTGAAAATTTGAAAAGTGCTAAGTCATGTGACAGGAATACCATCAAGAAGTTTATATGCTTGTGGAGAAGTGTAAGGATGGGTGGATAGGAGAATATCTATGACTCATAAATTTACCAGAAGACCTGATAGCAAAAGCAGAATCCAAATGAAAACCCTGTGAGAAAAATACTAGGATCAGAGAAAGTTACATGGAAAATCAGGGTTGTGAGGAGCGGATGTTTCTTCTAGAATTGCATGATAGCATATTAGATTAGTCATTTTGGAATTGTAGAGAAAAAACACTTGTAATACATAAAAGTTGGGCAAAACTTTCAACATGTTAAACAACATGTTTATTAAAAAACAAAACTAATAACATGTTGTACACCGCCAGTTTGGGACGTAAAGGGACTTAAAAGTTGAGGAATGAATAGTTTACAAGGGCTGCTGTGCCCTTGAAAGCAGGTGTCACAAATTCTATCAAAGTTCATTTATGTCAGTTGTGGATAAGGCCCTGTCAGTTTATTTTGACCCTGTATCTAAATGTAACAGATTTTTCCAACTGGTATCCAAGCTTATAGTCAATTAGAAGCAGAGGGTTCTGAACAGAAAGAGTCTGTATAAAAAAGTCTATATAAGTACACAGAAATGACTACACCTAGCTTGGCTGCAAAATGTGAGATACAAATCTATACATGCTTGTTCTTTTTGTTTGTTTGTTTTATTTTAACTTTCTTTTCTTATTTATTTATTTAAAAAAGTTTTTAAAGTTAATTTAATAATTGACAGTACATATATATGCATGGGTAATTTTTTACAATAGTATCCCCTGCACTCACTTCTATTCCGAATTTTCCCCTCTTTCTCTGAATAATAGTCTTAATGTTTTAAAACTGTACCTGAACTGGATATTAATTTTCCTTCACTAAGTTATTTTTCAAAGGGCCTAATTGGGTTTGAGTTTCCATGCAGGTACTATATAAATTACTGATAGAATGTGGTAGGGGATATTTTATCTTTTGGGACACAGTCAAAATCATAGATGTCCCATTCATTGGATTTTGGAAGCAAACATTGGGTTTTCAGTCTGTGCAGTGAACTGTGAAGTTGGGTACATGTTCTGGCTTAAGCCTGTGAAGTTAAAAGGCCTTAAGGCCTAAGCGGGAAGTGGGAGATTGTACTGTTGGTGATGTTATGTTGACCAATCGTTAGGAATTTAGTGATGTTAAACTGATAATATACAATCTATTTTTCATCTAGGCTTTGAAAGATAGTACAGAAGTGGAAATAGTGGACCAGAAGATGAGGAAAAAGGTGGAACCAGAAAAATGGCCTATTCCTGGCCCTCCTCCACGTAATGTGCCACAAACTGACTTCTCTCAGCTCATCGACTGCCCAGAGTTCATACCAGGCAAAGCCTTTGGCTCACATACTGGTAACGGCTTTTCTTTTTCCAGAACAGACAGTTTAGCAGTAGGAAAGGCTATGTGGCCCAATCTTCCTGTCCCTTTTTTAGTTTCTTTTTTTGGATTCAATAGAAAGAATAAAGTTCACACTATGACTTTCGATGCCCTGAATTTTATTCAAGTAATTCCCATAGAGAGCTACAAACTACCAAAAGCAGGGATCTGAGAGTTAAAGTTGAAACTGTATTCTTCACTCACCTCTCATTCTTTCAGATTGTTTTCATACTTTTGGTAGGCATGAAGTTTCTGCCTAATTGATTTTGATTTTGATGATTATTTAATCATATTTTTGTAAATGAATAAGGAAAACAACTAGAGGATTTTCAGATACAATATGCCACTTTTTTTCCCCAAGTAAATTTAATATTGGAATATTCCAGGTGTTCATCCTTGGAAAGTATTCTTTTATCCACAATACAGGTATAGTAGAGCACACGCAATTTACAATGCAAGCTTCCCTTAATTTCCCTGCCAATGTGCTTCAACCTTGACTTGAAGGGACACAGACCTTGTCTACACTCTGGTTAAAGCAGAATTAGGGCCTATCTATAAGGTTATTCTCACTTTGTGGATTAAAAACTGGTTGTGACTTCCACTTCACAAACTGCTTTGTGTTAGATGGTTTCCTGGAGCATCCTTAAGGCATGCCGCCTCGGGAAAAATGTGTACTAGAACTTTTTTCAGTCAGTGGGATGATCATCTGATGTACTTGGATGTCATGTGAACGGAATATGCAGTGGAATGGGTGACTCATTGAAAAGTCAAATCTAATCACTTTTGGAGCTATGTGGTCCAGCAAATCTGAAACTGGGACTGTCCTCATCTGCACAAGAAAGCCTGCTTTCTGACTCCTATTGCAGGAGCGTGGTTCAACACTACAATGGAGAGTCTGCCTAAGAGATGATAAGGTGGACTAGAGGACTGCTGTTGTCTTATAGACTCTGCCCATCAACATGGAAGTGGGCTGCATGGGCTACTCTTTCCAGGATGAGGGAAAGTCTACAACTATCATTCTGGAAATCTAGCAAGTGTGTGTGTTTTTGCTGCCAGGCTTGTGTGCATCAGCAGTGTTACAGAAATAGGTTTGAATGTGAAGGCATTTTCCAAACTATGAGGCTGTTTGATAATTGATCTACCCTTCATCAGCTGCTCACTACTGACAGAAGTTATGTATGTAATTAAATGTAGACTGATGGAGTCTTGCATCTATTCGTGAGTGTTCATTTGCTCAAGAATGTCTTACAATTTAATTTTTAAAATACAGAAAAGGAAAAAGAAGGCACCTTTTCCACTCATGAATTGTATTATTTATGGTTTTTCAAGGTACTTGAAATACCAATGCAGTCAGCAGTGATGTTGGGCAGTCTCGAGTTATTTTGACTTTTCTGATTTACTTTTGATTGTCCTAGCTGTTGATTTTCACCTCTGTGCCTCTCTAATCCCAGCAAACACCCATTGTAACATTATTTTATAGGAGTTAAAATGGCCAGGTGATTTTTCAAAAATTGAAGGAAAGATGACACTGCCTCCTGACAAGTAATTAATGTATGTTGTTTGTGCATGTCAGAGATTACTTTTCCTTTATTATGTAAAACATCATGGGGTTCAAGATGGAAATTCTAACCTGACCTAAGAACAGGAATTTCAGAGTTAATAGTCCAATAATGTTGCCATGGAAAATACATTTGCAGGGCAGATGGGAAACAGGTCAGCCAGATTGGAGATGCCATTAGTCTATTAATCATCTTTGCATTATTAATAAAAAATAAGATAATAAAATGAGAATGCCTTGTATATTTTTTGTGTGTGTTTTTATAACTAGCACTCAGACACATGCACATATTAATAGTGCCTCTAACAGTCCCAAGTGTGTTCAAACACATTTTTACCATTTTCAGGTTATTTCTAAAATACAAAATTTAATTTGATCTTAGCTTAATGAATGAATACCAAACTAGCGAAAGGAGCAGTCATGTAATTCTGAATTTTCTGAACCTTGAAATTTGAGGATTAAATCCTTGATAAATAGTATGTGTTATATGGCTGTTTTCATTTAAATTCCATCTTTGTTAATTTTCTGCCCAATTTGGGGGAGGGGGGATTCTGATTAAAATAACTTGATTGAGCTCCCCAATATGTCTTGATCACTTAAACTTGGTCTACTAAGGTGGTAAAAATATGCCTTTAAAAATGTAACTCTGGATCCCTGAGAGATCTCTGGATCTCTATTTGCATCCTGGTAGGGTGGGAAATTTATGTAAACCTTTTTCAGATCAAATGATATGGTGGATAAAACCACACCCTTAATTTGCCCTTTTCTGAGGAATTTGGGGGAGGGAAGGGAAAACATTTATTTCTCAAACATTTCGCTCCTCTTCATCACAGAAACAAGTCTTTTCTTTTCCTTCAGGGAAAATCCCTCATCTTTTTTTGTAGAAGCTTTCTTAAATCAGGTTGACTTATCTAATGTTGATTGGCCTTTGCAACAAGCAGAGGACTTTATTGCATCAGGAAAGCTTAAAGAGCAACTTGATTAGAAGAGGAATGGTAAGATGTTAGAATTCTTTTTCAAAAACACATACAGTGGTCACTCAGGAGGGTACTTTATGAACTCCCCCAGAACTACCATGTATACTTAAGCATGCTACTTAGTACTTTTCAAGCAATTCTAGCGGCACCTAAATATCTTCTAGTAATGGACACTCTTAGTCAAAAGAGTTAAATATTTTGAAAATGGAGGAGGGCGTGACTGCTAGAACATGCCCTTGGACTCTTATTGTTAGCATTCTTATTTCTTTTGGCAGGTAGCTTACCTATTTGATAAGGTCTTTGACTGCATGTCCATTGTGAAGCTGTTGATATCTATAAAGATATGTATCTTGATAGGTGAATTTTAGTTAGGTGTCATGTCAAAGGTTAGGTTTTTAATTATATTCAGATTTATTCATGCCCCAAAGGCTGTGGTTCTCTTAACATGGATAAAGTCATGTCAGCAGATGTAATGGGGAGGTGACATGATGTACTTTGGAGAAGTTTATTGGTAAGTAATTTTGCCCTTTAGCGACCTCCCCAAAAATGTAGTATGAGATATTTCCATTAAATCCTGTTTTGAAGCCTCTTCATAGCATGAAAGTAGGGTTTTACTAGTTATGCCACTCCTTGGCTAGTATGATCTGGTAGGATTAACTAGGAGGAAAGCCTTTAAGTGTACATAGCCATACATGTCTGGCATTTGGCCAGCCTAGCTAGTCTGAGTCTCATCACCAGGTGGTGAGCAGTCATCAGGTTAGAGTAGTTCTGTCCAAGGCTTCTCATGATACCTTCTAATCAAGTTTAGAGGGGAGGGATTGACATCTGCATTGGTGGATGAAGCACCCATACACTGATGAAAATCTCAGTTGTTTTGATCATGCCAAATGAAAATTAGAAAAACCTGCACCTGGTATAGGGCTGAATGGCATTTGCTGGCAAAATTTTTACTGGAATTATCTGAATAAGTGTTTAATGAGGCACTAGTTTTAAAAAAAGGAAGCTTTGTTTTCAGTTTAAGAAATATACCTGTATATAGAAAGTTATCTAGAATCAATTGGGCAAATTTGTAAGTTGCCAACCTTTAAATTCCTAAAAATATGGTATGTCTAGTTTCAGAAAGAAGAAATTTTTGGGAATTGTTTTTCTTAGGATTGGAACCATGGGAAAAATTGGGAAGGAAATGATTTAAGATTTTTGGAGAAGGCAATGCCTTTTAAATACTTAATATTTGAAAGATTTAAAAAATTTTTACTTTGTACTGACATTTGTGTTGACCTAAGAGTATCTGTCTACATTTTGAGTTCACATGATCTTCAATAGATAGACACACATCAATTTGTTCAGTGTTGGTATGGAATATAAGAATCATACACTTTAAAGTTTCAAAAATATAGTAATTTGTAGTAATTAAAAAAATTTCTGCTATATTGTATATGTCTTGTTTAAAAGCATTTCATTGCTTTTTCAGACCAAAAATATCTTTGCACTTTCAGTATTTGTAATTTCCAAGAATATTTGTTTGATAAAATATTGAATTTGGCATCATCTGAAAAATCCCATGTAGAACTTTAAGGAATAGCCTGTGTTCCATATTTGGTTTTTTTCTTCAAACAATTTTACATTTTTACATTGATTTGTATTAATGGTTAAAAAATGGTTTTATATTAATAAACTTGCTGGACACAGCAAACCTGACAAAGCAGGATATATAACCTGTTCTACAAATGAGGAAACTAAGGCCAATAGGATAAGTAATTTGCTTATAATTAGTTATAATTCTACTAATTGGAATTAGAACTTGGGCCTCCTGATTGTCTACAGTTTTTCTATTTATGACTTTTTCTGTTTTATTTTTATTACTTTTCACCTGCTAGAAATAATAGAGAATAGAGAAAATGGAAGCATCTCTAGCATTAGTAGTTTCTTTTATCACTTTGCATTCCATCTTTTAAAATTGATTTGCTTGCGCACTTTTATTTTTGTCTATGTAAAGTCATAAATTATTTCATTATAAAATCATTTCTCATTTTAAAATGTGTGGTAGTTTCTTCTCTCCACCTGCCATTTTCTTTTCAAATTTAGGGTATTTCAGTTTAGGTCCACCTGATTTTCTAGAGTCACAAAACTTTGTTTACCTTTCTAAATTCATAGCTAGATAAGTTAAAATAGGTGATTTTGTATCCTTTTAAATCTAGTAAACATACTTAAACATTTTCAATGAAATATGCAGAAAAATGTGGTTATGTGGATCAAGGATCAAACTGAAATATCATTATGACTTGCACATGTTTACCAGTGCAGTTCCATAGAGCTGGAGTTGCCTGCCTTATAGACGACCATAGGACATGCATAGAAACCTAATAAAGAGATAACTCACCTTTGAAAATGCCTATTTCTAAAGGAAAGATCATTTGGAGAGATAATTAGGTTATTTGACTTCATACTTGAGGAAAATACTCAATAGGATTTTTAACTTTTTTGTATAATGGTAAAATCATGGCATTCTGGCAAATCATTATTCACAGATTCATTAGAATATGGGCCAGGATAATGAAAAAAAAAAGTTTAATGTTCCCTCTTAGAATTTCACAAGAAAAAAATTTATCTGAAGATTTCAATCCCCTTTTTCATGGACAGATATCCCTAAATATCTATTCTCCTGATGTTTAATAAGTGACCCACTTCTTGACAGTTTTGTCAAAAAGGTTAAATAGTAAATGTGTGGTGGTCCTTCCAAAGCAAGATTGAAGCACATTCACAGGTCTGCACAAGGATTTGACTGTCCTTTCTGTATCTTTCCTGTGTTTAATGAAGGCTTCATTCTTTAAGACTTAATACTTAACACTTTGAGTTGTAAAAACCATAAAAATTTTAGAAAACAAGTAGTTTAAGTTATTAACTTAGGTTTATTGATTAATCATCATTCTTACATGGAGTAACATTTTCAACACCCAAGTTCAAAGAAAATGTAAGATGTGTAATAGAAAAGTAAGCACAGTTGTTTTAACTGTAGAACTAATTTAAAATTTTAGAGTCTGCCCCAAGTTCTCCAAGAATGGGAAGTCCATTGAGTCCAAAGAAAAATATTGAAACAAGTAACCTTCAAACAATGTCTAGAGGGTTGTCTACCAGTTTGCCTGATCTGGACTCGGAGCCTTGGATAGAAGTTAAAAAGAGGCATCGTCCATCCCCAGTTAAATTAAAGGTAAGCTATTACCATCTCCCGAATAAGGGACAGTATCCATTAGAGCAGGCTTAGGATGAGTAAGAGAATGTTCACACACACACACACACACACACACACACACACACACACACACACACACACACACACACACTCACTCACTCACTCTCTCTCTCTCTCTCACTCACTCTCTCTCTCTCTCTCACACACACAAAATTTTTTAATGTATATAAAGCTTGAAGGCCACTATCTAAAATTTTAATTTGAGGCAGCATTGCATCATTCAGATATGAACAACCTTAAAATGTATACTATTATTGCAGTGTATAAGCATTTCTCAAAAGCCAAGAAATTTTCTTAAATTTTTACGAAATGAGATAATGTTCTTCATGGTGCTTGGAAAGTTAAAACTTCTTGTATAGTTTATTTTTGATGTGGAGCACACACAATATATGTGTTGACTTAAACTTTATTATTTTCTCAAAGATCCTTCTATCCCACCTGTCCCCTCTGCCCCTCCCCTCAATTGAGAGAGTAAGAAAAACAAAATCTCCTATACATAGGCATAGTCAAGTAAAGTAAATTTACACATTACCCATTACAACATTCCTTTCTCCCCTCTCCCCTAGCCTCCCTCATAATGTTTTAGTCTGCCATCATGAGTCTATCACTTCTGCCAGCAGATAGGCAGCCTGTTTGGTTGAGTCCTCCAGACTGGTTATTCTTAGTTTTGATCAGAGTTTGTCATTATGGTATAAAATGTTCTTTAGGTACTGCATCAGTCAGTTTATGTTATGTTCAAAGAAACTCTTGGTTTCTTTGAAACCATCTCCCATCATTTATCACTCAGTAGTGTTCAATTACATTCATATACCATAATTTGTTCAACCATTCTTCAGATGATTTGTACCCCTTCAGTTTCCAGTTTTTGCTATTGTAGTTGCATTCTTACCAATAAGGGGAAGAAAAGGTCAGGATGATGATTTCATTCATTCAGGATGAATTTCATTCATTCATTCATTCATTCATTCAGGATGATTTCATTCATTCAGGATGAATGATTTCAGTGTGTATGTGTATGTATGTGTGTATGTGTGTATCTACGTCTCAGTATCTCTTAAAAATAAAGTTGACTGTGATATGCTTTATATTTTTCTTTTAGGACAATACAAAATAAATAAGGAGTTTCAAGATTTTAAGAATTTAAATTTTGGCATGCAAATAAGTAAGGATTTTAAGGATTTTATTTTTTTGTCACCTTCTCAGAATATGAAGTCTGAGTTGGTAGCTAAACAATTATAGCCCCCCCGGGGGGAGGGGGGAAGTCCTAGTTAATAATTCTGTAATTAATGTCAAAGGTAACTTGTCGGTTGTGATTAGTTTTTCAGGCTCATAATTCTAGGGAAAATAGGAAATTCTTTGTTTTGATTTTGAATTTTAATTACCAGGAAATTTTTTTTTAAGCAGTTATTATAAAATCGAGCTATACTGAAATGTTACCAATGCCCATTTTTTGGTATGGGAAAAAATAAAATAATTATTTCTTGGTCTTGGCCTTAGTGCTTTTTAAATGACTTCAGTGACAGAGAGAATGTTTATTAAATTTGTCAATGGAACATAAAACAGGAGTTGAAAAATTTGATAGTAATTGTAGCCAATGAAACATGGAATATTGAATTGGAAATTTAAGTTGAAGTTAGTTGATTTGTTTTACATAATTTAGAGTTATCAAAAAGCTGAATTTTTAAAAATAAATTTGATTTCAGCTCTTCAAAGTAATGACTTTATAAAGAAAGAGTAAGGAAACAAAATAGTCCTGGAGTAGAGAAAATTTATTATTCTAATTTAATTATCTTGAGTTACATTTAGATTTATTAGGCAAAAATAATAATCAGCTGCTTGATGTCTGCTGAGACCAAAGCATGAGGAAGGAAGGATAGAGAGATTCAGGTATGGAAATCAATTCTCTTAAATGTTAAATTGTGAGCTGTGTTATGAAAGTGGGTTTTACAGCCTTCTTTAGAGATTTTAAAAAAATAACATGGGATAAATTTTTTATCCTTGTGGGAGGAGTTGCTTACTTGAGCAGCATGATGAGACAATAGGCTTGTTGATTGTTATATTCCAAGTCCTAGCTTTTATTATATTCACAAATTTCAGTGTTTTCTATACCACATACAAAAAATGTCAAGTATCCAAACCCATTGACAAAAGTTATTTGCAGGAGGGGAAGGGAAAAAAGTTACTTGCTGACCATAACTTTATTGGTTCTTTAGAAAAGTGAAAGGGATTTTCATTTAGATTAACCAAAGAATGAATTTTACTGAGCATAGAGCAGTATTTTGAGTTGAAACTAGTAGAGTACAGAGGCAGAAATGACCTTTCCAGTAGTCATCCATAAAAGACAGTTAAGCAATTATTAGGTAATCTCAATTAGCCAATGAGGTCTGCATATCTTGTGAAACATTAAACTCTAACATACTAGGTGCCTCACGATTTTAGAGAAATAATTATTTGTGTTTGCCAATTATCTGTTTCCTCAGTCTTAGCACCATTCATAGTTTTTAAATATTAGAGAATAGTGGTTTCCATCTTAAAATTGTTATGTTTTGTGAAATTTTGAAAAATAACTGAGCTAACTTTGTCATTGACCTATTAATTAGGCAAGGCACTTGTTTATGAAAGAATGAAGAATTTCATATATGTAAATTAACATTTTGCTGAAGAACTGGTGGGTTGTACAAGTACTTCATATAGTTGCAGTCTTTGAAAATTGAGTTTATTGTCAAAAATGAATTGAATAATCCATACTCATTTCTAAATTCTATTGAATTTAGATTCTTCCCATTAACTTCTTTACTAAGTGATTACTCAAAGTTAAAAAAGGAACATGTAAAATCAACTCAGTGCATTCATAATAAGCTTTTAAAAAATCAACCCAAGCTGCAAATGATAATAGGACTTCAATTTCATTTGTATACAGAGTTTCTGTTGGCCAGATTCTCTTTATCAGTGCTAATTGGCAACTGTTAGATAATTTATACTAACAAAGCCCAAGGTCTTATAGCTGACATGTATAGTAGATATGACATTAGAACTTGAAGTACTCTTGATTCCAAGATCTAGTTTGTCTACATACTATACTATATATACTGTGTCTTTTATTGTGAATTTTAACTATTTAAGTATCTCACCATACTTCACCAAAAACAGATAAGATATTAAATACATGGGGCTTAATTATGTAGAGCATACATATCAAATGTATTTCAAAATCTTCCGAGAAGGGACCATGGAGCACATTTAGTTTCACTTCTACAAGAGATAAGGAAGTAGCCTATGGCCAGATATTCAATCAATATTTGTATCTACTTTAAGCCATATACTATGCTATGAGGTGAGTATGCAAAGATGAAATTAGCCAATGAGTTCTGCCTATCTTGTGAAACAGTACTTCTCAAGGAGATTACATTGTTTTGGGGAAGACATGTTCATATATACAAAGTAAATACAAAACTTATTTGTGAGGAAAGCCCTGGAAGATGGGGTGGGGGCAGGGCATAAGTAGATAACATGAGCTTTAACTTTGATGGAAAGTATGATTGTTAGTGATAAAGCCAAAAAGCACTTAATTTGTTCTTACTATATGCAGGACATTATAAATTCAAAGAAAAATTGATTACCTTTCTTCAGGGAGCTTGCATTCTTTTGGGAAAAAAAATGTGAAAAAGGGTCAAGGTAGGACAGAACTTTATAGGTATAGGGATGAATCTCTACAGAGGCAAGCTAAATTAGGTAAGTATTAGTTTTGATTTTTTCACTGAAACAGAGCTGTTGGTGGGATACTTTGCCATAAATTTATAATGTAGGTGGAACCAGAGTGAGATAAGGGGACAAAATTGAGGTATTATGTAGAGGTAAAATCAGTAAGATCTGACAGCTTTCTGGGAAAGGGATAAAAGAGAAGAAAGAAGCAGTTGCAAACCCTGGCGACTAATTGAATGAAATATGGATTAGCAAGTTAGGAAGGAGTTAGGAAAGGCAATTCTGTTCAGGGCATGAGTTTTGAGTTTGTGGAATATCCATTTTTGATATGATGCAGAATTGGAGCTCTGAAGGCTGGGGTATATCTATAGATTAAGGAGCCATCTGTCCAGAAATCACAGTAATAGTATATCACTAAAAAAGAGAAGAGAGCCTTGGATAAGGCTTTGGAATATACCCCACAGTAAGGCCAGACATACATAGATGATGAGCTGGCAAAGGGAGACTGATGAAGAAATGGCCACATAGGTAGGAAAGCTAGGAGATAAGAAACATCACGAAGGCTCTAAGAGGAGGTTGTGGTAGAAAGGTCAAGAAGCATTGATGACTGGGAAAAAGCTTTCTGCTCTTGTCCTTGAAAAATTGTTCTTGGTAACTTTGAAGGAAATAATTTTAGTTGAATGGTAAATTTGGAAGCTAGATCTCAAGGGGTTGAGGAATGAGCTATAATAAAAGCAGCATTGAATATAATTATCATTTATGGCTTTAAGGCTTTCAAAGAACCTTATATATATTATGTCTTGAGGTAGTGGTGTTATTCCCATTTTACAGATGAGAAAACTGGCATTGAGAAAAGTTAAAGGACTCAGACTCATAGCTGAGCTTCATAGATGAGATTTAAATGCAGGTCTTCTAGTGTTCTAGGTAGCTGCATTTTTAGCAGAGTACAATTAGACAGTAAAAGGGAAATACATATATCTTTTTTTTATATAGCTTTTTATTAGTTATTTATTTTATTTGCATGGGTAATTTTACAACACTGACAATTGCTAAGCCTTTTGTTCCAATTTTTCCCCTCCTTGCCTCCACCCTCTTCTCCCATATATATTTCTTAAATAAGGAAACCCACAGACATCTGTAGCCATCAAGGAAGGAAACAGATGTGAGAGAACAAAGATGAAGAAAGAATAATAGAAGGAGCAAAACTCCTCGAGTCCAACCAGAAAGCATAGAATTAAGGACCCAAGTTTTAAGCATTTGGTCTTAGCAGAGAAGTATGACTAAGGTATAGAGTGTAACAAGGGATTAAAGTGCTCCAAGAGGACAGCCTTTGAGTATGGTTGAAGGCAAAATCCTTTTTTTGAAAGAAGCAGGTATTAAGTAGGAACATTGGAAGTTTCAAGTGAGAGGGAAGGTATGGAGCAGCCACTGTGAGGGGGAGGGGTGCTCCTAGTGGCAGCACCAGGAGATATCTAATTCTTAGAATCCTACTTCAGAAACTAATGCGAAGGATTTATTTTTGGTATAATTATGAAAGTTTCTCACTACTGGTTGTAGAATTTTGGTAATTTATTTTAAAACAGGAAAACTTCATGACTCGGGTTATCCCAAAGAACAAATGTATTATGTTTTCATCTTCGCTTCACAATTATACTTTAAAACAGAATGGTACTGGAAAAGCACTGCTTTGTGATGTATGCAGAAAATTTCTGCATAGGTCTTTAATATATTATATATATTTTTAGTTTTCCCCTTCCAAGCTATATATAATATGTGTGTGTGTATGTGTAATTTTTTTGTTTTTTTTGTTTTTTGGTATTTTGTTTATTTTTTACAAAAATTTTATGCATAGGTAATTTTTCAGCATTGGCAATTGCAAAACCTTTTGTTTCAACTTTTCCCCTCCTTCCTCCCACCCCTTCCCCCAGATAGCAAGTTGACCAATACATGTTATATATTAAAGTGTAAGTTAAATACAATATATGTATACATGTCCATACAGTTATTTTGCTGTACAAAAAAAAATTGGACTTTGAAACAGTGTACAATTAGCCTATGAAGGAAATAAAAAATGTAGGCGGACAAAAATAGAGGGATTGGGAATTCTATGTAGTGGTTCATAGTCAACTCCCAGAGTTCTTTCGCTGGGTGTAGTTGGTTCAGTTTATTACTGCTCTATTGGAACTGATTTGGTTCATCTCATCGTTGAAGAGAGCCACATACATCAGAATTGATCATCATATAGTATTATTGTTGAAGTATATAATGATCTCCTGGTCCTGCTCATTTCACTCATCATCAGTTCATGTAAGTCTCTCCAGGCCTTTCTGAAATCCTCCTGTTGGTCATTTCTTACAGAACAATAATATTCCATAACATTCATATACCACAGTTTATTCAGCCATTCTCCAATTGATGGGCATCCACTTAGTTTCCAGTTTCTGGCCACTACAAAGAGGGCTGTCACAAACATTCTTGCACTTATAGGTCCCTTAATTTTCTTTAAAATCTCTTTGGGATATAAGCCCAGTAGTAACGCTGCTGGATCAAAGGGTATGCACAGTTTGATAACTCTTTGAGCATAGTTCCAAATTCCAAGCTATATTTTGAATGAAAACCCAATGACCGCCAGAGTTCTCATTGATCAGACATGTCCATCTTAAACATTATGCAACGGAAAAGAAATAAAATTTAAAACACAATATATGCTTGTTTGTGATTAACAGAGGGCATCAGTGAAAGAAAATTAGTTTCTTGAACTTTCTTCCCTGGCTTTCTTTTCCTCCCTAGTAACATACCTGTTTCTCTGTGCTCCCTTTCAACAAGTTAATTGATCTCTTTTGATCACATTTCCCAAGATTTCCCTTAGGATGGTTCTCTAGGAAAGAGAATACAGTACCAAGGAAAAAGAGGAGGGGAAAAAAGAACACATTTCAGTTGTAGCTCAGTGGACAGAGTACCAGCCCTGAAGTCAGGAGAACCCCAGTTCAGATCTGGTTTCAGACAACACTTCTGGGCTGTGTGACCCTGGCAAGCCACTTAACCTCAATTGCCTCAGCAAAAACACCAAAAAAAAAACAACCCCAAAGCAATAGCTCCATCATTGCATATACAGTGCCTTACCTCTAGTCTCCCTCCTTCCCAATCTCCTGCAAAGAAATGATGCCTTCTTTGGGACTCCATATCTACTGTTTTCTGTATTTTACACAACATCTCACAAACTATTTAATCAATAAACATTATGTACCTGGTATGTGGTAGGCACCGGGCTAAGTAATACACGGTAAAAGAAAAAAATATGGCCATGCCCACAAGGGAGGGAAGGTGTCAAGACACTAAGCTGAAAAGTCTGGAAAAGGTGAAGGATAAAGGGGCTAGAGAGTCAACATAGTCTGGCCTCAGAGGTGATAGACACGTTGAGAGAAGTATTAAAATGGTATAGTTGATAAGGAATGAGAAGAAAACTGTGCTGAGCCCCTTCCTTAAATAGAGGTCTGGAGCCCATGACTCTGCCCTCCAGTACAACTGAATACCTAGAAAAGTCCTCTAAACAAATTTTATAAGTGGTTATCTTAGTCTCTGCCATTGAGGGAAGAACTCTACCTTTCTAGGCAACTCTTAACACTTTGAATAGTCTTATAAATGGAAGTTTTTTCATTTGTCAGTCCTGACAGCCTCTGTGAAATTTACCCATTGTCTCCAACTAAGAAAATTCTCAGGTTCTTCCAGCAGTTTTCTCCTCCAAGTTCTCAGAAGATGTGTCATTACAGAATTGCCTAGCTGGATTGCTTAGAAGATGAAATCTTAATGTGATCCCTTGGCTTTCTGTTCCTTTCTGCCTTCATCCTGTACCATGGTCCCCCTTCTTTGTATTCCTGTCCAGCTGCTGTACACTTAGAGCCTTTGTTTACTTTTCCCTCTTCTGTTAGCCCATTGTAGGTCTGGATTTCCATACCCATAGCAAGGAAATAATTGTGCTTTTAAATAAAGTTTTAATTTCTTATTTAAAAATTTTCCCTTTTGCTGCTTGTACTTCAGTAATTTCAGCTCCAAAAATGGTGGTCAGTAAGAAAAACAAGAACATCTGATACTGACTACATCTCACATATATAAAATAGAAGTCCTTAAATTTAAAGTTAAGTGGAAACCAGCTTAGGGAGGCTAATTTATTTACCCAGGGTTACAAATTTTATGTACAATTGAGGTCAAATTTGAATGTTAGTATTTAGACTCAAAGACTTACATTCTTTTTTATGAGTAATTAATTCCTAACTCCCTGCTATGAGTCAGGAGGTATTTGTTATCTATAATTTTCATTGGTTACTTAATTATTCAATTTGATTAATTTTAAATTTACATTAATTTATCTCAGTTGTTTGAAACCAAAATTGAATCAGTGAAAGAAAGTAATTCCTGGCTAATTACTATCTTCAAATATTTTATAAGATATCTTATAAGCATATTTCTTTTTCTCCTTGAGGACAGAACTTAGTTAATTAAACTCATTTATACCCAGAATTCTGAGGTGCCAGTATTACTTTAAGTAATTACTATTAATCAGTTTTGTAAACTGATTAAACATAGGTATAAAAATAGTGCTCTTGAATGCATTTACAATAAAGCTTTAGTACATTAATATATTTTGTGTGATAATTATTTAGATTGCAAATTATTTTTAAGACAATTAGTTTTTCTTTAAAAAGTTTTGTGGTTGCTTGTTGCTTTTATATTACATTCGTTTGTGATTTTATTCCTCTGAGCTACTGTAAAGCTTTTTAAAAAAAATCTTAAAGTATTTTCAAAGAAAAATGTATTCTGCATATTGATACTTATTAATATTTTGTCCCAATTTAACTGTAGATTCCTATCAATAAATAACAAATTTTACAGTACTTTAGGGTTTGCAAAGTACTTTGCTTATAACAACAGTAAAGGTTAGACATTTTTATCTTTTTTAAAAGATGAAACATTGATGTTGAAGTGTTTCTGACTTGTGCATATTTCTATAGCAAAGAAATGCAGGCTATAACCTACATATCCCTTTTTCTCAGTTTGGTATCTTTTCAATTGTACCAGACTGCTTTATGGATTGGGGCTTGAGGAAATGCCACCAGTGCTTATTTTATATATAAGGGCATTAAGCTGCTTGGGCCACTGTTGAACTCCAAACTTGTAGTTCTGTTGTTCAATCATATCCAGTCTTTTTTGACTTCATGTATTATAATGTCCATGAGGTTTTCTTGGCAAAGATTCAGGAGTGTTTTGCCATTTCCTTCTGCAATGAATTGAGGCATTCCAGGTGATGACCTTATATATTAGAATATTCCAGTGGGCAAAAGTCTGTGCAGTTTCACCCAAACCTAATTGGATAAAAATAAGTTTTATTGATTGATTTAAAAAAAAATTTCAGTCTTTTCCAGCTAAACAGTACTATACTTCTCCATGAACACTTTTTTCTCTTCTTCCCTATTGCTTTAAAAAACATTTTGAACTTAACACACACCAGATAAAATGAACATTTCCAAGTGGATCTAAACTGACCATGAAACTAGAGATCTCACATTCAGCTTGCTTTTCTTTTTAAATTTAAAATATATTTCACATGTAATTTTCAGAGTGGCTGAATTTTCTATGATCATTTTTGAGCCTTTCTTAAAAAAATAGCTAAGAAAATAAATAATCTTTTTTTGATCAGGAACAGGACTGGATCATAGTTCTTAGTTCCTTATTCTTTTAGAAAAAAAACCTTTTCTGCAGATTTAAGGTCACTTAAAATTCTTGTCTCAGTGTGAATTTTAATGAAATTGACACTGAAACTAGATTTTTGATAGGTATTCACTATAAATTAGCCTAGGATTTAATAGGTACCTCCTATTGGTGGCAGCATTGTACTACATTACATATACTTTGTGAGAACTCAAAAGAATTTTAGGATGGGGTGTGTCCCCTATTTAAAAAGAATTTGCATTATAATTCGGAAGATGAAACAACTAAAATTTAAATTTTAAGCAAATATGTTGGGTATAAGGAAATTAGAAGTTGAGAAAAAGCATAGATGTGAGAGACTTTAATGTAAGGTTTGCTTTGTTGAAAAAAGAGAGGGAAGCAGAATGAAAGTGGGCATGGTCAAAATAGTGAAGATACCATGCTGACTGGAGGTGAGACAAGTGTTAGAATTGGGGGAAATGAAAATATACAGGAAAGGTGGGGGAGGGGTGGGGTGGGAGGGTGGGTCATGAATGATTTTATAATGTGACTGGATAGAGTATAAACAAGCTCTGAATTTAGATTAAGAACCCTCAGTTTGCCTTTTACTACCTGCCATCTTGTTTTTACCTTTATGAGCATCAGTTTCTTTATCTAATGTAAAGATGGTCAGCTAGTTGTCTGAGTGGCTCCCTTCAAGCGTAGGTATGTGAGTCCTTTGTTACAGTACTTACAAGTGCTTTGTTCATAGCAACCCTGGAAGCTATAAAAATTCTCTTCATTTTATTTGTGAAGAAACTGAGGAATAGAGTTGAACTGACATGCTTGACAGCTTTCATTGTTAGAGCTATATTGCTGTTACTGTTTAGCACATTAAAAATCAGGCAGTTTTAGACCAACATGCTTCATCATACTGCTGATAATAGGAAGCTATCATTGGCATTTTAAGAGCAATGATGTAAAAAGCTCTACTGTAGAAAGATTTTTGACAGTGACTTGCAGGCTGGTTTCAAACTTGTAAGCAAAAGGGGTGTGTGTGATAAGAGCTTGATAGTTAACAGCTATGAGGAAATGAAATTAGAATGTGAGGGCTAGACAAGATAATTTGAGGATCTTAGTGACTGACTGGACCCTTTCTGGCTGTGCATACCACAGTCTCATTTGGACTACATTGAGGCTCTTAAGGTATAGGGATCAACAAATTTTTAAGGAACAAAAGCTGTTTTTTGGTCCTATTAGAACTTTTTGGAAATCTCAGTTTTATACATTTTTCTTGTAGTTGAGATTTTGTATTAATCTTATTAACATCAGAGATTAGATAGGACCTTCAGATTAAGGAATGCCATTCTAAAGAAAGGTTGACCTGGATATGGGTATCATAGCCTACTGCTCCAACTTCAGGTTCAGCACCATTTACATATGTTTATTATAGTACTGACAAAATAATGATTTTTCTGCAGAAGAATCTTCCTTAGAATTAGAAGATTGACAGGGAAACCAACTATGTTGAAATAATTACCAAAATATAAAAAAGTTCATTGAAGCCAGGTTGAGATTTACTGAACTCAGTAATTAAGTTGGCAGCCTCATTCTCTTAAATTAACATGTCTTTCTGCATTCTGTCTTAAGGTTGGTATTTAGTATGGAAGTAAATGGAATAGAGGTAAATCACTTTTTAATTACTTTTTATAATCAACATCAGATGGAATATATTGGTAATAAGCACATTTTTATCTATGAGGGAAAATTGGGTGAATAAATGATTTTGTGTATCTGTTTTTTAGGCAAGCTAGTTGGTGCAGTGGATAGAGTACAGGAAGACTGAAGTTCAGATATGGTCTCAGACACTTACTCAGACACTTGTTTGCCTCAGTTTCCTCCTCTGTAAAATGAGCTGAAGAAGGAAATGGCAATTCACTCTATCATCTTTGATAAGAAAACTCCACATTTGGGTCATGAAGAGTTAAGATACATTTTAACAGCAGTTTTTTAGCCTCTACAATGGAAATAAAATAAATTTGTAAATGATTTCTGTTGTTTCTAAATAGCCAGGCTTGTATAATTTATGCATATAGTTTCAGATGTAAATATGTAGTTTCCACACTGTAATTTGCCTTAGTTAGTCCATCCTTTTGTGCGGAGAAGCAAAGAGAAAAAGATTCAATATGAGTGATTTTGAAATATTTTCTAAACATATATTAGGTGGATATAGACTATTTGATCAGTGGAATAGATTAGGTTCGAAAAAAAACCATAGATTATGTGGAAATGTTTTCAGTTAAGGGGATTTGTGGTAAACAAGGCATTTCATAACTTTTTTTTTCCCAAATTTTTTCAAATTACTCTAACACTGGCATGAATTTTTGTTGATAAGTGGGGAGTGGGCCAGCCTTCCTTTCCATGCTCCTTGTAAGTGCCTTTTTTTGTTTACAGCTTTCTGTATCTGAGCCATTGCCTTCTCACTTCCACCTCACAGTATTTATAATTTGGTAGCTCAAATGTGTAGTGCCCTGTCCTAGAAATTACCTGTATTTTTTTGTTTATTTTACTGTGTCACATTATTCCCTACCACTGTTGAACAGGGACTGCTTTATTATTATTATTTTTTTTTTTGTTGGCCAGTGACCAGCATAGTACCTAAAATATAATACATCTTTAGTATCTTTTTTTTTAATACATACTTATATATCTGCATGGACTAGTTATTTTGCTCAATAGAATGTAAGCTCCCTGAGGATACTCCATCCAGCATATAAGTACTAAAGCATGTTAATGATTTGATTCACTTAGTACAGGGGTTCTCTAACAGTACAGAGGTTCTCAAAACTATGGCCCGCGGGCCAGATGCAGCCCGCTGAGGATGTTTATGCGGCCCACTGGGTTATGGCAAATGGGCTGAGAGGTGGAGACAAAGTGTGAGTTTTTGTTTTTACTATAGTCCGGCCCTCTAACAGTCTGAGGGACAGTGAACTGGCCCCCTATTTAAAAAGTTTGAGGACCACTGACTTAGTAGATAGCATTAGAATGGTTCAATTGGTTCAAGTTCCAATTGTCTTATACTGACTTTGACCCAAGGCAAGCCTTTAGCCTCATAGGACCTTTAGTACATTTCAGAATGATTGATTGTAAGTTTTGGTCACAGTATTTCTACACCAGTGAAACGGCAGGTCTGGACCAGCCCTTCCCCTTCCCCCTTCTCCCTCATCCCCCATGATGCACTCTCTAAGCTTTCTTAGAGGGGATCTTGAATAATCCTCTGAATTTAAAAGAGTATGAGGTTGCAATGGCAAATGATCAAAATTTATTGTCTTGTCTTGAGTGAGTTAGTCTATCTCTTTAGAGGACTTCAGTCTTGTATGTGTGTGTGCACGCATGTGTGCATGCACTCGTTTGAGAGAGAGAGATTGGTCTGAGAGCAACCTTTTTCTAGCGAATTGGTATTTTATTCATCTGACCACTTAGTGGGACTATGACATAAGATGGGAAAATGACATTCAGGGTAGATTATATGTATTAATAGCTCAGTTATTATAACTTTACAGAATTAAACTCTAATTTAGTGGATCTGAATGTTCTTAAATGTGAAGGGCAAATAATTTTTCTTCAGGAATCAATGGCCACACCTGAAGAAGCATCAAATCAATCCCAACAACCTTCAGAGGAACAAGAACAAGAGGAGCTTGACTTTTTGTTTGATGAAGAAATGGAACAAATAGAGGGACGAAAAAACACCTTTACTGATTGGTCTGATAATGATTCAGATTATGAAATTGATGATCAGGATTTAAACAAGATTTTGATTGTGACTCAGACACCACCTTATATGCGAAAACATCCTGGTGGAGATCGTACAGGCAACCATGTGTCCCGTGCAAAAATTACATCGGAACTTGCTAAAGTCATCAATGATGGTTTATATTATTATGAACAAGATTTGTGGATGGAGGAAGATGAAAATGAACATGCAACAATGAAGGTAATTATTTTGATCATGAAATCTAGTGTTACCTAAATTTTTTTGGTAAATGTTTGAAAGAGAACTTTTCTCCTATTAATGCATTTTTCTTCCATAGAGCAACATTGTTGTTATAAAAGTTTCCGTCCTTTGTCATCAGACTTTTTGTGTGAATTTTGATGGTTATCAAGAGAGTTTTTGCCATAAGAAAATTTAAAACATGATTTCTTTAAAGCAAATATTGGTCTTGCAAGAAAAGTAATAGTTATATTACATTTTTAAAATTGAAAGAAATGCTTGTTTTTATATAGAATTTTTCAAGCAAGTTGTTTAAAATGAAAAGATACTTTTTTCTTGAAAAGAAAAGTCATTAATTTTATTAAAAAGCCTCAGCCAAAACTATATATTGGAAATTTATAAAGTTTGTAAGCTTTAGAAAGGTATTTTTTGACCCAGTTGTCCTAGATTTGGGAAACAGTGAATTGTAGTGGAAAGAATGCTGAATTTGGGATTGTAAGAAGTGAATTTAAACCTGGTTACTTGTGTGACCCTGAGCAAATCACTCAATTTCTGAGCCTAAGTTTATTTGTTCATAAAATGAGGTGATTGGAGTAGATGATAAATCTCTAAGGTGTCTTCTTGCTTCTAAATTTTCTATCCAGTAATCCTATAAGAACATTTTTAGAAAGAAAAAATTTTTTTTCTAAAAATTTATGGAAATATGACTAGTTGTAGGAAGCTAGCAGTGATTTGAATCCCAGGTATTGAGGAATAAACAGTCAAGTGTAGTGGAGTACTATAATGCAATTAATAACAAATAGGAGTAATATAAAGTGATGGAAAGACTTGACTATATTAATGTAAAGTGAAGGAAAATGAGGTTGGTTGGTTTGCTCATTAACTGACTTTGTAAAAGGAAAATAGTTCAGCTGCTAAAGGACAAAGACTTAGGGAAAAACACAAGGGAATATCTGAATTGTGTAGATACCTATATGTTGAAAGTCATTAAGGAAAGTTTAATAGTAAATATAATTTTAATTGGTTTTGTTTAAAATTCAAAATAGGTATTTTTTAAGCACACATTAAGATTTACAAACTTTTTATGCAAATTTTTTTTAACTTATTAATGTCAAAGCATGGTTCAAAGTCCCCTGGGGAAGACTTCTTTAATTCTCTTATTCAAAATAATAGCTTACTCCTCTGAAGCATCATAGCACTTTGTTTTTTATATGTATATATCTATCTGCCTGACCGTGTCTCTCATATGTGTGTATATGTATGTGTATGTGTGTATATATATGTATGTATATTTTATATTCATTACATATTTATCACATTCTTACTTTATAATAGATTTATTTGTTTATGTGTTTCAACTGTGAGAATGTAAGTTTCTTATGGACAGATCTTTGTATTTCTTCATCACTACTAAGCATCTTGCATATAGTTGGAACTTACCAAGCATTTTTTGAATAATTTTAATCATCTGAATTCACTTTATTGGGGAATAATTTTAGGAGTATAGTTAAGTTTAAAAGTGATGGAATTCTTTGCTGTAGTAAGAACTAGGACATGGATTATTTTGGTGTAACTTAGAAATTAAACCTTTAAGATATTAACATTTCAGAAAATTATATTTGTTGCTATATATTTTGTAAGTTATTCAGTAACTCTGAGCCCAACATACTAGGTGTTCTGCAGGTGGTAAAAGATAAGCATAAAACTTACCTTATAACTGAGTTGAAAAGGTAAGACAAGACATATGCAGAAGAAATAATTAGAGATTAGCTATAACTCAGGACTGAATGATATGATACAAAAATTAAATACTTTTGAGAAACTCAAAAGAATAGGAGGGAATAGGATTTGACCCAGAAAGGGTATTGTGGGCAGTAAGCAAAAACAAAAAAACAAAAAACAAAAAAAAACGAGTAGATTCAGAGGTTTGATTTGGAAAATAGGGTATGTGTATGGTAGAGGCAGCTTAGGAATAGTCTTGAGGACTAGACATGACTTGAGAAAGTAGTAACAAATACTACACTACCACAAGCTCAGATGCAGAATGCAGTTTTTAGGAAAATTAATATGTAGTGTTAAATATTCTAAAGAAAGGAAGGAAATCAGTTGGGAAGCTATTGCAGGAATTCAGCTATGAAGTAAGGACCTCTTCCTAAATTAAAAGGGCAGCAGGAAGAGAGGAAAGAAAAGAGAGGAAGAAGTAAATTGAAAGACTCTTTGAGATAAGAAGTTGCAGTACTTCTTGAATAGAGAACATCAAAAAAGAGGAAGATTTCCAAGGCAGTGCCAAAGGTTCTAGCTTAAGAAACAAGAATGGAAATATAATGATTTATTAAAATATGAGAGTTTGCAAGAGATGTACTGGAGGAAATAATACTAAATTCAGTTTTGAAAATGTTGAAAGGGGGTGAACAATTCAGTTGTGTCCATGTAGAATGATCCCAATCTTTTCAAGATCTCTTTTTTTTTCCCCCCTCAGAAACACAGCAGTAGAGAACAGAAATTACTGCTAGCAATGCAATATGGGTGTCCTGCAGCCTAATAGTGAGAGCTGAAGCCATGAACGTAGACAGCCACCAGGAGATTGACCAGGTAGAAAGCTAAGGGCAGAGGCCTGCAGATCAGATAGGCTCTGCAGTGGTGCTTGTGAAGGATAGGGAGGTGAGCCACGAGAGGGATAGTAAGTATCTCAAGAAGTAGCTCTTGTCTAGAAGGCACTAAGGACCTTTAGGCTAGGAAAACACTTTTTTGTGGGGACAGTGTCCTTGTTACCTCCTCTGCTAATGACTCTGAAAAAAGTGGGAATATGGCACTGGAGAAAGTCTGGGAGTATGGGCTTGAATGTCATCTTTGTTACTTGATATTTGTGTAACCTTAGGCAGTTTGTCTAAATTTCTTACTTTATAAAATCTGGGATTGAACTCCTTGATCTTTTGAGGCTTTCTTTCTCCCATTTATGTTCCCATGCTACAATATTTTACTTCCCAGGAATACCTTTTCAAGTTGACAAAGTTAAAAAAAAATTTGAAAAAAATTTTTTGAAGTACTAATTGTTTTGCTTTGTTTTTTACATATTTTCATTCTGAATATATTCTTTTTATCTCTTCTACAATTCAGCTATTTATTAAATAGTTATTATGTGGAAAGCACTACTAGGCAGTAGAGATTTTTTAAAAAGGCAAAGAAGTCTTTGACCTCAATAAGCTTAATACATTTGGTAGGATGCAACTTGTAAACTGTTAGCTAAGTGCATAATCATTGGAAGGGAGAGTTCTAATAATTGGAAGTGATCAGAAAAGACTTTTTATAGGAGATGGCAGGATCCATAAAAAAAAGTAAGGTAAGGAAGGGGAGTATATTAAAGGTGAGTGTATGTGTGGGAAGCAAGGGATAACTGGGAGAGGGGAATGTAGGAAAAGTCATGGAGGCTGAAAAGTGAAAAATTCATCATTCATAAAAAAGTTAGCATGTTAGGTTGGGTGTGTGAAAGAGAATACTATACTATAAAATGAGTTTGTAAATGGTATGTGAAAGCCTGATTACAGAGGACTTTAAATACCTGTCTCAGGAGTTTTGTTTTGACCTAGATGTGATTGCAAACCACTGGAGATTTTTAGCAGAACAGTGACATAATATTAATTTTAGACAGTTATATGGAGGATAAAATAGAGAGGTGAGAAACTAGAGGCAGGGAGACAGATGACTTAGGAAGCCATAATAGTCTAAGAAAGAGATGATGACTTGTACTATGGCATGCTTATATCAAGATAAGAAGAGAGATAGGAAAAATATTGTGATGATACAATTGCAAGTAGTCAAAAACTATAAAAAGTAAGAGAGAGGGAAGTCTCTAAGGTTGGGGTTGATCAGAAAAATGCTGGCCCTCAATGGAAATAGGTAATCTTGATGAATAGTTTGGGATGGAGAAGAGAATGAATTCTAGCAAGCTCTATTTTAAACATGCTGAGTTTAAGAAGTCTGGGTAACATTGAAGTGAACATATCTAGCTGTCAATTGTTGACACAGGATGGGAGTTTAAAAAAGGGATTGGGCATCATTTTCATAAGGGAAGATAATTTGATAATTTATCTTCCAAGTGTTTTTTATTTAAATTAATTTTTTAATTAAAAAATTTAAATTTAAATACAAAATGAGAAAAGAAAAAAAATTACCATATATACAGTAGACCATAAGAGAGGATTCAATACTGCATTTCCATTTCAAGAAATCTATGGGGGCAGCTAGGTGGTGCAGTGGATAGAGCACCAGCCCTGAAGTCAGGAGGACCCTGGGTTCAAATGTGACCTCAGACACTTAACACTTCCTGACTGTGTGACCCTGGGCAAGTCACTTAGCCCCAATTGCCTCAGCAAAAAGAAAGAAGAAAAAAAAATCTATATAACAAATACTACACATTATTTTGAAAACATGTGTATTGTTCATTGCTGTGCACTTTTTACTTTATATTTTTCTCCCTTCTCTTATCCACCCTAAAGAAGGTTACAAAGAATTGACAAAGGGTGGATGCATACACATATACATAGATATCTATAAATATATGCACATATACACATGTACATATATATGTACATATATATGTATATATATACACATGTACATCCATATATATATATGGATGTGATGCTTATTTCTGTTTCTCTGAAAGCTGATAATATTTTGTTTCATAAGTCCAAGTTTTCCCATCTTTTTCTAAATCAACCAATTCATCATTTATTGCACCACAGCAATCCTATCTGAAAGAGAGTCTATGAAAGGTTTTCCCCAATTTTCTTCATTCCTTCTGTTCTTGGCTACATAGGCTTTATTTAACCAAGAAATAATCAAAATTATCCTTTTTATACATACATACATACACACACATATACTTTATATAAAATATAGTTAAAATCTGAACACTGCTGAATCTACTTCCTTTACATCTTTTTTTCTCTGGTCTCTTTAAGTTACAGATCTTTTGGTCTTTCAAATGAACTTTGTTGTAATTGTTTCTAACTAAAAACAATTTTTAAGTAATTTTGAGATGACATTGAATAAATAGATTTCCCCCCCTTAGGCAATTGGGGTTAAGTGACTTGTCCAGGGTCATACAGCCAGGAAGTCGGTCAGATTTGAACTCAGGTCCTTCTGACAGGGCTGGTGCTCTATCCACTGTACCACCTAGCTGCCCCAGATAGTTCCCTCTTTAACCTATTCCTAATGAGAGTAAGGTTCCAGTACTACCTGTCCTCTCCTATTAGCTTTTTCTTTATCAGTATTATCTTTTATGTATCATTTATTTGTGATAATTACTTTTTTATGTTTTCTTACAGTTTTACCTTTTTTAGTATCACTCCATACTTGTCTCAGCCCATGCCTTTCTTTTAAATTATCTAAATAATGATGACAATCATGAGTACTTCAATATTTCCATATATACAAAGTAAACATTTTGATTTTATTGAATCCCTTATAATTGGTTTTTAATGTTTACCTTTTATTTCTCCTGAATGCTGTATGTTGGATTTTTCCCTTAAGTTTTGGGCTCCTGAAAAGTGTTGAGATAAAGAGAACATAAAAAAGAAGAGCAATTAAGACAAAGTCTATATATATTGAGGAGCACTTCAGAGGGAAAGGATGAGGAGGTAGTTGTTAAAGGAGGTTGAATTCAGGAATATATATGGAATAGTATAAGGTTAGAGGGAAGACCATAGATTTATACATTAAAAGCTTGTAGCCTTGGAGAGAACAAATTCAGTTAAGCTATGGAATTGTGGAAGATATACTTTAAGAGATTGGAAAGTAAATAGTTGATGAGAAAATGGAAATAACATGAGGAGATAGCTTTTTGGGAACTTGACTGGGAAAGGGAAAAGAATTGTATAATGATAGCTTGAAAGGATAGCAAAATGCTTTAAAAATGGGGGAGTTGGATACTGTTTTAGAGACTGCTATAGGAAAAAAGAAAAAATAGGGGACAATAGAAGAGTTTTTCTCAAAGGTGAGCAGAATAGGAGAGAAGAGGAAACTCATGGTGGGTGTCCTCTTATTCTTATTTTCATTTCTTATAATTAAAGAACTTCTGCTGAGAAGAAGTGAGGAATGGATTGGGGATAGGAGGTAGCTGAAAGATTTGCCCTAAATGCTGAGGAACACATAATTGAGAGTCATTTAGGGAAAATGAAAATGGTTCCTTTGCAATTGACAATGAAAGTTTATGTTGAAAAGATAATTTTTTTTTAATTATAGCTTTTTATTTACAAGATATACACATGGGTAAATTTTCAGCATTTACAATTGCAAAACCTTTTGTTCCAACTTTTCCCCTCATTTCCCCACCCCTTCCCCCAGATGGCAGGTTGACCAAAACATGTTAAATATATTAAAGTATAAATTAAATACAATATATGTACACATGTCCAAACAATTATTTTGCTGTACAAAAAGAATCGAGACTTCGAAATATTGTACAATTAACCTGTGAAGGAAATAAAAAATGCAGGCATCTAAAAAATTGAGGGATTGGGAATTCTTTGTAGTAGTTCATAGTTATCTCCCAGAGTTCTTTCGCTGGGTGTAGCTGGTTTAATTCATTACAGCTCTATTGGTGGCCATGTCCAAAAGATCATCTTTTTAATGAACATGAAGAATCCCTTTAGTGATGTTTACCAATGTTAAAGCAAATGCCAAATGTGAATAGTGTGAGTAATTCAAGCTTTAGGATTGGTGATAGGATAAAGGAAGTAAAGAATTCAGAGATTCTTACCTGTGGAGTCGGATGGAATAGTCTTGACTTGGATCTTTACTGAGACTAGAGCAACAGGGTTTGAAGGTCTTAATTAATATGAATGAAGAACAGGTTTATTGATGGTCAGTTATTCAGTCAATAAGCATTGACAAGAAAGCAACATCTAAGGTACAGCAGTCCCTATATGCGATGGAGACACATTGAAGGGTATATATGAGAGTTGAGACTGGTGAAGTGGGAAATCAGAATGTTTGAGGAACATCATTGTGCCCTAAGTAAGGTGTTTGAGTTTAGTCTGGAGACATTGTGAACCAAGTGGATCACAGAAGCTAAAGTTTGGTAATGTAGAATGATGGAATTAAATTGCAAAGTTATAGCAATAGAGGGGGATAGTTTTCTTACTGGTTATGTTGTGGTAACTAAAAGAAGGAACACTCAATCTAGTTTTACAGAAGATGGCCACTTTCTTCTAGAGGGGGCTGTTTTCTTGAATTCCAGAAGATGGCAAGAAAGTTGGTTGAAGTGAAGAAATTTAGGGTAGATAAGTTGGTTAACAAGAGAGCAAGGGTTTTTTGGGCACTAGGCAACATGAAGAGACACGTTGGACAAGTCAGTTATTGAACTAAACGATCTCCAATACCTTATTCAGCTCCACTGGTCTATTCTGTGGAAGAATAGATGAGTTGTAGATTGGAGAAGAGGCAGGCATGGATTGAATAGGGCTGTCACTGATTTACAATGAAAAGGGGAGTTAGGTTTGAGAATCTGTCTCTCATGAAGTGGAAAAAGAATCAGTAAGGCCATCTGCCCTCTTTAGTAATGTCCTTTCCTCTTTGCCAAATTTTGTTTGTCTTTACAACTGCCTCTGTGTTTATTTTTTGTATTGCTGGCACTTTGCACATACAGTCTTTTCTTATAAGCTTCTCACGTGTGTAAATTTGTATGCCAGGAAGGTGCTGCGGCTTTCCTGCTTCATCTTCTCTACAATCCTAGGACAGCCTAGTGCTCAGTAGTGCTGGTATCTGACTGGTGTATCTTCTCTTTTAAAGTGTATGTAAAATGTGTATCAATGTACATAATTATTTGAGGTAACTATTTCAAGCTATGTGCAGTATATTCAAAAGTGCAATCACTTAAAATGTCAGTTTTGTTGAATTTGTTGTAAACATTATGACTATGTTTGTTCCTGTTAACAGATTCATTTTTGAAATTGGTATGTACAAATTGTCTTTTATGAAATTATTTTCCAATTTAGTAATTAGTAGTAATGCAGCTTCCTTATTCTAATTCAGCAAGAAGTTGAAAACTTTAAGAAGCTAAATCTTATTAGTAAAGAGCAATTTGAGACTCTAGCACCTGAACCTCCCTTTGAGCCAAATCTAGACGTTCCTGTAGGACCCTCACAGTCTCAACAAGGTATGTAAATTTCTTTTTTCTCTACACTTTAAATCACTTTAATGATGTTCCTTCTTCTGTTTGTTTTTCTTGGTTCTAGATCATAGAGACTGCAGAGTACAGTCATTTATAAATTCTGTCATATAAATACAATTAGCCAACTATACAAATAAGCTTAAATAAATGTATTTCTGAATGCCCAGATTTTCCTGGGCAAGTGATTTCTAAATTGGAACACCTGTTATAACCGACTAACTTTATGAATGGGAATGGAATAATCATTTATTAGACAATTATGTGCCCCAGGTATCTGAGTTGAACACTTTGCAACTATTATCTCGTTTAATCCTCACAATTACAAGATAGATGCTACTATGTTCCCCATTTTATAGATGAGGAAACTGTCAGAGATTCAGTGACTTGCACAGAATCCCAAAGATGTAATTTTCTGAGTCTGGATTTGAACTCAGGCCTTCTTAACTCCAGATCATTATGTCCTTTTCCCCCACCCCTTTCTCACATTTCTTATTTATTCATTTAAAAAATGTTTTTTATTATTAAGAGGTTTTTATTTACAAAGCATACGCATGGGTAAATTTTCCAACATTGACCCTTGCATAATCTTTTGTTGCAAATTTTCCCCTTCTTTTCTCCCATCTCCTCCCCTATTCTGGCAAGTATATGTTCTTTTTTTTGTGCTAATTATCAGGAATAGTCCCTCCAGTCAGTAAAGGCTATGGTTACCTACATAGTGTTACTTCCAGGCTGCAGGGAAAGTTTTTGTTTTAAATAAATGAAGGGATCTCTTAGGTTGACATTTTCATGTGTGAAATTTGGTATCTAGTCATTCTCTCACTTGAGGCAAAGGTTCCTGAGAAAGGTGTAACATGCAAGCCCTACTATTTATTGTTATTGTCATAATGATCAGTTCCTGGGAAAGGTGTAACATGTAAGCCCTACTCTTTATTGTTATTGTCATAATGATCAGAACATTTCTTGAGAGCAGATTTTGATAGAGAGTATGGAGTTCCCTAAATGGATAGACATAGACCAGCTGGAGGCAGGTGTGGTGTAAGGCAGCAGGAGTCAAAGGCTTAGTACAGCTCTCAGCTCTGTCAATGACTGCTGACATTGGGCAAGTCACAATTTTCTTTGTGTGTTGAATAATTTCTGCTGTACTCAGTGACCTCTGACTTCTTTTCCAGCTTTAGATCAGTGATTTTATGGTCTTGTGACACTTGTTACTCTGGGGCAGTGGTGGGGCAAGGGCCACCAAAAAAAAAAAAAAAAACGGCTCTGTAAATCAGGGTAGACCTTGTGGTCTCATCTTAATTTTTTTGTCCTTCCTCAGTGTATCAATGGCTCTTTATCCAGAAAAGCAATTTTCTGTCGTCCTTGTCTCTCCATTGTGGCCTTCTAATTTTGATGCTGCCATTCTGACTATAGTGGAATGTAAATTTGAGTAACATATAAGACCTAGAAGTATGTAAGGAGCTGGGAGGGAAGAAATTAAGACACAGCCAGTGAAGGGCATTCTCAGATCTGAAAGCAAGGCATTATAGTGAGCTAGACAGCACTCTTGTTATTGAAGATTAGTCTATCAGGCACTAATGATACATATGTGAATATGAAGAAGAACCTACTCTGTAGGACCTCAGCAGTCTAGTAAATTCATTCATTCAACAACCATTTATGGAGCAGTGTAACAAGGTAGGGTGCCAATAGCTCTCACCTCTTATCTCATTGCCCTTTTTTTAGGGAATGGTTGTGATAGAATAGGCTTATGCCCTTTCCTCAGTTTCTGGTGCAATTGTGAGAGATGTGATGGTATACAAAAAGTAAAGATGACATGAAGATAACATTTCAACAGCAACTTTGTTTTAAAATGTTAATATTTTTAGTGAGTTGTGTGATTGAATAGGTTTCATTATTTTGGAAAATGTTGATTTAATATTTGTTATTTGTAGTAATTTGAAGGCCTAGTTCTAAGTTCCATTTATTTCGCAATTTGTTTTGAATGGTTGTCACAGGTAAAACTAGATCCTTCACAAAGATTACAAGATGCAGATAGGAGAAATGCATTTTTTGTCCCCTTTTCCCCCCATTTAATGGTTTTTTTTTTCAATTACATGTAAAGATAGTTTTCAACATTCACGTTTTAAAGAATTTTGAATTCCAATTTTTTCCCCTCCCTCACCTTCTTCCTCCTATAAACAGTTATTTTAAATATATTTACATATTAGTTAAGTTGTGAAAGAAAAAAGCAGAACAAAAGGGAAAAACCACATGAAAGAAAAAACAAAAATGAAACTATTATGTGTGCTTCAATCTGCATTCAGTCTCCATAGTTCTTTCACTGGATGCAAATGGCATTTTTCATTCCAAGGCTATTGGAGTTGTCTTGGATCGGTGCATTGCTGAGAAGAGTTAAATTGATCATCACAAAATTTTGCTGTTACTGTGTACAGTTTTCTCTTCATTCTGCTCACTTCACTCAGCATCAGGTCATGTAAGTCTCTCCAGGCCTCTCTGAAATCATCCTGCTGATAATTTTTCTTTCTTTTTTTTTTCTTTTCTTTTCTTTCTTTTCTTTTTTTTTTTTTTTTTTTTAATAACTTTTTATTGACAGAACATATGCCCGGATAATTTTTTACAACATTATTGCTTGCATTTACTTCTGTTCCGACTTTTCCCTTTCCTCCCTCCACTCACCTCCTCCCCTAGATGGCATACATGTTAATTATGTTATCGTATATCCTAGATACAATATATGTGTACCATATGTGAACCAAATAGTTTTCTTGTTGCATAGGGAGAATTGGATTTAGAAGGTAAAAATAATCTGGAAGAAAAACAAAAGTGCAAAGAGTTTATACTCATTTTCCAGTGTTTCTTTTCTGGGTGTGATTGATTCTGTCCATCAATGTTCAGTTGGAACTGAATTAGATCTTCTCTATATTGAAGATATCCACTTCCATCAGAATATATCCTCATGTAGTATCATTGTTAAAGTGTATAATGATCTCCTGGTTCTGCTCATTTCACTTAGCATCAGTTCATGTAAGTTTCTCCAAGCCTCTCTGTATTAATTCTGCTGGTCATTTCTTATAGAACAGTAATATTCCATAACATTCATATACCACAATTTACCGAACCATTCTCCAGTTGATGGTCATTGATTCATTTTCCAGTTTCTAGCCACTACGAAAAGGGCTGCCACAAACATTTT
The DNA here is from genome assembly GCF_048593235.1 of Sminthopsis crassicaudata. Taxonomy (NCBI): domain Eukaryota; kingdom Metazoa; phylum Chordata; class Mammalia; order Dasyuromorphia; family Dasyuridae; genus Sminthopsis; species Sminthopsis crassicaudata. Next base: position 167,213,462 of record NC_133622.1, on the reverse strand, counting down.
GGCACATACAGGTCCCTTTCCCTTCTTTAGTATTTCTTTGGGATATAAGCCCAGTAAGTCTGCTGATAATTTCTTATAGAATAACAGTATTCTATATCCAGCCATTCTGGAGAGCAATTTGGAACTATGCTCAAAAAGTTATCTAACTGTGCATACCCTTTGACCCAGCAGTGTTACTACTGGGCTTATATCCCAAGGAGATCTTAAAGAAGGGAAAGGGACCGGTATGTAGCAGAATGTTTATGGCAGTCCTTTTTATAGTGGCCAGAAACTGGAAACTAAGTGGATACCCATCAATTGGAGAATGGCTGAATAAATTGTGGTATATGAATATTATGGAATATTATTGTTCTGTAAGAAATTACCGACAGGATGATTTCAGAAAGGCCTGGAGAGATTTACATGAACTGATGCTGAGTGAAATGAGCAGGACCAGGAGATCATTGTATACTTCAACAACAATACTACATGATGATCAATTCTGATGGATGAGGCCATCTTCAACAATGAGATGAAGCAAATCAGTTCCAATTGAGCAGTAATGAACTGAGCCAACTACACCCAGCGAAAGAACTCTGGGAGATGATTATAAACCACTACAAGGAATTCCCAATTCCTCTGTTTTTGTCCGCCTGTATTTTTTATTTCCTTCACAGGCTAATTGTACACTATTTCAAACTCTGATTCTTTTTGTACAGCAAAACAAGTGTTTGGACATGTATATGTATATTGTATTTAATTTATACTTTAACATATTTAACATGTATTGTCCAACCTGCCATCTGGGAGGGGGGAAAGAGGGGAAAAATTAGAACAAAAGGTTTGGCAATTGTCAATGCTATAAAATTACCCATGCGTATATTTGGTAAATAAAAACTATTAAATTTAAAAAAAAAAAGTATTCTATTACCTTCACATTCCACACCTTATTCAGCCATTCCTCAACTGATGGGCATCCACTTGATTTCTACTTTTTTGCCAGCATAAAAATTGCTGCCTTGAAACATTTATTTGCACATGTGGATCTTTTCTCGTCTTTATAATGTATTTGGGATGTAGACCCACTAGTGAACACTACTGGTCCAAAGGGTATACACATTTTTATAATCCTTTGGTCATAATTAAAAATTGTTTGAGGAATGATTGTGTTTGCTGAATTTTGAGAGGCCCAAATAGGGACTGGGGTAGAGATGATGAGAACTCTGGGAAAGTGTTGCTCAGAGTATCAAAAAAGAATTTACAGAAAGACAGCTAGGATGTGCCAGGGGCAGAATTTGAACACAAGTCTTTCTAGTTCCAAGGTTTAGACTTTATTTTGCTCTGTTGCTTCACAGTGAAAAGGCAGTAATTTTAAATCACACACCATACACACACCATACAGGTAGAGTTCCATTTTTATATTTTTAGCAAGTAAGTGAGGTAAGGAGACGGAATTATTTTCCTAATATCAGTTGCTTTTGGGTACCTAGATCATAGTTCTTCCTAAGGAGCCTGACCCCTGAAACAAGGGAAGCTTGCCACAATCAGGGAGGGGATGGAAGGAAAGGGCAGTCTATGTATTAAGGGATTATAAAGATAAAGAGAGTAGTATATGTGGAGAGAAGTCCCATGATTCATTATTGTAGGGAGGGTGAAATATAAGTCTTCTCCCCTTATTCTTTGGTAGGTTTACTCTTGGGGGCCATGCAAGGAGTCCCCTGGAGGTTTATAGATCCCTCTTTGAACACTGCTTTATATGATACTTAAAAGAATGGGAGCATGATGCATAGTGAATCTGTATCAAATTACATGGGCAGAGCTGTGAAATCATGGTATCTCATCATGGTAAGCTGGTTTGGGATAAGAATTTATAAAACTGTATTCATTAGAGAAATTATGATCATCAAATTTTGGAATTGTGCTAACATTTTAATTGTCTTCCTATTTTACAGACTTGACTGATGAACTGGCTCATAAATTATTTGGTATTTCAGAAGTGTCTTCAACAACAATGGCTCGTTCTTTGCCAACAGCAGTTCCAGAATCTCCAAGAGTTCATCCTGCAAGAACACCCAAAACACCCCGTACACCTAGATTACAAGATCCAAACAAAACGCCAAGATTTTATCCTGTTGTGAAGGAACCGAAAGCCATTGATGTGAAGGTAAACTGAAAAACTCTAAATATTAAATGAGATGTGCTTTTAAAAGTTTCTATACATTTTTCTGGCCTACTTTAGATCCTAAGAAGTTCATACTAAAATGTATCTGTGACCTCACTATTGCAAATATATCTTCTAAATCATGTTTCTCATTAGGTCTTATGAGATTCTTGTTCATGATATTCTTTCTAGAAATCATAGGATCATTAATTTTACACAAAGAATTTGCCCACTGAACTAAAATGAGCTGTTATGAGCTTTTTAAAAAAAATATTTCAGGTACCAAGACAGCACTTTACCTGATTATGTCTCATTTCATATGGATGTACTTGACCTTACCACTTTTTCTAATTAAATATTTCCTTGACTCTCTTTCATAGTCTTGATTATTTTCAGATCTTAATTGGTAATATATTATTTAGTTAAACTAACCATCTACACTTTCCATTGTGATGTTGGACATCTATAATTTATATTTTTCAAAAATTATGATATTTCATTATTTCTACACTGTGAGGAGAGGTCTTCTACAAGATTTTTTTTGGGAGGGACGTGTCTTAGAATAAATTAGGACCCCAGAACACATTGTATGATTTTCTAAATGGTCTTCAGGACACTCTTTTATAACCCTAAGCTGAACTTATTCTCTGTCTGCACTATCTGTCCAAATATTTGTTATTGATCACCTAATCCTTCACATGTGTCCATCTGTATATTGTAGACTCAGACTTGTGTTTACATATATTAATAGAAGTTTCTCTCTTGAGTGGTCCCTATGGATTTCAATCAGTTCATTGTCATCTACAAATAGAATTTTGGAGAAGACCTCATTGCTTTTAGCACATTCCGCTTTCCTTTCAACTCTGTGCAGAACATAGTCTGAGGCAGTTGCAAATGCCTTTAGAACTCACAACTATTTGGCTTGATATTACTGATTTCAAGATATTGAAAAAAAAAGCGTTATCTTTGTGGTTGCAGAGGATCATTCCTATGGTTGCACATGTTAAAGAACCTTAGGAAACTGCCTTGGTGGAGGAACCTCAGTGCCTCAGTTTGTCCAACCAAGTTATGCTTTTTTAAAAAATTAAAAAAAAAAAAATTACCACTTTACCTTTCACTCAGTTTTGTGACCCTGAAAGTGTCTTGTTTTTTAGGAAGTCATTAGAAAATATCTCTCTTCTCAAGATTTCCGTCAAGGATATCCTTGTTATGAGAAGATGAGCATAGACCTTGGTAGTTTCTCTTCCTTCTCCCAAGATATCTTGAAAAATCCATCCTTAAGTGCTTTCAAAATTTCCACCTTCAAAGCATCATTAAGATATAGGAATTCATAAATAAAATTACCTTAGTGATGATGCTTTTGATGAGGAGATTACTTCTTTGAATTTGTGTAGTAAAGTTGAAGACATAATGAAATGATGAAGCTTCCTACTGCCTTAACCTCCTGTAGGTAGTTTTAACTACGAGCAAAACTACTTGTTTAAGTTATGAGACTAGTAATGTGTGAGAGAGAGAGAGAGATGTTTTGAGTTTTGTGACTTCATATGATTTCACAATGTGTTATCCATAGTATGAAAATGTTTTACCTGGTTTACTCTCAGAGGGTTTTAATTTACTTGTTAAGTTCACACTACTGAAAAGTAATTGCAATGTTTGACTTCTTTTCTTTTAGATTCCAAGAAAGAGAAAAACACGGCATAGTACAAACCCCCCTCTAGAGTGTCATGTTGGTTGGGTAATGGACTCCAGAGATCACAGGCCAAGAACGTCCTCCGTCAGGTAGGTACAGGATCTTTTGTTGTTCTTGATTGCACGTTATTAATGGGGGGGACAGAAGATATTGAGATTGAGCATTTGAAAATTGATGTGGCAGCTACCACAAGAGGGCAGAGACTATTTTCTCTTTTTTATTATGATACCTTCCCTTCCCTCTCTCCTGACCTTCCCTTCCTCCTCAGTTTCTAACACAGCATCTTGCATGTAGGAGGCATTTAGTGAATATTTGATGAATGAATGGAAAATGTTTCTAGGATATAAGAACCTAGAGACTGGAAAAATAGAAGAATTATGAGAAGAGGAACAAAGGATGAAAAGTAGAAATCGGTAGTAAATATGATAATAGGTCACTATTTGCGTTTTAAAACATAAATTCTTCTTTCCTTCTTTTAAGTGAATACAGATTTTCCAAAAAAAAAAAAAAAAAAAAAAAAAAAAAAAAAAAAAAAGACAGTTTTTAATCTTAATTTGCATATTACTCAGAATAGTAAAGATTCTCCTTTACAGAGGAATCATCTTAACACAAATCATCTCATTTTTAAATAAGCTAAACATCACTAGGTCATATTGTTTGTTTTGAAGGGCTCCCAGGACAAGGAGGCACATTAGTGAAGTCTTCAAATGGAAGCTGTCTGTCTACCTCCCTGTCAGGAGTATTGGAGAAGGGGTTTTCTCAGTATTCAGATTTGGGGATCTAATCAAGGTTTCTAATTCCTGATGTTTAGCAAGGTTTTTTTTTGGTTTTTTTGTTTTTGTTTTTTTTTGTTGTTGTTGTTGTTGTTATACCCTTTTTATATACAAAACATATGCATGGGTAATTTTTCAACATTGATCCTTGCAAAAAACTTATGTTTCAACTTTTCCCCCCCTTCCTCCCGCCCTCCCCCTTCCCGCTGAGATGGCAGGTAGTCCCATATGTGTTAAATATGTTAAATACAACATATGTATACATATTTATACAGTTATCTTATTGCACAAGAAAGATTGGATTTAGAAAGAAGGTAAAAATAACCTGAGAAGAAAAAACAAAAATGCAAGTAAACAATAACAGTAGAAATGTTATGTTGTGATCCATACTCATTTCACATAGTTCTCTCTCTGGGTGTAGCTGATTCTCTTCTTTACTGAACAATTGGAACTGATTTGGATCCTTTCATTGTTGAAGAGAACCATGTCCATCAGAATTGATCATCATGTAGTATTGTTTTTGAAGTATATCACTATATACTTCAAAAATAGTGATATTCTGGTTCTGCTCATTTCATTCAGCATCAGTTCATGTATATGTCTCTAAGCCTTTCTGTATTCATCCTGCTGGTCATTTCTTATTGAACAATAATATTCCATAACATTCATATTACCACAATTTACTCAGTTATTCTCCAGTTGATGGGCATCCCTTCAATTTCCAGTTATTTTTGCTACTACAAAGAGGGCTGCCACAAACATTTTTGCACACGTGGGTCCCTTTCCTTTCTTTAAGATCTCTTTGGGATATAAACCCAGTAGTAACACTGCTGTATCAAAAGGTGTGCACAGTTTGATAACTTTTTGAGTATAGTTCCAAATTGTTCTCCAGAATGGCCGGATTCTTTCACAACTCCACCAACAATGTATTAGTGTCCCAGTTTTCCCACACCCCCTCCAACATTCATCATTATATTTTCCTGTCATCTTAGCCAATCTGGCAGGTGTGTTAGTGGTATCTCAGAGTTATCTTAATTTGCATTTCTCTGATCAATAATTATTTGGAGCACCTTTTCATATGAGTAGAAATAGTTTCAATTTCTTCATCTGAGAATTGTCTGTTCATATATTCCTTCATAAATTCTTTCCTCCTCCACAGGTCTGAGAGGTAAACTATCCTATGTTCTTCTAATTTATTTTTAATCTCATTCTTTATGCCTAGGTCATGAACCCATTTTGATCTTATTTTGGTATGTGGTGTTAAGTGTGGGTCAATGCCTACTTTCTGTCATGCTTATTTCCAATTTTCCCAGGAATTTTTGTCAAACAATGAATTCTTATCCCAAAAGCTGGGGTCTTTGGGTTTGTCAAACACTAGATTATTAAAGTTATTGACTATTTTGTCCTTTGAATCTAACCTATTCTACCGATCATCTATTTCTTAAACAAAACCAAATGGTTTTGATGATTGCTGCTTTATAATGAAGTTTTAGATCAGGTACAGCTAGGCTACCTTCATTTGATTTTTTTTTTTTTTCCATTAGTTCTCTTAAAATTCCTAACCTTTTGTTTTTCCAGATAAATTTTGTTGGGTTTTTTTTTTTTTTTTTTTTTTTTTTTTTTAGGTCATTAAAATAGTTTCTTGAGAGTCTGATTGGTATAGCACTAAATAAACCGATTAGTTTAGGGAGTACTGTCCTTATTATATTTGCTCAACTTATCCAAGAGCATTTAATATTTTTTCAATTGTTTAGATCTGATTTTATTCTTGTGAAAAGTGTTTTGTAGTTTTGCTCTTATAGTTCCTGACTTTCCCTTGGTAGATAGATTCCCAAATACCTTATACTATTGACAGTTATTTTAAACGGAATTTCTCTTTGTAGCTCTCTTAGCAAGGGTTTTAATCACAGGTCATTGAAGTGTGGGAGGTGGTGGATTGCTCTTCTTCACTCATCATCATCATCACATGTACATTTTTTTTTTTAGTATATATGAAAAAATAAGAAAGTTCTTTAGCATTAATGTAAAAAGGACCGAGCAATTTCTATATATAATGTAGGTTTTGTAGTGTTTGATGATAAGGGCTTCTAGTCCTTTTCTTTTTTCTTCTTTTTGTTTTTTTATTAGTTTTTAATCGATGTTTTCCATTTCTTATATCCCATTATATTCCATCTTCTCATCCTTTTCTACAAATAATTTCCTCTCCCTGATTACCTTTGTGACTTATACTGCTTTCCCTGGGTTAGAGAAAAACACTTCTTAGAACTTTCTTTCAGACATACATATTAGTGACTTCAAAATATCCTTATTGAGTTCAGCTTAGCATTGTTGAGTATGTTCTGAGAACTTTTCTGTGTGGATTGAGGTTCACTTAATCGATAAGCATTTATTAAATTCCAGGCACTGTTAGGAATAGAGAAAGAAAATCTCTACTCTCAAGGAGTTTTAGTGATAGGCCCCATGCAGAGGTATGGAGGCCAAAGATGGATTGGTACACACAAGGGAAGGGAGAAGCCATCTTTGTAGACTGTAGAAGGGAAGAAGAATGTAATTAGGCAGAGGTCAGGTTTTGAGGAGTTTTTATTCAAAGCTAAGGAGCAGTTTACAGTCTCTTTTAGAGGCATAAAGACCGTTAGTGATTTGTTGAAAAAACATGTTTGGTAGCTGATTGAAGGATAATTTGGACAGGCAGATTTCATAGAAGTACAACATTTGTGAGTTCAAAAGGACCTCAGCAGTCCATCCAATCCACACATAAAAAAAGGAATGTTTACATAATGGCCCCCAAAATCATCATCCAGCTTTTGCTTGAAGACTTCCCAAGAGAGGGAGAACATATTTTTCATATCTCTATTCATTCATCCATCTATCTTTATTTATTTCATATTATAGCTCAAGAAGGCTCTGATACCTTTGGCCTCTTCCTCTCTTCCCCCTGGAATATCTCCAGCTCCTGGCTCCTTCCTTTCTCTCTTCAAATATGTCTTTATCCTTAAGAAACAAAAAATTTAAAAATGCCCTTTTTCTGAGTTCCAGTTTTCTATTTCCAGTTCCCTATTTGGATATTTCAAACTGAAATAACTTTGACCTCTCTGGCTGAGCATGTATGTCCTAAACAACTCATTAACTGTGCCTCCCAAAACATGGCTTTTCCCAACTAACCTATTGTTGATGAAGAAACCAGCCTGCTCTAGATCAGCCGTGATTGCAGTTATTTCCTTTTCTCCTGGAGCCCCTCATTTCCTTTGTGACTCAAGTTTTCTCCGGAGTCTTTGCTAATTTTACTTAGCTTCTAAAGCCATCACCCCATGAACTCTCATATTGTCTGAGTGCAAATGAACACAGTTATGTGTACACAGATTCTTTTGATCTCTGTCTCTCGCTCCTTTTCTCCTTTATGCTAGAATATAGACTTGCAGGAGATAGTATGGCTTGTGTCATTTCATATTTTCAGCTCCTAAGCAAAGTACCTGTCATAATGATAAGTAGTTATTTAAAAACCTGCCTCTGCTCAGAGAATCCTAGTGAACTTCCTTCATTAGCTTCTAGGGCAGGACAGGATTCAGCTTCAAAGGCCTTCTCTTCAAAGTGCTTCTTTAGACTCTCCAGACTGCGTACTCTTTATAGATGGAAAGTGTGAATAAGCTGCTTCTTGCTGCTCTTGCTCTTTCTGCTTTCAGGCCATGACATTTTAGCACCTGTTCCACAAATGCTCTCTTTGGCAATTCCTAGTTCCCTCCAGGCCTGTAATACTGACTCTTCTGATATTATTGGTGCTGTTTATTCCCCCTCTCTCTTGAAATCACTTCATATTTACTTTGTGTACAGTTCATATTCACAATGGTGCATCTCCTCACAATCTAAATGCATTGAGAGCAGGAGATGTCATTTTTTTGTCTTTGTATTCTTGACACTTAGCCCATCTGGGAGCACAGCTTCATAATGCCTGCTGACCAATTGATTGGTTGTTAGAACTGTCAGATGCTTTTTCAGAATTGCTTTAACAAATTTTCCATTTAAAGTACATCTTTATGTTCTTTTGGAGGAGCTAAGTACTTGGATAATTCCAAGAATCTGAATATTCTTTTAGAACATTTAGGAATATATTAGTAAAAAATGCTTCAATTTTTAGTCTTTAAAACTAAAACTTCTGATTAACAGGGTTTTGTGCTTTTTGTTTCCTTTTTTTTTTTATCAATTACATATCTCAACAGATTCTTGACATTCATTTTTAAAAGTTTTGAGTCCCAAAATCTACTCTTTCCACAACCCTCACATTGAAGGGGCAGATAATTTGATAATAGATTATACATTGGTAATCATGCAAAACATTTTCATATTAGCCATGTTTCCAAAGAAAATGTAGATTTAAAAAAAAAAAGGATCAAAGATAATAAAGTTTTAAAAATATATACTTCAGTCTGCATTCAAATATCAGGTCTTTACGGTGGATAGTATTTTTCATTATAATCTTTCAGAATTTTCTTGGATTATTGTATTGCTAAAAATAGCTAAGTCATTCACAGTTGATTATTGTACAATATTTGCTGTTATTTTGTATGATGCTTTCTTGGGTCTGTGCTGTATCAGCTCAGGTTTTTCAGAAACCATCCTGCATGCCATTTCTTATAGCTTAGTACTATTCCATCACAATCTTATACCTACCACAACTTGTTCACCCATTCCTCACTTGATGGATATCTCCTTGATTTCCAATTCTTTGTTTCCACAAAAAGCTGCTATATTTTTGCATAGCTAGGTCCTTATCTTTGGTCTCTTTGGGCTATAGATCTATCAGTATTATGTCATATGTGTGTGTGTGTATGTATGTATATATATATATCACCCGAGGCTGGGGTTAAGTGACTTGCCCAGGGTCACACGGCTAGGAAGTGTTAAGTGTTTGAGATCAGATTTGAACTCAGGTTCTCCTGAATTCAGGGCTGGTGCTCTATCCACCGCGCCACCTAGTTGCCCCCTAGGTGCCCCCTATGCCATATATTTTTAAAGTACATTTTTATTTCTGTCTTTTGCTTTTTACATTATCTGCATTACTCTCATAATCTTCTGCATCCCTGTCCTGGAGAGCTGAACTGTATAACAGTATTCTCATATTTAAAAAAAAAAAAGTTTCTTGACATTTCAATCTCAGTAATCTTAGTAATGTATACACACATATATGCATGTTGAGTATCATGTATACATTATCTATCACATTATATATATGTACATATATATATGAAAATATAGAAAATAAATTGTTAATTAATAACTCATTCATATTGTAGTTTCTCAAAGTAGATCTCTTAGCATCTCAGAATTTTAGACTTTCTCTGTTGGGTCACGAGAAAACTTTAAGTTCAGGAGTCCTATATCTTGTGTCCTAAACCCCCTTTGAAGGCTGTTGATTTAGTTCTCTGAATACTATTTTTAAATCTATCCAGTAAAACAATTAGGATTTAAGAGAAAACCAATTATATTGAAATATGCTTATCAAAACTTTTTTGAAAACACCCTCACAGACTCCAGGTTAAAACTCTCTCCCTACTTCTCCATCTCCTTTCCCCCATTTTAATCGAGTCCTTTCTTTTTGTAAGAACCAACTGAAATTTACCTACTGCTTACTCTAATGATAATAAAGATTTATGTGACCTTTTAAGTAAATTTATGTGATTTGTGGAACATGGAGACATAATCTTATAAAGAAGTAAATGGGTGATGAATTACAACATGCTTTCTTTCCTTGGCCATGCATACACATATATATGATATATACACATATATGATATATGTGATATTTAACATAATCTCAAATGCAGAGTGGTGTCCCAAAAGTCTTAGTGCCATTGATAGCTTAAAAGTGTCCTCAGACTTTTTTGGATGCGCTTGGAGTAATGAATGTCTTCTGTCCTTTACTAACGAGTTTGCTAGTCTCTGGATGGCCTTTACGCTTAAAGTCAGTTTTTGAAAGAATGGAGCTCTGAGCCACAGATGCTCGGGCTGCACCTAAAATTTTCCTGTGCAATATAAGCATGTTGCTCCAGATATTAATGCAGGTTTTTTTATTGGGTTCCTAACAGGACATTCTTATACATATTTCATTGAATTAGCAGAAAGCCAGTGCTTGCTGCTTTTGAACCCTCTCCATTTTATAGTAAAAGTGGATTGTTTGTAAATATGACAAGACTCCAGGATAGAGGACAAGAGCTGATCACAGCTAGCAAAACTTGGGTTTGAAGTGTCCTGCCTATGAAAACCCATAGTGGCTTGTGAGAGAAAGGCAAGTCAATTTAATCTCTCAGTGTTAATGTAATTAACTTTCTAGGACTGTGAAGTGCAAAGAAAGTGCCCAGTCTTTGTGGTGTAGAGGACATAATCCTTACTTGAAGCTGCATATGCCATTGCAATTCATGGCTGGATGCTACTCTCTTGACTCTAGCTTCCTAAAATCCCTACAGCTTTTGGCTCCTCTCCCTCCCACTTCTTGGCCTTGCCTTTACTTTTATTTATTTATTTGCTGAGACAGTTGGGGTTAAGTGACTTCCCCAGAGTCACACAGCTAGGAAGTGTTAAGTGTCTGAGGTCAAATTTGAACTCAGGTCCTCCTGACTTCAGGGCTGTTGCTCTATCCACTGGGCCACCTAGCTGCCCCTTGCTTTTATTTTTTACTTAACAGCAACAACACAAGAGAGTGAGAATGCTTTTTTATTTTTTTTTTTATTTTATTATTTTATTTTTTTCTTGAATGCTTTGAATTTTGTATTTCTACTACCTGCATGATGTCTGATTATAAAAAAATAATGATTATTTGGTGACTAGAAGTTTTACTATTGCTGGAATTTCTTAACAAGCTTTGCCTTAATCAAATTTGTGCTTTAAAATTTAATTTGATTGATGCTTAATATGTCAAACCACCAGGAGACTGCCAGTGTGAAATTTAGTTATGTTTCATATAGCTGCTGAATAGTTACTCTTCATATCCCTCTAAGGTACTTGCTTCTAATTTGTTTTTTTCTGTGATTTAAACAGAAAAAGAGCCATTTTAATAGCATGCTTTTCTACTAACAAAATGTGTTAGGTGTGTGGAAATGTTTGTTAAGCATTTGTAAGTAGTTTTATGTGACTGGTAAGCAAAGCTTATAGTCCCAGAATTTTTAGCCAGGTACATGAGCTAATCCTTAGGCTCATGTTAATTGTCAATGGTGTCTCTTTGGGAAGCAAAAACAAGGAATAAAGATGCATGCAACATCTTCATTTCCTGATAAGACACACCATTATGTGTGTTAATGATAGGAAGATGCAAATTAGAGAAGCCCCTTGGACCTGAAATTTGGGGTACTTGCTTGCTGCTTGCTTATCCCAGACTCCTTTCAGAAATGATGTCTTTTCTATTCTTGAACATAATCTCTTTTACCTATGCCTTGGACCCTGTAACCTTGGTCTCCCCACTTTTTTCTTCTTTGGCATCATTAACTACTCTTGTTTTAAAGGTAAGTAATATAAATGAAAGTTTATTTTAGTTTAAAAAAATCGATGCAGCTGAAGGTGAACAGGGCCATTTACTTCTGATTATTTTGATCATTACTTCAGTTTTTAATTTATAACTTAACTTTCTGGTTTTTATGTTTTTGATTATATATAATACAGGTTTCAACTGCTACAAATTTTTTATGGCATAGTAAATTAATTTTTTAAAAAAAATTAAGGTTAGTTTAGAAGAATTCAAACGGTGATAAAACAGTGCAACTTGGTTTTGCTTGTTTATTTCTTTGTGCAGCATGCGGTGGGAGAGAAATGTAACCAAAGCTTTCCAATTAAGTTTTTTTTGTTTTTATTTTCAAACAGTAGTTCAAATGCTTCACCCTCAGAAGGTGCACCACTGGTAGGAAGCTATGGATGTACCCCTCATTCTCTCCCAAAATTCCAGCATCCTTCTCATGAACTTTTGAAGGAAAATGGCTTTACTCAACAAGTATATCATAAATATCGTCGAAGGTGCCTAAATGGTAAGGTTCCTATCAGTTGCCTATAGTTAAAGATTGTTAAGTGAAAATTTTTTCTATTAATAGTATTTTTAAAACTATGGGGCAGCTAGGTGGCACAGTGGATAGAGTACCAGCCCTGAATTCAGGAGGACCTGAGTTCAAATGTGGTTTCAGACACTTAACACTTTCTAGCTGTGTGACCCTGGGCAAGTCACTTAACCCCAGCCTCAGGGGGAAAAAAACCACAAAACTATGAAATTTCTATTGTTAGAATTCTTTTTCTTTCATTTTAATAAAATTATATCATGCTAGCACTAGGTTTTTGGAGGTCAGCTACTAATAATTATAAGTCATAATTATTAATCCTTTCTGTAAAAATCTAAACTTTTATTTATCTTTAAGTTTCTCTATAGCATTTGAAAGTTAAAATCATTAATCAAATGAACCTTTTTTCATTCTTAAGCTTAAATTTTAGCAATAAATTTAGAGTTCTGGAAAATTTTTTTGGATTTCTTCAGTAGTTTGAAGTGTTTTTAAAAAAATTAATTAAGGTTTATGATTTAACCCTTTTGATTTAACTAATTTTTAAAACATTAGTTTTCTTGATTTAGGTTAGTGGGTTATACATATATGTGTGTGTGTGTGTGTGTGTGTGTGTGTGTGTGTGTGTATATGTTTATATATATTTATGTAAACTTATTTTTGTCATTTAAATTTTTCCAGAGAGAAAACGCTTGGGAATTGGCCAGTCCCAAGAAATGAATACCCTCTTTCGTTTCTGGTCCTTTTTTCTCAGAGACCACTTCAATAAGAAAATGTACGAGGAATTTAGACAACTTGCTTGGGATGATGCAAAAGAAAACTACAGGTCAGATGGTTTCCACAAAATGTTGTTTTGAATTTTTCATTTCATGTAGAAGATGACTTCTTCAGATAATGCTGATGTATTCTGAATAAACTTAACATCATTCTTAAAAGAGGCCTTATTGAAGCATCTTCATTCCCAGATGCCTTCTTTAATAATGGCTAGTGTTTTATTTAAAACTTATCAGGAAAAATCAAGTAGATTCACATGTAGTTAGATGAAATTATGTCTGATGTATATATGCATGTGGTGGTTTTTTTTTTTTTTTTTTTTGTCTTCTCCTGCAGCAGAAGTTCAGGCCCTCAGACCTTTACAGTGGATATGGAGGGAAAGAAAGGGAATAATATTCATTTATCAGGTGTCTGCCTGTTGTATGCCTGGCATGGTGCTAAGTGCTATTCAGCTAGTATCTCAGTTGTTTCAACTACTCTGGAGGGCAGATGTGCTATTTTGATCCTCACTTTACAGTCAAGAAAAATGAGTCAGGCAGCAATGAACCAACTTGTTGTGGCCTTTGGGCTTTGCCTTCTCTCTATCCCATACTTTTCTTTGCTGCTTACAATAGAGTTTAGCCTGATATAGGAGAAGAACAATACCTTAATTTTTACTAACCTGGCTCTTCCATTACTCCCCAACATTCTTGGATCCAGGCTTGCATGCACAGGGAAAAGCCAGAATATAACTTGCCTGCCATCCTCCTATAAGTCACTCTCAAAGTCTCAGCCAAGAATAGGAATGAGAACTCTATTCTGTATACAGTGGCTTTTGTCCCAGCTAATTCTCAGACTGTGGTGTAACTAGGCCTACTGGCTGACCTGAAGGAAAGTGAGAGGAGACACACTACATGAGCCTTCACATGCCCAGTGAGGTGGTCTCTGATGTTGGAACGTTGTGTGCTTCTGCACACACAAAAACAAATATCATTTCACCTTGTTTCATTCCTCTTCACACTTCACTTCCTAAATAATACCATGATGGGTGTTTCTGTGTTGCTGTGTTCTAGACCAAGGATTTTTAAACTTTTCCCACTCATGATCCCTTTTCACCAGATAATCCCAGGTATATAGATATACAAATCAAAAATTTGCTGATAAAAAATTATAATTGCGCAATCCTCACATTCAGTTATATGACCCCATCTTGGTTTACGACCTACAGTTTAAGAAATTTTGTTTTAGACTTATTTGGGAGTGATACTAGCTATAGTAGATCAGATACATTCATTCATGTCACTTCATGTTCTCTGTCACTTCCTGCAGTAGCCTGGTTCAGTCAGCCTTTGTGAAAGACAAAACCCAAATAAGAATAGTTCTTGAATCGAGAAGCTTCAGTCAACAGCTAATGTGAAGAATTTAGTTGTGTAATTATAGAAAGTAAACTAGTATGCCGAGTCCTAGTTCATATAGCTCCTCAGTGTTCCTAGAACATTACAAAGACATGAGCATTTCCTATTGTCAACTTTTGCCTTCTCTTCCTAGGGAAGAAGCATGACTTTCTCATTTCCTTTCAGGAAGGAGGGGCTATTTGGAGTTCAGTGACAGACTATGCAGGATAGTGTGTGCAAGGGTGGTATAGGCAGGGCATATAGCTGTATATGGAGGCCAGAACTTTGCTTCTCATTCCCTAGAAGAAGAGACAGTTGTCCCCACACACCTTGTATTTCAGTGTAATACAGAGTTACAAATTAAATAACAAAATTATGTAGAAACTAACTTTAGATTTCATGATAGTAGCCTCAAGTCACATATTCCTTTTCCATTCTCCTGTTGAAAAATCCAGCCATGCCTACCTATTCTTGATGACTCTTGTCTTTGTGTCCTCCCTTTAGTTCACCTGGCATCTGGAGGAGTACAGGGGAGTACTTGAGCTACAAATACAAAGGAAAATATTGTATAGAAATTTACATTCCAAAAATCAGCTATGCTAATAGCTGCTTCATCCTTTTACTTGGATTATCATCATTAGTGCTCCTCTTCATTTGTTGTAAATTAGTGAGTTGATTATATTATCATTGAAAAAAACAGATTCAACAATTGAATGTTTATCTCTCACCTTCCTCATCCCCTTTCAGATATGGGTTAGAATGTCTGTTCAGGTTTTATAGTTATGGACTGGAAAAAAAATTCAGACAAGAGATCTTCAAGGATTTCCAAGAAGAAACCAAAAAAGATTATGAATCAGGTATGAAAGCTTATTTTCTCATATTTGAAATTTGGGGGCTGATCCTAGTAATGAATAGTTAGAGTAATAATTTTTTAGGAGCATGAAAATCCAGGACTTCTTGGGTTGAGTTTGATAAAGGCTAGAAAAGCCATGTGAAGGTCTTTCTCATGTAATTGCCTTCCTGAGTTGCTGGAAAATGACAAATGCTGTTGATAATGAGGCAGGGTGATGTTGGTTGGAATGTTATAGCCACTCCTTGAGTGAAGCACATGGACATTTTTGAAGTTGTGTTATCAAGATGTTATTAATATGTTCAATATGTTAATCATAGCATCTGGTCCAGTATAGTAAGTGTAATTTTTGTGTATATTGTTCTGTTAACAGGTCAGCTGTATGGACTAGAAAAGTTTTGGGCTTATCTAAAATATTCCCAATCTAAGACTCAATCTATTGACCCAAAACTTCAGGAATACCTCTGTAGTTTTAAGAGGTTAGAAGACTTCCGAGTTGATGTAAGTTTTAAAATCCTTCTCTGTAATCTTTTATTACATTTGTTTTTTAGTCTGATGAGGATTGTCAGCAACTTCCTTAAACTTTTATGTTCTCCTCAATTTCCTCAATGAAGTTGTGATAGACTGTCCTTTTATATAAAGATGGGTGGCTATTGTACTCTGGGCTCTGCTCAAAAACAGAAGCCATTATCCTAAAGCAAAATGTTTTTAAACTATAGTATTTCATGCTTTCTCTTTTTACTTAATCAGTAATATTTTACATGTTTGAACAACATGTCTTTTTTTTGATTATCTTTAGCACCAATAGGAAAACATTTAAAAAATTTTAATCTTATTGAATCCTTTCCTAAGGGCTGTCTAGGCCAGTGGTTCTTAAACTTTTAGGGTGGAAACCTTTTTGGGTTTCCATAATATCTGTTCTTTTTTTTTAACCTTCCAAAAGCCCACCAGAAAGTTATTTAGAAACTGACAGTTGTGATGTCCATTATTACTTCTTTGGAGCTTTCTCCAGACTTCCCCGAGATACTTGGACAACTCCCAAGTTTGAAACACTTGTGTGATGGTCCATGTCATGATTGGGGGGGAACAAAGCTTTGTGGAGATCAACGGCATGACTCCATCATATAGAGGAGGGATGTGGAAAAATTATGGGATAAGCAAAAGAGAAGGGAGAGAGATAAAACTTGAGGTATCCCATGCTCGCAGAGATTTGGAAAAAAGAGGAGAGAGGAGGCAAACTTTTGGGGGTCTCTTTTTTAAATCTGTACTTAATGACCTTGAGGTGGAATTGTTTGATAGGTCCATCCATGACTATGTTCCTTGGGGAGTACCCTTCTCTGGGATAGGTAGTAAAGCCATTTTTCTCAAGTAGCCTAGTCAGCAAGTGTTTTTGCAAAGCTGTAGTCCTGGCAATTCCTTTTAAATGTGAGCCAGGAACTTATGTCTTCTCTTAAACATTATTGTTAGAGAAAAGGGAAGGGAGGCAGGGTGTGACTTAAAACAAAATAAATTGTTAGTCTCACAGTCCAAATTCCAGAGACCCTAAAAAATTTGTTAGCAAAATCATTGGGGTTTTAATTGTTTTAGAGGTCTGGAGTTCTAAGAAGGCAAAGAGACTTGTTAGGACTATAAACAAATTACTAGAAAATAGTAGAACCTGATTTAGAAATCAGATTCCTCTTGCCCCCAAGACCATGATTCTTTGACCTTTTTAGGTTGCCAGAATCCACATCTCTGGTTATTTAAACCATATTCCCTTTGTTCATACACAGCCTCCTATTAGTGAGGAATTTGGGAGGAAAAGACATTCTTCAGCTTCTACTGGTGAGGAAAGTAGTCGCCGTAGACCTCCGTCCAATTCTTCTTCAAAGCCACTCAATGCTGCCAAATCTCCTGCTACCCACCAGCCTCAGGTCCCAATAAACTCTCCCCGAAGGAACGCTTCACAGGAGTCCATTGACAATTTACCCCAGAATGGCGCTGCCTCAGAATCAACAGACGGCGAGATGCCCGAGAAATAGACTCTTGTGAAAGCTGTTTGCCCTTGAAATCAGCATTTACATCAGTATTTTATTTCAAGGATCTTTGGGGAAAATGTTTTCATGCTTGATTGTGGGGGTTGGAACAAAGAAAGGGGAGACAAAGGGTAGCATCTCCTAACACGAGAAATTCCAAACTTTTCCCCTAATTTCTAGTGAAATAGGTTAGGTTTGGGGACCTTCAATAGAGATCCTCTAGTAATGTCTTTTGGTTTCAGTATTTCTGTCTTAGAGCTATTGTTTACAAAAACTGCATTCCCTTATTACATGCAACAAAAAAAATTGGAATGCCTTACATTTCAGCTCATGCTTCTTAAAGAAGAGAGAGTTTGTTTTATTCACCTCAGCCATAGAGCTTTCTTCACCCATTTTCCCCATTATCAACTAATATTTGTACTTATCAGAGACAAAGGAAGATTACGTGTGTATATTTTAAATTCAGAAAGAGGATCTGAAGCAATATGTTCACTCCCAGATATATAAATATTAAAGGAAACCTTTTTTACACAAGTGACAGTACATGGGAGGACCTGCAGTTACATTGAAGTGTACGCACTTTGGGTGCTGGGCTTTTGCTTTTTGGTGTGTATGTTTTTGGGGTGGGGGTGGGAAACTCATATTCAGGATCTCCATAGTTAGTGTTGTGTTGGGTATGAAGTTGACATCTATCTGCTGGTTAAGTTTTAGGAGAGATTTGCTTTTTAAATTGATTCTTATATATGAACTTGAGCAAGTAATTGAAAACTGGGTTAGGGCTGATTTGAGTATTGTCCTAAATTCATTAAATCTTGCACTACTTTATAAATACATCTGCTGTTTATACATTTGCAGGTGGGTAATACGACAGTCAGATTATCCTCAATTTAAGAGGTATTTTGTTTTTCCATTTTGTTTCTTTTAATCCTTATTTTGTGCTCATAAAGTGTTTACAAGAGAGTTATAGCAGATTGATTTCTAATTTTTTTCTTTTTTTTTCTTTTTTTTCCTTTTTTTTTTTTTATTTGCCATTTCAACTGATGTAAATGATAGTTTCAGTTTATTTTGTGGGAAATTAAAAAATAAAGCACTCATTCTGAATTGATTCTGAATTGATTTTTAATTTTTTTTTTCTGTTAAGAGGTATATTTATTTGAAAGCTGGAATTTAAAATTTTTGTTAAGGGGATAACTTTTCATTCTGTGAGAGTTAAATCTTAATGGCAACCTTGTGATAAATTCATTTTTACATTTAACAGTTTGATTCAAATACATTTTGGTGTTTTACAAGCAACTGGATGTCTAACACTGAATTCTTTATTGTCTCATGGGGTGTGGATTTTGTCTTTTTCTTGTCAGACAACATTGAAATGTGTTACACTCCCTTTGGGTGGTAGGTAAATAAGGGGGTGATTCATCAATGATGAATGTCCCTTAGTGTCCATTTTCAAAGATGACTTCAATGTGCTACCTTTCAGGGGCTAATTTTTGTAACTTGGTGCCTTCAAATAGGGGGAGATTGTCAACTAGTTTAACCTTTCAAAGAACAAATTATACCAGGAAATGGGTATCATACCATGCAGTTTTAGTGGGTTAGAATAATTCTCTCTTCCCCCTGCAACCCATTAGTATGTAAGCTCCTTGAGGGCAAGGACTGTCATTTTAAAATCTTTGTACTCCAGCTCCTAGCACATAGCTGGCACTTAATAAATGTTGGTTGAATCACACTGAATAGAATTATGAATGTATTTTTACTTTTGAAGTAGATGTGAAATTCTGACTCAAAAAAAAATAGCTGCATACAATTTTGTTTCAAAGTTTTTTTTTTTTTTTGAGAAGTGGCCTATTTTTAATACCAAAAATGGACTGACATTTGAAAAAAAAAATCATTGTTATTCATCTTTTGGTAAATAGATTTTTAAAACCCACATAAAATCTGAGATTATGCATGGAAATAATAATTAAAACTTGCAGTTAGAATGTTTATATACATATATATATATACATACAAACTAAAGATTTAAAATGTTCATTCAGGGAAATGTGTTCATATTTAGTTTATATCACTTAAGGTATAACTTATCAGAATTTTATAAAATTCATGTTTTGTTAGAGAAGTTTTTTCAAATTAAGCCCAGGTTACATTGATATTTATGAAAATTAAAATGTTTTTCTATTATTATGAAAATAGTTTTGACCGCAGGAGCCTCCCCCTAAAAAGGTGCATAGCTTTGGGAGAGGTCTTCTAGTTGATACAGTTATATGACTCCACTTTTTGTAGTATTAAATTTGCTCTTAAATTATCTAGAAAATTTGGCATATTGACCCATGTCCCCTCAAATATATAGCCGACTGAGATATTGATCTAACTAAATCCATGTTGTCAAGATATATTTGGGGACAAGTAAAGTCAACCAGTTTTCAAAAAATTCTGTGAAACTCTTCAGTGCCTTTTGCAAATTATCCAATTAGATCCAAAGAGGAATGCTTTTGGGAGGCAGGGGTACTCTGTAGCAGCTACCTCTTAACCATCTGCCAAATCTCAACATTAAAAAGCAATGGCTGTGATGTCTGCTTCACTAAAGCACTGGCACATTTGGCAATTAAAATAATTTGCTGTATTACTGAAATATTTTTAAATTGTAGATAGGGGATTTTGGCTAGACCTTTAGCTCTAAACTTCTTGAGATTTGGAGAAAATGGGGACTCCTAGAATCCCTTTGGATACTTTTAAAGGTAAGGTTGCTTATCTAGTTTCAGAAAAATAAACAGACATTGCTTATAAAGGAACTACCAAAGGCAAGTATGGGGAAGGAACTAACAAAAATCTTTGATCCACATGGATTATAGGTGAATTTTCCTCAAGCTTTTAAAGAACTAGTACCTATATTTTATTCTGTATGGGAATACTCCTTAATAAACTACTTATATGAATCAGAAAATCAGCACAACATACAGCAAAAACAGTAGTAGACTAATATTTGTGAAAGGAAATTTCATTGGTCTTAAATCCTGGTAATAAAGGCCACAGTGATATATCCAAAACATTTCTCACTGTAGTCCAGTTGGATTTATATCAGAGATGGATGGCAAGTAAATAATTCATCATTAAGCAATCATGTTAAAAAAAGCAAAAATGTGCAAAGCCCCACGAGTAGGTGTAGAAAATGATCTTTTGAAAAAGTATACACTACTGAGAGTAAAATCAAAGTTTAGTTATCGAAAGAATTGGTAACAAATTTAAAACCAAATCCAGAGGTGGAGGGATGTGTTGGGAAAAGGTGATGTAAAGACAAATGACACTTTTTTCTTTAAAATACTAAGGAAAAAACAAGGGTCATAGGATGGTGAGTTTTCACACTTGATTTCAAACTTTAAAATGACCTTTTCCGAATTTAAAGCAGTCTTTAGATTTGTAGTAGTCCACATATGTATAGTCCATATAAGACCTGTTCTGTACTAGGTATTCTACATATATTTCCCTTTATTGGTTTTCCTTTTCCTGTCCTTAAGTTTTGAAAAAGAATGTTCAACTTCTAAAAGTCCAGTTTTCTTGACTTATTGTACAAATGCATATATGTAATATCTTAAAAGTCTTAGTGTGATTTTACACTACAGCTTATACAAATCTTATGCTCAGATTTGTCAAGCATCCTCTATTTTGATAACTGAATATTAAAAAAGTAATGTTAACTCTAATGAAAACATTTCTCTACCTGCAAAATCTAAGGTAAAGTAGTAGAATTGTTCTCCTCAAAGTGGCCTTTCAACCTCCTGTTGATGCCCAGGTTTGGGTCCAGGTAACCTGAATACTTCTGAAAGTACTAAGAGGGGGTTAGAATGGAAGGATCCTTTTGGATCGCCATGGCCTGAATGCCCAGGGACTCGGAAAGGGGTGCTGAGCTTGAGTGTCTGGAGGAAGCATCAGATTTCACTTTTGACTGGAGCCGAGTGTTGACATTCTGTCCCAACTGAGAAGAGGGATAGGAGTACAGCAAATAGGCAACAAAAATAGAGGCTGCATCAGTACTGTGCTCTTAAGAAACGTGGGATGGAGAAGCCCAAGCAGTTACAGGAGCTGCTTGTTGGGGTGCAGGGTGGGAGGGAGGGGGGGAGGGAGGGAGTAAGCAAAACTAATAAAACACACTGAATCCGAGACAGTATTGTAATTGGGAAGAGCAATCCCACACCAAAAAATCAAGTCAATGTTTCAGAAATTTCACAGAATCAACATGGTCCCATGAGAAGACACCCATTTGTGGGATATACTGCACATATTTTCAGATTTTTCTTTTGAAATATTATAGAATGTCTATGGGAGGGAAATTTTAATGATGTTTAAAAAAAAAAAGCTAAAAATAAGTTAAACTACTTCTTTCTGGAACTTAGATGAACCCATTATCTTAGATACGATTGTACCTCTAAGATTGGAGGAGAGTTGTAGATTTTACTTCTACCTCTCTTTTTCCTCCTTGCCCCATATTATGTATGTTTTGAAAGAAAATGCCAGTGGTTGGCACAAGAATACACGAGTTTAAATTGGCTAGAAGACTCTTTGTTCAGTTTTTGAATTTGAGTCTGTGGCCTCCAAGCTGTATTGATTAACTATAAATTCCCTGAAATGGTAAAGGGATTCAGGTGGACCTGAGGGCTGATGATCCTAAATTAGAACCCACAGTTTACTGTAATCAAGTCCATTTAAATACATTAGATAAAAAAGGAAATCTGCCTTTCTGGAGAAATAAATGGATTGAGAGAATAGTGAAAGAAAGACTAGCCCTACTGTTTTTGCAGTTGGAAGGTGTGATGGCTTCTCATGACATCCTGATCTCTGCCACTTAGGTTAAGGGCCATGCCAGGCCATCTCCCAGATGAGGCCTTGCCTGAACTAAACTCCAGCTTTGGGTGCTTCCTCGTTCAAAATTACCTCATGCATTTTTTATATCTGCTTTTCTGTGTATGTTCCCAGGACCTAGTGCAGTGCCTGGTGCATAGTAGGCATTGAAAAAATTACTTAGTGAGGGGGGCTGAGCCAAGATGCTGGAGAAAAGCTAGGAACTCGAGCGCTCCCAAACAACTTTAATTAATGCCTCAAAACAGATTCTGGAGCAGCAGAACCCACCAAAGGACAGCATGAGACATTTTCCAGCCTGAGACAACTTAGGTCAGCAGGAGAGGTCTTTTTTACCAGGATGAGAGTGGTGTGTTGGCTATGTCCCAGCAGACCATCCAGAACTCAACCCACAAGGGGGATGATGGACACCTGGCCAGAAGAAGAGTCCCCTTGCTGTCATCGGGCACTGGACTCTGTTGCATTGCCCAGCTTTGGATCTGAGTTGCACCTCCAATGTAAGGAGGAACACAGCAGAGCTTGTGGCTTCAGGGGAGTGGGAACTCTGGTTCTGAGTATAATTCCAGGGCAGAAATGAGTGCTTATGGTCACACTAGGACTAGGAAAGTAGTAAATATGCCTCAGATCATACTGCCCTGCAAGAACTGAAAGCTCACAGATCCCCACTACTAGCTCGGTTTAAAAAAAAAAGACACAGAAAACCTAAAGCTGGGGGAGCAGTCTACCTTTATTTTATTTTATTTTTTTGTTGAAGGCCCATCTTTTTTATTGAAGCTTTTTATTTTTAAAAACACATGCATGGATAATTCAACATTAATCCTTGTAAAACCTTGTGTTCCAATTTTTTCTTCTTTTCCCTTATTCCCTCTCCTAGATAAGCCCAACTTTAATATAAAATGAAGTCAAGAAATAGGTGGGGGAAATGGGCAAACAGCACCACCAGCCAAAAGGTTCTGGTTATAGAAAGTTACTGTGGTGACAAGACAGCAGAACATACTCAGAAATTCTAAGACGGCAAAGTCAAAAACAGTTGCATTTAGAGCTTCAAAGAAAAGTGTGAATTGGTTTCGGGCCCAAAAAGAATTCCTAGAAGAGAGAAACAAGGATTTTAAAAATCAGAGATAGAGAAAAAACTGGGAGAAAAAATGATTGATATAAGAAAAGCATGAAAAAAGTTAACTCGGTTAGGAAGGCACAAAATACTTGGAGAAAACATTGTAAAAGCCCCAGAATAGGCCAGATGTTTAAAAAAAAAAAAAAAAGGCACAAAAATCTAAATGAAGAGAAGAACAACTTGAAAAGCCACATGGAAAAAAGATGCACAACAATTAATTGAAGAAAAAAACCTTAAAAACCAGAATTGGCCACCTAGATAAGGGAGGTATAAAAGCTCACTGAAGAAAATAATTCCTTAAAAATTAAAATTGAGAAGGAAATGTGAAATATCTTATTGAAAAAATAATTGACCTGGAAAAATAAATCAAAGAGAAATGAGAATTATTGGACACCTGAATGCCATGATCAAAAAAAGGAGCCTAGACATCATCCTTCAAGAAATAAGTAAAACTGCCCTGATAAAATAGAAGTTGAAAAAAAAAATACATTAATGACTTCCTGAAAGAAGTCCCCAAATGAAAACTTCCAGAAGTAGTATAGCCAAATCTCATAGCTTCCCAAGTCAAGTAGAAAAATATTGTAAGCAGCTAAAAAAACCCAAACAACAAAATTCAAATATGGAACCAAAATCAGAATAACACAAGTTCAGCAGCTTTGAAGGATCAGAGCATGGAATATGATATTCTGGATATGATATTTGGATTATAACTAAGATTCTCATACCCAACAAAACTGAGTATAATCCATAGAGAGGGGGAAGGGGGAGAAAAAGGGAAACAGAGGGAAGAATGAATATTCAATGAAATAGACTTTCAAGCTTTCCTGATGAAAAGATCAGGGCTAAATAGAAAATTTAACATTCAAATGCAAGATTTAAGAAAAGCATAAAAAATAAACAAGAATGAGAAATCTTAAGGGATTAAAAATGAAGCTATTTTCCTACATAGGAAAATTTTACTTGTAACTCTTAAAATCTTAATATTAGAGCAGTTAGGTTATAAAACTGTGCATACCCTTTGACCAAGAAATACCACTACTAGGTCTACATCCTAAAGAAAAAAAAGGGGAAAAGGACCTATATGTACAAAGTTATTTTTAGTAGTTTTTGTGGTAGCAAAGAATTGGAAATTAAGGGGAGGCCCATCAATTGGGGGATGGCTGGATAAATTATATTGCAAGATTGTGATGGGATACTATTGTGCAATAAGAAATAAGCAAGGTGCTCTCTGAAAAACCTGGGAAGACTTTTACATGGACTAATGCAAAGTGAAATGAACAGAGCCAGGAGAACATTGCACACAGTAACAATATTGTATAAATGATTAATTGTGAAAGACTTAAGCTACTCTGATCTGTTAGGATTCTTACAAGGTGCTAAGTCACTGGAATGGATATAGTTATCTAATTTAGCATAGTCCTTAACAGTTCTCTAGTTCAGTAATGTATTTACTAAAATTCCATGAGATTCAAACATTTAAGAGAGTGTACTTTTAAGGAGCTCCCACAAGCCCACTCTCTAGGAGGAGGTGTTCTGATTCATTCCATTTTCAACCTTTCTGCTGGCTTTGGATTCAGAGGGAGCTAGAGGAGCTGGAAGAGACAAAGGACTAGCAGCAAGAGCTCTCGGGAATCAAGGAGAGAGGAAGGCCTCCAGAAAACTAGCCGAGCCCCAAATGAAGGAGATAAGATTTGGAAAGAGACAGTAAAGAACTTGAACTCCTGGCTGCATTTTGGGATTTTTGAACTGAACTGAAACTATGGCTGCCTCCAGAAGCTCCCCAAGAAATCTGCTTCAAGAGAACGATTATATTTTAGAGAAACAGAACATCACACTGATCAATACAGTGATCCATGACAATTCTGAAAGCTAATATGAAAAATTATATCCAACTCCAGAGAAAGAACTGATGAAGTCTGAATGCAGATTGAAACGTACTTTTTTAAAAAAAACTTTGTTTTTTATATAAAAATACATTTTGCATGACTGCACATATATGCTTATCAAATTGCTTGCCTTCTCAATGAGAAGGGAAGAAAAAAAGGGAAAGGTAAAAACTTGGAACTCAAAAGTTGTTTTTTTTTTTTTTTAATGTTAAATGTTTTCACATGAAATTCGGGGGAATTGAAATACTAAATAAACCTCCCAAAATTGTTAATTGATTGAGAGTAAAAATAAAACATTTTGGTATATTTTTGTACCATTTTCATGAAACTAATGGATCCTACAGCTAGTCTCCTTTCTTCTCTGCTCTCAAGATTATTTTGCATTTTTATTTCTTCACGTTGCTGCTTGGCACGATGCTTAAACGTGTTAAAGACACATCTACTGACTGATCTTTGTCAGAGGTGTCAAACTCATAGGGCTTGCAAAACTACTGAACCATATTAAAAATAATAATAAAATTAAAAAACCATAAAAATAAAAAGTGGGAACTGTTCAATAAAATAAAAATAACAAAACGTAGATAATATTAATCTGCGGTACTTCTAAGGCAAAATAAGGATTTCAATTTGAATTTGACCTGATTGATCTTTCCTCTAACCCTTTGAGATGCTGCTATTACCCCTCTTTTATGAATGAAGAAACTGAGACTTCACGGGAGTTCTCAGGGAATGTCTTTCAGTAGGATTTGGACCCCCTTGATGTTTGGTTCAAAATCCCGGCAGTTAGGTGGTTCATGACGGGATGCTATTCTTGGACTTGGGAAGAGACCTGCTAACTGTGTGACCACTTGATCCCTACCTCAGTTTCCTTCTCTGTAAAATGGGGATAATATTAACTCCCATTTCTCAGGATTGATGAAAATGTCAAAAGGAAACACTTTGCCAGCCTTAAAGTGCAAATATTAACTATTATTTTTTTAAATTTCCCATTGATTATACACTGTTATTTCATCCCATAGAGTTAGAGCAGAAAGGCACTCAGGAAAGCATCTTGTACGCCATCTTTATTTTACAGGTGAAGGAACAATATCATTAAATGAATTACCCAAAGTCATAAAGATAAATGGGAGAGGTTGGATTTTTTAAAACTGATTCCAAATTTAGCTACCCCTACTACTCCATCATTTCTTGAAGCTCTTTTTAAGCTGTTATTTCATTGCATATTGTAAAGTTCCACAATGCTTTGCATGAAGTGTAGGGTTGGTTTTTTTTTTTTTTTAATGTTTATTAAATTAGATATAATTTCTAATGTGAATGACACTGGTGAGGATGTAACATGTCACACAGCCACTAGATGGCAGAGCCAGACAACTGTTGCTTAGTAAAAGCAGTATTTTTATGATTGATTGGTATGACGCCATCTTGTGATGTTGGCAGGTCACATGAGAAGAGGTTATGGAAGGGTAAGATAGATTTTTTTTAAAAAATATTGTTGTAGCCAGAAAATTCCTTATCCACCAGCCAACTTGAAGCCTAGTTTATTTATGTATTAAATCATTTGACAAACTGATTAAAAAACACAAAAATACAAATAATCTGGGAATAAAAATATATATACATCCAAATGAAACAGTACTCTCAACCCAAGAATGCTTGATTATGCTTATCATCCTTGTGCATACAACTAAACTTATAAATAATCTAGCCAGGTTATTCCTGTTTAGACTTCTGCTTTGTCACTTTAAGAATGAATGTCTATAACAGCATCCACTGTATTTTGTATGTGACTGACCCCTAAGTTAGTCACCCTCCTCCATCCCACTTCCACATTTATATTTCCTTGGGATCTTAGAAGCAACTTCTATCTTGTTACTAGTTAGGACTATTAGTAAATGGCACTAGTCTTTAAAACATGCATTTTTCTAGGCTTCATTTTATATTTGTTTCAAATGTGCATAGTTAATTTTTGCTTTCAGGGTAATCTCATGAAAATCCTGGCTGTTTTCTGCTATGGGGCATCTTTTTACTTAATTTCAAAGTATTTCACAAACATGAACTTTCCTAAGAACAGACAAGGCAAAGAGTCATACTAAACATGTATTTAAGTAGCTTGATCAAACCTGATTGCCAGGTTTAAGCAAATGGCTAAATAATATAGGAAACTTAGACTAAGATCATTATCCTAGTTCTTTGGGTTAAAACCAGAATCCCTTGCCTACTAAAGAGACTCAGTTATCATGGCTTTTCTGGCATTACAAAATTTGTTAGCAAAAGTATGTCATAAAGATCTAGGTCATGTGTTTGTAACCTATGGCATTCTGGTGAAGACTTTCTTAAGAAAAATGTTTTAAAAATCATAAATGAAGGAAATGTAGAATTTCATTTGAAGATTATTGAAAATAATAGATGTAGTTCTTTAACCACCAAGTTCATAGATACCCTCTGAAATTCGGCATTTGTGGAGTCCATGTTAACCTCTGTTCCAGATACAATTTCTGAATCTCTAAGAACCAAATGAAATACTAAAAAAAGGTCCTGGTACTTTTAAAAAATAATTGAAAAATATCTTTTTATGAGGTGTTTCTCTCTATGGAGTCAGGGAGAGGTTATGGTTTGTCTATGACTGAGGATTCTATGGAGAAGAAAGGGGGAGAAGCTGAGATGAGTCTTTGTGATCAGAGCTGTGTTACATGTAATGTATAAACATACATTTTAGAATTCCGTGAAGTTTCTGTGAAAAATGGCAAGAGCAGTGTGTTTCAGAAAGATTGTTTCTATGGTTGCTGAAGAAAGGACTAATTTGTTTCCTGGGAGACTGAATTGAATTTTTTTTTTTTTTTTCATTTGTACAGGTAGTTTCCTCACTAGGAAGTTTCTTAAACCAATGGAATCACAGGTCCAATCTTTTGAACTCTATCTCTTGAAGAGATTTCTTTAAGAAACTTTCATCAGTATCTGGAATAAATTAATTTCTGTGGGATGATGTGAACCATTATTGTACTAAGGACTGAAGGGTTACTCTGGGAAATTTTATATAGCCAAAAATACAATAAGTAGTTATTATAATTGTTTTTGTTAATAAATTATATATAACTCTGGATATTGTTGGGAAGGAAGGCTTCTCCAGATCATATGATCATTTATCTAATATTTAATGGCTTGGAATGTTGGTTGAGATAATGTAAAAGGCTACATTTTTATTAATGACAAAGCAAATATCAGATCCTATCCCTGGATCACTCTAAACTTTATGATAAGATTCAAAAAGTCAGTAGAGGGCTGAACTATGACTGACCACACCTTCACCCACTAATCTCCCTACAAGTGGGGGTTTGGTTGCTGACAAATTCCCTCAGTTTATTTTCTTGACTTTCTGTAGAGTCGTAAACTTGTATTTTAAAGCTTAGCATTCCCATTTTTTTGTTTTGAGTCAATCAGGGAAGATGGAGAGTAGAAACCATTCATCGAATGGGGTGTGCAAAGTGAAGAGGTGGAGGAGTGGGAGCTACATTAGCAGGGCTGCCACCTTGGGGAGAAGGAAGAAATCACAGTGGGAGAAGAAAGTGGCATTTCTCCCATAGTGAGCTAGGGCTGGAGCCGCTGTTGGAAAAAGGCTGTTCTCCAGAGACAGAGACAGAGAAGGGGAGGGAGAAAAAAAGGAAGGGAGGGAGGGAGACATACAGAGAGAGACAGAAAGGGGGAAAGAGAAAGAAAAAGAGGGAGAGAGGAGAGAGTGAAAGAGGGATGAAGGGAGAGAGAAGAAGGGAGAAAGGGAAAGGGAAGGAGGGAGAAAAAGATAGAAAGAAACACAGAGACAGACAGAGACACAGAGAGACACAGAGACAGAGAGAAAGACACAGAGACAGAGACAGAGAGACCAAGAGACAGAGAATGAGAGAGGGAGACAGAAAGAAATACAAAGACAGAAAGAGAGACAGAGAAAGAGAGAGAGAGGGATGAGGGGAGAGAGAAACAGAGAGGAGAGAGAGAGAGAGAGAGAGAGAGAGAGAGAGAGAGAGAGAGAGAGAGAGAGAGAGAGAGAGAGAGAGAGAGAGAGAGAGAGAGAGAGAGAGAGAGATACTGACTAGATTGAGGATCAAAGAGAAAAGGATCAGATACCATAACAGACTTCCTAGCCAAGAACTGGGAATAGAGCTGGTGACCTCATTCTTTGACCCTACTACCCTTTCACTCTCTCATGAGAGAAATGTAAATCTGTTTTTCCAAACATTGTTCATTAAGAATTTGCTTTTTAGTGAAGGTTTTCATCACTTCATAAGGGGGAATGTTGGTTGAGATAATTAATGTAATTTTTCTTTTTATATCTAGGACCAAGCATAAGATTCTTGGTTTGATTTTTTTTTAAAGCCTTCACAGCTAGGCTCCTTCCTACCTTCCCAGTCTTCTCCCACAGCCCCCCTACAGTGAGGTCCAGTGACGCTGGCCTTCCTTAGGCTGTTCCTCTCACAAAGACTCTCCTCATCAGCATTCTGTTCCTTTTCATTTAGTGTCCACTGCCTGGGAATTCTATGGAATATTCTGCCTGCTGACTTCCTACCTTCCATAAAAGGCTTTTCCTTTATCCTTCCTTCTGCCTACTGTCTTCCATCTCAGAAACCTCCTATTTAGCCTTTATATAGAATGTACACAATGAGGAAGAGACTTAGTGGCTAGAACACAGGATCTGCAATCCCATCTTACTCTTTGTACTAATATGTGACTTTGAGCGAGTACTTAAACTTGCCTCAGTTTCCTCAACTGTAAAATTACCTTTAGGTGCTAATAGAACCTGCCTTGCAGAGTTATTGTGAGGGGTCACATGAGATAATATTTTTAAAGTGCTTAACTCAGAGCCTGACACATAGTATCATATAAGTCATCATTATTATGAGGAGAGGGTAGCATGTCTCATCATGAGTCCTCTGGGATTGTGGCTGGTCATTAGATGAGGATCAGTCTTTCAAATTTGTCTCGACAATATTGTTGTCATTGTATAAATTGAACTAGCCCTGCCTTCCTGGTGTAAATCCAACCTGGGCATTGTGTATGATCTTTATAACAAATATTTAAAAATTTTTTTGCATCAATATTCATTAAGGATATCAGTCTATAGTTTTCTTACTCTGTTTTGACTCTTCTTGATTTAATTGTTGAGACCTTGTTTTTTTTATAGAAGGAATTTAATCCCTTTTTATTTTTTCAAACACTTTATATAACATTGAAATCAATCTTTAAATATTTGATAGAATTTCTTTCTCCATCTGGTCTTGGGGTTTTTCTTTCAGGAGTTTACTTGAGATTTGTTCAATTTCTTTTTCAGAGATTGGGTTATTAAAATCAATTAATCAGTTCAGTCAATAAACATCTATTATTACCAATATAAGGTGACTGGTGATACATTAGATACAGCATTGGGTCTTGAGTCAGGAAAATCTGACTTCAAATTCAGCCTCAGACATTATTAATTAGTTTTGTGATTCTGAGCAAACCGCTCCTGTATCTTTTTCCAGAAAACCTCACGGATAGCATTGATGTGGTATCTTCCATGGGATCATGAAGTGTCAGAATTCAATCACATGTAGCAGAAATCCTGTAGTTCTTGCTCTGTTAATCTGAGCATTTAATTTTTTAATCTTCATCCATTTAATTTAGACTGTCAGTCTGACTGACATATGATTGGGTGAAATATTTCTAGCAATTTATATGTTCTTAGTTTCATTTTTATTTCTGCTACTGGTCATTTTTAAAAATCAAATTAACTCAAGATTTATCTATTTAAAAATTAATCAGCTCCTACTTTTATTTCTGATTGAATTTTTGTTTTTGTTCTTTTGCTTTCAATTTTGCTCATCTCTTTGATTTTCAGAATTTCTGTTTTGGTTTTTCATTGGGGTTTTAAAACTTTTTTAGTTCCATATTCAATTCATGGAGCTGTTTTTCCTTTGTTATTGAGGAAAATTTTTAGAGAGAAACATTTCCTACTAAGGACTGTTTTGGATGCATATCCACAATTTTGTTCTATTGTCTTGTTATTATCTATAGTAGAAACTACAGATTTATTTCCATGATTTGATCACCATTTTTTAAAGATTAAATTATCTAATCTCTAATTGATTTTTAGTCACTTTTTAGCAGCCCTTTATTCAGTATCATTTTTCTTCCATTGTGACCCATTAAAAAACCATTTTTGTATTTGTAATTTGTGATGTTTTTGAATTTTGTAATATTTTTGTGTCTTAATAGAACAGTTCTCAAAGAATGGGGTCCTATGACCATAAAGGTTCCTAACATACTTTTAGGGATTCTGAAAAGTCAAAAATACTGTTTTCACAATAATACTAACTTGTTTTTTTGTTTGTTTGTTTTGCCATTTTTGATTATTCTCCCAAGAGTGGCTAACAGATTTCCAGAGGCTACAAAATCCAGTGACTTGAAGATTTAATTGTAAACATGAAGACTGAGTTAATACCGCTTCTGTAAAATCGTACTTGTAGCTTAATAGATGAAGTTGACTGATATGGCTGGACTTTCTGTTTTGCTTGTATTTCTGTAGTAACAACATCAACTCAGCAGTGCTTAGTCATAAGCACAAGTGGTGTTGTAATATTCAGTGTTGTATTTTTTTTATTAATATAATTTATTCTGGAAAAACTACATTGTCATTTGCTCTGAGGGTGCAAAAACAGTGGTGCCTTAGTAGGAGTCAAGGAGATCACAACAAACTTATTGTATTTTTCACTTGCATTCACAACAACAACAACAACAACAACAACAAAAAGAAAGAAAATGGAAAAGGAAAAAAAGGCCTTAACTAACATTAACTATAAAATTAAAAATAATCATTCTTAACATTAAAAAAAACACTTAGAAGATGCTCCAAGTCATTATTAATCAGAGAAATGCAAATTGAAACAACTCTGAGATACCTCTACACACCTGTCAGATTGGCTAGAATGACAGGGAAAGATAATGCAGAAGGCTGGAGGGGATGTGGGAAAACTGGAACATTGATACATTGTTGGTGGAATTGTGAATACATTCAGCCATTCTGGAGAGCAATTTGGGACTATGCTCAAAAAGTTATCAAACTGTGCGTACTCTTTGATCCAGCAGTGTTACTACTGGGCTTATATCCCAAAGAGATCTTAAAGAAGGGAAAGGGACCTATAAGTGCAAGAATGTTTGTGGCATCCCTCTTTGTGGTGGCCAGAAAATGGAAATTGAGTGGATGCCCATCAATTGGAGAATGGCTGAATAAATTGTGGTACATGAATATCATGGAATAGTATTGTTCTGTAAGAAATGACCAGCAGGATAATTTCAGAAAAGCCTAGAGAGGCTTACATGAACTGATGCTGAGTGAAATGAGCAGGACCAGGAGATCATTGTATATTTCAACAACAAAACTATATGATGATCAATTCTGATGGGCGTGGCCCTCTTCAACAATGAGATGAGCCAAATCAGTTCCAATAGAGCAGTAATGAACTGAACCAGCTACACCCAGCGAAAGAACTCTGGGAAATGATTATGAACCACTACATAGAATTCCCAATACTCCTACTATTTTTGTCTGCCTGCATTTTTTATTTCCTTCACAGGCTAACTGTACACTATTTCAAAGTCCAATTCTTTTTGTACAGCAAAACAACTGTTTGGACATGTATACATATATTGTATTTAATTTATATTTTAACATATTTAACATGTATTGGTCAACCTGCCATGGGGGGGGAGGGAAGGAGGGGAAAAATTAGAACAAAAGGTTTGGCTATTGTCAATGTTGTAAAATTACCCATGCATATATCTGGTAAATAAAAACAATTAAAATTAAAAAAAAAACACTTAAAATGTTCTTAATCAAGTCATTAAAATTAGTAATTTTATTAAATCTTGACCCTTAATCCATGGGTGATGAAATGGGAAACATATATATATATATATATATATATATGTATAAAACACTTGTTGGTCCTTCATTCTCAAAGAGGCCCATGACATCAGAAAAGAGATGCTATGACTTGGAAATTAATTGAATTTAAGTGAGGGGATGTACAAAGTCACCAGCTCTCTTCTGGAGCCATGAGGGTCTGGTGACAAGATATAAATGAGGATGATGGAAGATAACCCCAGATGCAGAGGGACATGTTGGTCTTTTTAAACTAAGATCTTTTCTCAGGTCTCAGTTTGAGACAATGACCATTCTTACACTGCCTAGAAAGATTCTAGGATTGTCTTGAGAAAAATGCAATAGTAGCATGATATTTGTGGAAATATGTATAGAAGAATTGTACATGTTTAACATATATTGGATCACTTGCTGACTAAGGGAGGGAAAAAATTAGAAAAGGGTGAACATTGAAAATTATCCATGTATATATATTGAAAATAAAAGCTTTAATTAAAAAAAGAAGAAACAAAATGATATAAAATGACTATATTAATGATAATGAATGAAAGCACTTAAAGCAGAAAAATACCAGAATTTGTACAATTCATTCCAGAAAATAATTTGTAATTGTGCCTAAAAATGAATAAAAATAACCAAGTACTTTAAAAAGAAAAAAAGAAAAATGCACTGGTGGAACGTAAAGCTCAACTAGTCACTATTTTCATGGAATGCCATCTTTATTTGGAAGAACAATGCTTATTGTCTATAGACCTCTGTATTTTCCTATTGTTGACAAGGGCTGGAAAAATGACTCAAGATGATTTTTTTTTCTTGGATTTCCCAATCAGAATTTAGTCTGGTGCATTTTCTAGGTTCATGTAGAAGAGTTGTGAAAGAGTACCCTTCTGTGCTTTCTTCTGCTACTATTAGCTCCTTTAATCTGTAAATTAACGTGTGTAGTTTTATAATTTCTATTATATTAGTATAGATCAGGGATTCTTAAACTTTCTCCAGTCATAAATCACAATTTCACAACTCCCACATTCAGTTATTCGACCCCTATAGGGGATCATCATCCATAATTTAAGAAGCTTAGAATAGACAAGTGACCCATTTATTCTTCTCCAGTTAATTTTCTTTCATTTGTAATAGGGTTGTGCAAACCTTATTGCTTGCTAAAGTGGATCTTGTGGAAGACATTATGGAGCTGCTTCCAGGTGAATCCTGAAGACTATTTTGTCCCAGTTTTCTGTTGGGCTGTCACATGGCTGGAGATGGAACTTTCAGAGGCTTCTTGAGTTAGCTCTGGCTGTAATTTGCTGCATTCCAAGGGAAAGAGAGGATTTTTTATTTCCATTAAATGAGTCCATATGTGCTTCCCATGCTTCCTCCTAAGACTATTTGACCCCAAGAAAGGGGATTTAGGTCCCTGACCTTTTATTTCATTTTTTGGTGTTCTATATACAGGATGTGTAGTCTTTGATCTGGGCCAGGAAAGTGGGCCATGGAGATTGGGGAATCCTAGAATCTGGGTCAAATGTTATGGCTAGCTCACACATTGACACAATAAGCAAAGATCTAAAAGTCCAACCCAAAAGAATCTGGGTCAGTCTTGAATAATGTGGTAATGCTGGCTTTGGAGCGGATATTGTTGGGATCAATACAATGTAGAAACTGAGCTAAGGATTATGGCCCCAGGTGCTGAGGCAAATGTCTGTAGGTGTGTTCTTGCTATATCTGTAAAGTAAATAGACTTTCTTAAAGTCAGTCAAAGTTAAAAACGATTAAATGTAACTGGGGTGCCAGTCACTGCCCACCCCTAAAATGGGAGGAACATGGTGGAGACTCCAGTCAAAGACTAGAAAAGAGACACCCTCAGCCCTGTAGGATTCTTGAGAAACCCTCAAGAGAAGAAATAATAAATTAAAAACTACCATTATACCTTATTTCTATAAAAAGTAATTTGTAGACATAGTCACACAATTCTCAAGGCTATCTTGATATTTTATAACATCTTTAGTAATTTTTAATGAAATTTCTTTTTAATTTTTCTGCTGTTTTGACTGCAATGTACAATGTATGATTTCTGTGTTTTATTTCATATCCTGCTATTTTATTAAAGATATTGTTTCTACTCATTTTAGTTGCATCTCTAGAGTTCAAGCAAACCATTGTATCATTTGCTAAAAGCAATAATGCTGTTTCTTCCTTGCCTATGCTTACTTCCTCAATTTGTATTTCTCATTTTATTGCTATAGCTTGCATTTGTAGTATTAAGTCAAATAATAATAGTGGCAATGTACATCTTTGCTTTATAAAAACTGATTTTATTGGAAAGGCCTCTAGTACTTCTCTAGTATAGATGCTCTTGGTTTTGGGTTACTATTTATCATAATAAGGAAAGGTAATTTTATTCCTAATATTTTCTAGTGTTGTTTAAAACAAAACAAAACAAAGCAGGGGCAGCTGGATGGCAGTGGATAGTGCTGGCCCTGAAGTCAGGAGGACCTGAGTTCAAATCTGATCTTAGACACTTAACACTTCCAAGCTGTGTGACCCTGGGCAAGTCACAACCCCAACTGCCTCAGCAAAAAAACCAAAAAACAAAAAACAAACCCATGAACAAGTGTTATATTTTGTTGACAAACTACTGATATAACCCTAGATCTTCATTTTTTTTTTGTTATTAGTATGATGTGTTATGCTTATGGTTTTTGAATCCCCACCTCTAATTTAAAAAAATTTGACTGAAAGAATGTTATTTACAGAAATAAAAGTGACCAATTTTTAAAATGCTATTTTGATAATGGCAATGTGAAGTTATGATAATTAATGATGGTAAAGATGATAAATGATGAAGATTGATGGATGTTGATCTCTGATAATCATTATCCATCAACATCTATTATTTGTTGTTAATACTCCTAGAAGCCCTCAATTGGGACTAGAGATTGTTTCACACAGTCCTCTAATATTCCAATGCATTTAATTAAAATTTCTTACTCTAAGTCTGTCCTTTCCATCTCAATCTTCATATATCAAACACTAAACATTTCTTAATACTTACATCTTCTTTGTTCCCACTTAATTTTGTATTTACTAACTGCCAATATATGAATTTTAAATTTAAAAACATCTCAATTTCCCTAACTACTTTTTTATGGATGTTTTTATTTTTTCAGTTATATATTCTAATCACCCAACTTAGTCACGTTTGTTGAAGTTGCATGATACATCAATCCTTCTGCCCCTCATCTATCTATCTATCTACTTATGTATTAGTCTATCTATGCATCAGTTTATCTTTCTATCTCTCTCTCTCATCTAGCTCTCCATCTGTCTGTCTCTCTCGCCTATGTATCCATCCCTTATCTATCTATCTATCTATCTGTCTGTCCACCTATGTATTAGTCTTTCTGTGTATCAGTCTATCTGTCTATCTTTCTACTTATCTCTCAAATGTCTATCAATCTGTCTGTATATCTATCTACTTATTCGTCTATCTTTCTGTCAATGTATGTTTTTATCTATCTATCTATCTATCTATTTATCTATCTATCATCTATATCTCTCTGTTACCTATTCATCTCTCTACTATCTACCAGGATAGCTAGGTGGTGCAGTGGAAGGCCTGAAAATGGGAAACCTCATCTTCCTGAGTTCAAATCCAGTCTCAGACACTTTCTGGCCTGGCCGTGGGACTCTGTCCAAGTCACTTAAACCTGTTTGCCTCAGTTTTCTCATCTGTAGAATAAGCTGGAGAAGGACATAGCAAACTAGTCCAGCATCTTTGCCAAGAAAACTTCAAATGGAGTCATGAAAAGTTGTTTATGACTGAAAACAATTGAACAACCACCACCACAAAAGTCATCTATCTGCTTCTCTAACAATTATCTATTTATCTGTCTATTATCTATTAAACTATCTATCTGCCTGTTAATCATCTATCCGTCTTTCTTTTTGCATGAAATGTTTTTCCTGTGATATGCCTACCACAGAGTGAGAAATTAGCAATTGTTTGTTTAATTGAACTGAATAGCAAGCAAACCAAAACCAAAACCATTAGTTCATAAAATAAATTCTTGTTTATTATATTTATTAACATACAAGAAGCCCAAACTGCCAAATAAAGCTATCCAGGCTGAAAAGCAAGTTTCTGGAAAGTGCCTTTATTATCCAAATGAATCTTCCTCCTACCACTTTAACCTTCTACTTCTAAGATTGCCTGATCTCCAACCTTTTTTTTTCGGCTTTCCTTGAGTCCTGTCATCATATACCTGGATTCCTGCTTACTTCCACTTTTTATGGCCCCCTTGATTTATTTTCATTTATGAAACAGAAATATAAGATAAAGGGAACAGATTAGAATGGCAGAAGTATACAAGGTTACAGAGAGCTGGCCCATTGCTCTAGGCTAATGGGACTCATATGCCAAGACCTTCATTCTATTGATGAATAATTGATGGACAAGCCCAGGGGTACTTCTCACTACTTATAAGCTTCTCCTATAATAGTGGAGGGAGTTTCCATACCTAGGAATTCCTTATAACAGTGAAATCACAGGTCTGGTCTCATCACTTTGTGGTTATGTGTCATTGGTTACCACAGTGATCTTTTGGCTAATGTTTAACAATCAGCTCTCTGAGGAAAAATATTTTCTCCATCACTTAAATATAGCCAGAAAGCAAAAAAATAAAAATAAAAAACAAAATCCTGGTTTTGTTCATTTGTCTATTTCCAAGGTGTAAATGCTCACATTGAAAATTTAACAATTGACTCTAGCCACACATCCCTATTACCTAAGATAAAGTTGCTCTCAGCTTTCCATTACGCCAATATCAAGTGATCATTTCTCAGGGTGCAAGCTGAGTTTTTGCTTGGAAGGAGGAAAGGGAAGGGAGAGGTAGGGAAGGAGGATTTAGGTAAATAATTGCTCCTCTCCGGCTGCTGTCTCTTGATCTGTAAAATGAGAGTCATATTAGATCCTCTCTAAAGGCCCTTTCAGGTTTAAATCCTATGATCTTGTTATTTTGGAGCAGGCTGGGCCAGGCCTTTCTGGACAGTCTGATAGCCTTGAGTTTGAGGAGTGTGGAGAGAGTCGGAGAGTACAAGAATAATGTGACCGAGGTGAAAGGAGGGGAGGGACCTCCCTAAAGAAACATCTCCGGTGTACCATCACTTTTCCTAAAAGTGGCCAGTGCGCTATTAGAACTGTGACAACTGTATTTTCTCAAATCTGAAAGTTGTTCTATATGAGCAAAACTACAAAACACTTTCCACCCAAATAAAATCAGATCTAAATAAATTTAAACAAACAAAAGTGCTCTTGGATAGGTCAAGCGAATATAATAAAGATGACAATACTCCCTAAATTAAGTTATTTATTTAGTGATTTACCAATCAGACTCCCAACAAACTATTTTAATGACCTAGAAAAAATGGCAACAAAATTCATCTGGAAGAACAAAAGGTCAAGAATTTCAAAGAAGTTAATGAGAAAATCAAGTGAAGGTGGCCTAGCTGTACCAGATCTAAAACTACATTATAAACCAACAGTCATCACAACCATTTGATACTGGCTAAGAAATAGAGAAGTTAATCAGTGGAATAGGTTAGGTTCATAGGACAAAACAGCCAACGACTACACAATCTAGTGTTTGACAAAGCCAAAGATCCCAGCTTTTGGGATAAGAATTCATTATTTGACAAAACCTGCTGGGAAAATTGGAAATTAGTATGGTAGAAATTAGGCATTGACCAACACCTACCACCATATACCAAGACAAGGTCAATTCGGTTCATGATTTAGACATAAAGAATGAGAGCATAATTGGAAGAACATAAGATAGTTTATCATTCAGACCTGTGGAGGAGAAAGGAATTTGTGACCAAAGAAGAACTAGGATCATTATTGATTAAAAAATAGATAATTTTGATTATATTAATCTAAAAAGTTTTTGTACAAACAAAACCAATGCAGACAAGATTAGAAGGGAAGCAATAAACTGGGAAAACATTTTTACATTCAAAGGTTCTGACAAAAACCTCATTTTAAAAATATATAGAGAATTGACTCTAATTTATAATAGTTCAAGCCATTCTCCAGTTGATGAATGGTCAAAGGATATGAACAGACAATTTTCAGATGATGAGATTGAAACTATTTCTAGCCATATAAAAAGGTACTCCAAATCACTATTGATTAGAAAAATGCAAATTAAGACAACTCTGACATATCACTACACACCTGCTATAGTGGCTAAGATGGCAAGAAACGATAATGTTAGAGGGATGTGGGAAAACTGGGACACTAATGCATTGTTGGTGGAGCTGTGAAAGAATCCAAACATTCTGGAGGGCAATTTGGAACTATGCTCAAAAAGTTATCAAACTGTGCATACACTTTGACCCAGCAGTGCTACTACTGGGCTTATATCCCAAGGAAATACTAAAGAGGGGAAAGGGACCTGTGTGTGTCAAAATATTTGTGGCAGCCCTTTTTGTAGTGGCTAGAAACTGGAAAATGAACGGATGTCCATCAATTGGAGAATGGCTGAATAAGTTATGGTATATGAATGTTATGGAATATTATTGTTCTGTAAGAAATGACCAGCAGGAGAGACTTACATGAACTGATGCTGAATGAAATGAGCAGAACCAGAAGATCATTATACATGGCAACAAGACTATATGAGGATCAATTCTGATGGACGTGGCTCTCTTCAACAATGAGATGATTCAAACCAGTTCCACTTGCTCAGTGAGAGCCATCTATACCCAGAGAGAGAATCATGGGAACAGAGTGTGGAACACAACATAGCATTCTCACTCTTTCTGTTGATGAGTGCTTGCATTTTGTTTTCTTTCCCAGTTTTTTTCCTTCTTGATCTGATTTTTCTTGTGTAGCAAAACAACTGTATAAATACGTATACATATATTGGATTTAACATGTATTTTAACATATTTAACATGTCTTGGATTACCTGCCAGCTGGGGGGGTGGAGGGGGGAAGAGGGGAAAATTTGGAACAAAAGGTTTTGCAAGGATCAATGTTGGAAAAATTACCCATGCATGTTTTCTAAATAAAAAGCTTTAATAATAAAAAGAGAAAAAAATGGAAAGTTGTTAAAATTTTCTTATCAATCAATTGGCATTTATTTCATAAAATAGTTTCCATTTACATGTAAATATATTTTTAGCAAAAATTTTATTTTCTTGACCTCTTAATAATATTTTATTTTTCCAATTATATGTAAAAATACTTTTTAGCATTCATTTTTGTAAGATTTTGAATTCCGATTTTTTTCTCCCTCCCTCTCTTGAGAAGGCAAGCAGTATAATATAAATTATGAAATATGAAAATAAATATGAATATGAAATCATTCAAAACATACTTCCATTTTAGCCATGTTGCAAAATAAATGCAGGGAAAAAAAACTCCAAGAAAAATAAAGTAAAAAAAAGTCTGCTTCAGTCTGTGTTCAGTTTATTAGTCCTGATTAAAGAAGATGAAATGGAAATTTTTAGATGAAAAAAATTAGAGCTAACTATTGTCATTTGAAAAAAATGCTCATGAACTGATGTGAAGTGAAATTAGCAGACCCAAGAGATCATTGTACACGGCAACATCAATATTATACAATGATCAGTTTCAAAAACGTGACTCTTTCCAACAATGAGATGATTGACGCCAGTTCCAATGTTCTTGTGATGAAGAGAGCCATCTACACCCAGAGAGAGGATGGGAATTGAGTGTGGCTCACAACATAGCAAAAAACTTTTGTTTTCTTACTCATATTCTTTCCTTTTTAATCTGATTTTTCTTGTGCAGCAAGAGAATTGTAAAAATGTTTACATGTATTAGATTTAACTATATTTTAACATGTATACATGTATTTACATGTATTGGATTGCTTGCCATCTAGGGGAGAGGGTGGGAGGGAAGGAGGGAAAATCTGAAACACATGGTTGTGCAAGGGTCAATGTTGAAAAATTATCTGTGCATATGTTTTGAAAATAAAAAGCTTTAAAAAAAGAAAAAGAAAAAATGTTCAGAACCTTTATTGATTAAAGTAATGCAAACTAAACTCTGAGGTAGCACTTCATTTGGAGGGGATGTGAGAAAATTCGGACACTAATGCGTTGTTGGTGGAGTTGTGAACTGATCCAACCATTCTGGAGAGCAATTTGGAACTAAAAGACCAAAAAACTGTATTCCTTTTGACCCACCTAGGGCTGACCCCAAAGAAATCAAAGAAAGAGAAAAATAATTCACATATAAAACAATATTTATAGCAGCTTTCTTTATGTATTAAAGAATTGGAAATGGAAAGGATGGCCCTCAATTGGGGAATAGCTGATGGTATGTGATTATGATGGAATACTACTGTGCTAGAAGAAATAACAGGATGCTGAACAAATTGATGCAAAGTGAAACAAGCAGAACCAGGAGAACTTTGTATATCAAAATTCTTTGATGAACAACTATGAATAACTTAACGATACTTAGCAATAGAGTGACCTAAGGTGATCCTGAAGGACTTATGTTGAAAAATGCTACCAGAACCAGAGAAAGATTTTATGGAAGTCTGAGTGCAGATTAAAGCATGCTATAAAATTTTCTTTGCTTTTGTCTGTTTTCTTTCACAACATGACTAATATGGAAATGTGCTTCGCATGACTCCAGATATATAATCTTTATCAAATTGTTTGCCTACTCAATGAAGTGGGAAGGAAGGAGAAGAATTTTTTTTTTTAAAGGCTGGGGTTAAGTGACTTACCCAGGGTCACAGCTAGGAAGTGTTAAGTGTCTGAGAGTAGATTTGAACTCAGGTCCTCCTGAATTCAAGGCTGGTGCTCTATCCACTGCGCCACCTAGCTGCTCCCTGAGAATTTTTTTAAAATAAATGTTTTAAATAGTTTTTACACATAATTGAAAAAAATAAAATTAAGAAATGTAGTTCATCATCTCTCTCTCTCTGAAGATGGATAATACTTTTCATCTTAGGTCCTTTGGAATTGTCTTGGATCATTGTCTTGATCAGAGTAGCTAAATCTTTCAGTTGATCACGGTACAATATTGGTGTGACCATGTACAATGATCTCCTGGCTCTGCTCCCTTCCCTCTGCGTGAGTTCATTCAAATCTTCCCAGATTTTTCTAAGAGCATTCTGCTTGTCATGTAGCACAGAAGTATTCCATCACAATCATATACAAGTTGTTCAGCCATTTCTCAACTGATACTTACCCCTCAATTTCCAGGGTTGTTTTTTTTTTTTTTCCCCATCACTAAAAGCTGCTATCAGTACAATTTTTTATTTCTTTTATTTATTTCAGGTTGTTACTGCTGGGACAAGGGGTATGCACAGTTTTATAGCCCTTTGAGCACAGTTTCAAACTGCCCTCCAGAATCGTAAGAGCAGTTCACAAATTCACCAACAATGCCAGAGTGTCCCAGTTTTTCCACATCTCCTCACAGTTGACATTTGTAACCCCATGCCAAATACTGAGGGACCCTGAAAAGATAAGGGAGATGCAGAATTAGTCCGTGCCCTGGTGGAATTTCTGGGTGAACGGGGGAGACGATACACAGATAGATAGACGTGTGTCAGATATATACCCAGCAAGCGGAGGGTAGCCTTGGAGGGCGCCCTAGCAGGCAAAAGGACCAGGGGAGAGAAGGTTCATCCCGGCTGAGTCTGGATGGGATTTAGAAAAGCTAAGAGAGAGCACCTCAAGAATGAGTAACGGTTAGGGGCGGCTAGGTGGCGCAGTGGCTAGCGCACCGGAGTCAGGACCACCCGAGTTCAAATCTGCCCTCAGACACTTAACACTCCTGGCTGGGTGACCCTGGGCAAGTCACTTAACCTCAGTGCAGTCACTATTGCCTCAGGGAAAGATAAATAAGTAATAAAAATAAATGAACTAATTAAAATAAAAATGAATAACAGCCCTGGAGGTCAGAGGGCCCAGCTCATCTTTGAAAGACGCTGGGGGAAGGATGCGTCAGAGTGGAGGGGCTGAGTTTGGGGGCGTCCTTGGAGTCTGCTGCGACAGCTCAGCCCAGGGGGGCTTCCGTCCCCTCACGGCGGCCCCCATCTCCCTCACGGCGCCCACGCTCCCTCCGAGGAGGCGCTAAGCCATGGCCGTGGGCTATCTGGGTCCCTGGTGTTTACGCTCCTCAGCGGCCCGCAGCGCCCGTGCCCACGGCCGCCCGGCTCGGCCTGGGGAAATCCAATAGCTTCCTCCTGCCGGGCCGCAGGGATTGGGTGCTGACTCAGTCCCGGTGTTGCCTTACCTCGGGCTCCGGTTACTCCGGCCACTCTCTGACAGGCAGGGATGTCCCCGGGAAGTCGGGGGCCACCAGCA
Source organism: Sminthopsis crassicaudata (assembly GCF_048593235.1). Taxonomy (NCBI): domain Eukaryota; kingdom Metazoa; phylum Chordata; class Mammalia; order Dasyuromorphia; family Dasyuridae; genus Sminthopsis; species Sminthopsis crassicaudata. Next base: position 167,169,710 of record NC_133622.1, on the reverse strand, counting down.
TCGGACAGAATTCCGGGGACCGGCTGCGTCCCAAAGTAGAGAACTTTCACCTTTTTGTTAGTTTTTTCTTCCCTTTTGATCTGATTTTTCTTGTACATCATGATAAATGGGAAAATGTTTAAAAAAAAAACCCAAGACCAGAGGCCCCATCTGGCTAAGCCCTGCGGCCACTTACTAACCGAGCAATTTGGGGAAGTACATTTCGATTACGGCCTCTTGGGGACGTAGGCAGCCCGTAAAACCTAGCAATGCAATAGATGCTGGCGGGTGATGGCGGCGAAAAGCCGCGGACGGGGATTCAGACATTCTCAAATCCTTAGTGCTTTGCGGCCTCCTCGGGGTACCTGTGTCAGTCGGCGCCCTTCCCTTCTCAGTCTCCTGGCACCTTTGTTCCCTACCCACCTTCCCTCTCTCGCGTTCTGGAATCCAGGGACGGGGTCTCCGGCTTCCCCTCGAAAAAGAGCTGTCTCCAGCCGCAGGTACTTGCACCGGCTGCCCCTCCCGCCCGAAAGCTCCCTGCTCCTTGCTGCCTCCGGCTTCCCTCGGCTCTCAGCCCCCAGAGCCCTCCTCGGGGGTATCTCCCATTTATCCCGTCTGCGAGCTTGTGGTTAGACTGCAGAGTCCTGGGGACTTTGCTCGCTTGGCAAAGCGCACGGAGCACAGTAGGCTTCGACAGCTTCGACTATTTCCTCCTTTGGAAAAATGAGGGGAGAGGACTTGATCCTTGTGGTAAAATCCAAATGAGGAGGGAGGGAGGCCCTAAATCTCAAGGCTGCTCGCTAGCTGGATTTTGTCTTAGAAAAACCATAAATCGACATTATCTATGTTTTATTGTTCTTGTATTTATTTTATTATTTGTTGTTCTTATATTTATTTATTTTGCTAAGTATTTCCCAATCACACTCGGGCATTTGGGGGAGGGCTGACTCTTTGACCCTTTCAGTCTGCTGAGCCCATTATCTTTCCTAAGAACCTGAGAAGATTGCCAAAGGTATGTTTTCTCACCACAAATATTTTTATCCTCCTCAAGAAGCAGTTAAATTGTGTCAGTTGCAGTTCAAAAATCTTCAGTGACTTCCTGGGCAGATGGGTGTAGACATGGGGAATCCCAGACTTCAAAATAACAGTAGCTAATATTTATGTAGTGATAACTAGGTGCTGAGGTTTATAATTATTATCTCCTTTGATGCTCATAACAATCCTGGGAGCTAGGTGCTATTAAACCCCCATTTTATAGATGAGAAAACTGAGGCCTATATTTGAACTTAGATCTTCCTGACTTTATTCATTATTATTCCATTGTATCGCCTCATTGCACATCAGAGAAAGATGGATTCAAATCTCACCTTAGCTATTTACCAACTGTGTGACTCTTCCAAGCCTCAGTTTCCTGTTCTGTCAGATGGGAAGGTTGGCTTTGATGGTCTCTAAGGTCACTTCTCACTCTAAGGCTATGACCCCATGATCCAGGTAAATCCCCAGCTTCTCAACCTGTCATTTCTGGCCCTCCCTCATTGGCTCAACTAACCTTTCCAACCTTACCTTATGCTGTTCGTTTATGGGTCAACATTGCATAAGACACAAACTAAGTCATTAAAATGAAGTCCATGGGGCTAAAGAAGTGACCCATGGACACAGTAGAGGGAGAGACCAGCTTAGGACTGGTGGGGAGATTTTTGGGGTGCCTTTTTGTGCCAGATGAGTCAGTTCTGCATGTTAGAGTTCTGAATTCAAATCTTCGCACTTTTTTTTTTTTTTTTTTGTGCCTTTCCAAAAAGTCATTATCCTCCCTTGGATCATGTTTCATTCTTTGCATGCAAAGATTGAATTTGGGGCACCAGCCTTGAAGTAAAGAGTGAGTTCAAATGTGGCCCCAGAAATTTATTAGCTTGATTTGGCTAAATTTTTTTTTTTAAAAGATTGAACTTGATGATTTCTGAGGTTCCTTCGAGTTCCTGATCTAAGGTCATTTCATCTTAGACTGATTCATCACTATTGGGAGGAGAAAGGAAGGAAGGAGAGTGAACAAACTTTTATTAAGCATTGTCAAACACTGCTAAGCAAACCTTGAGGATGCCATACGAAAAGAACATTTCTATCTTTAACCTTCTAATATAATGTAATATAATAATTAGTCTAACATCAACTCTCTTTATTCAATTTTGATTTGGCACTTCCAGAAATGAAAGGGTTAAAGTCCATTGCATTAGGCAATGGAGGTAACCATTGGGACCCTTCTTTTAGGTGTCCGTGATTCACACATACACAAATACTAAGTGAGTGATCAATAGAGGAAGCAGTGAACCGGGAATAGCTGAGGACATAGCCCTGAAGCACGTATGGACTTCTGTTAGGAAGGCCCCTCCCAGGCTTGGGATTTCTCGCTCCTCTCCCACCACCCCAACATTCGCCCCTCTAGTTTCCCAGGATACCCTGTTAACTGTTTGCTCCAAGTGGGCCGTAAGTTGTTAAGTTGCTTATTAATTAATTTAGTCTTGACCTACATAAGCCAGAATGATCACAGGGCCATCTGTCTCCCTTAATTAAAATGCAGAGATGAGGAGATTTTCTTTGTGTCTCTTCTGCACAGAGAATTTATACCAATCCCATCCAGGGGACTGACCCCCCTCGTGGAGCATGAGCCAGTAACAGGAGGGGCTGATATGGTCTGAAAAGTCCCCCAGAAGGGCCTCTCCCAGCCAGCCAGAGGCCCATGGAGGAGCTAGCACTAGCTGGACAATTTGCTTTTAGCTGGAGATGAAAACTAGGTTTGAGAATTTTTTTAAATCACAGACCATAGACTTGAAGCAAGATGGAGACTCAGCGGGCACCTACTCCTGTCTCTTAATTTTATAGACGAAGAAGAGCAGATCATTGTATTGCCTAAAACCACGAAGAGGGAATGGGATAGAGGGAAGGGAATGAGCACTTATTAATTATCTGCTCTGTTCCAGGCACTGCCCTGGGTGCTTTCTAATTTGATCCACAAAAACCCTGAGAGGAAGGTGCTATTTATTATTATCCCCATGTTATGGATTAGGAAACTGAGGCAGAGAGTACTTAAGTGACTTACTGAGGCTCATACAGATAGTGCATGTCTGAGGTGGGATTTGAATTAAGGTCTTCCTGAATTTAGACTCAGTCCGATGCATATCTTTGTTAACAAAGAATGAAAAAGGAAGAGGGGGAAAGCAATTCAGCAAAACTCTCCAACATTTCATTTGAATCTGACACTCTATTTAATTTTCCACACCTGGAGTCCCCCACCTCTGCAAAGAAGTGAAGGAATTTAATTTTTCAACTCTTCTCTGGAGTGGAACGTTAACAAACATCTATGAAATGTCTATTTACTAGGTGTGCCTGGGTATCCAAGGACAAAAATTAAATGGTCCTGCTCTCAAGGAGTTTATGTTCTACTAAGGAAAACATAAATAAATATAAAAATACACACAAGGTGACTCGTATCCTTCAACTAAAAGCAGAGGAGGATCTGTCCAAGGCTTTCCCTGACCCCCATTTCTCCCTCTAGGCTGTTCCTCCTAAGGGATCTGCTGGAAACTCACACATGCTCCAGTTTCTGGAATCCACCCTTTCTCAACCCAATTGCTTATTTATCCCTGAGGGATGCTCAGATTTTCCCATATTGTGCAACTCCGTGTTCAAAGTCCTTTTAGCACTTGGTCCTGACCCATGATTGATTGACTAAGACATGCTGTCACCTACTTATGGTATTAAGGCCAAAATGAGGAAGGAGTTTAGCCCTTCCTTAGTATCATTCCTCCAGATCATCCATCCACAAGTCACAGGAAGAGATGAAAGATATTTGAAAAACTCTGATAAAACTCTTCTACCCCCAAAGCAAAGGCACAATCTCCCTATAAATCTAGGGCTTATTCTCTCACAAATACATGCAAGATCCATGCTGAGAGTGGACATAGAGTTTGAAGGCAGTGTTATTGAGATACTCTAAGGACCCTGATATTCTTTTTTTTCTGCATTGGATTCCAGATGTCTCCCAGAAACAGAACATATTTTTATATGGTTTATTTTATTTATTTATCTATTTTTTATTTATTAATTCATTCATCCATTTATTTATTTATTGCTGAGGCAATTGGGGTTAAGTGACTTGCCCAAGATCACACAGCCAAGAAGTGTTAAGTGTCTGAGATCAGATTTGCACTCAGGTCCTCCTGACTTCAGGGCTGGTGCTCTATCCACTGAGACACCTAGCTGCCCCCTTATTTTATTTTTAATTTTTTTAGCATATTTTTAATTTTTAAATTTTTAATAGCATGTCTCGGTACAGCTATGAGTCATGAAATATGACATTCTCCACAGATTTGAGAGTGAGTATTCCCCAGAAGGCATGTGGCAGGTATGTGCAGGTAGCAATAAATAAAAATAATGGCAGAAGTGGAATAAAGAATGCCATTAAGGATATGTGTGATAAATGAAGAAGATGCTTGGTCATGGGACAGGAATGAATATAACTCCTGAGCATACCTCATGGGATCTCAATGGTATCCTCCCAGTGTTAGGAGGAGAGGAGGAAGGGCTCCAGGAGGGTGGGCGGATGCTCTGTAGTGAGTCTGTGTTAAGGTACAGACAAGAGTTCCACAGGTTGGAAGGCTCTGTCTTGAGTCAGGAATAACTCAGTCCAGGCACGCCAGGGACTAGATGAAATATTGCAATGAAATACTCATGGACCATAACATGCAATAAAAATAACTTTAGTTATTTTAGAGGATTAAAAAGCCATAATCACTAAAAGCAAATGTTCCTGTCTGCCTTTGAATTTGTCAGAGCAATAACACTGCATTGGAAGGATATCTCACAGGGCAATGGGAACTCTGCCAGACCTCCAGAACACCAGTTCCTCATAGGCTGGGTTTTTTATATCTCTGGTCTTCTAGACAACCGAAATCCTGAGGAAGGATTCCTTGCCCTTTTAAAGGGAAAGCATTTATTTCAACTAAATAAAAGGAAGGCTATTTCTACCACTTTGGAGAAAACAGGCAAAATCCCTGAGCTCGTAAATCCATTTGAATATTAAAAGCTTTTATCATATTAGAGAAAGATAATTTCATTCCAATGCTTTTAACATTTTTAAGATAACTAAGTGCTAAATTTGTCGAAGGCATTTCTTATTTATATGATCATGCGGTTTGGGCTTTTTAAAAAATATGATTAATAACGCTAATAGTTTTTCCAATGTTGAATTGTTCTTGTACTTCTGATGTGAATCCAACTTGGTCACAAATGAAGTTTTGTTTTTTTTTTTTTTTTTTGGAAATGTAGCCCCTTTGGTAATATTTTACATGAATATTAGTTACATTGTTTCTTAGCTCTCTTTCTCTGCTTTATCCCTTCATGGTTTGGACATCAGAACTATATTTGTGTGGGTGTTTCCTCTACAAAATAACAACCCAGCTATACTTTAATAGGCTTAAATATTCATCACTTTGCCATTTTTTTTTTTTTTTTACTTTGGTAGGACTTGCCAACATTTGTGCTCTTCTCCAATAGACTTTGAGAACCCCACATAACCTCTTCACTTTAGAGAAGGACTTTGGAGGAGGTGCACATGTAGAACTCATTAATAAATATTTTGAGAAATCAAAAGACTGAAACTGAGTGAATTCTTTGAATTCAAAAGTGAATTTCAAAGTGAAGACTTTGAAAAATGTTTTAAAGAAAAAAAACTTTTTAGCTATTGTGCTATTTTAGGCCTTTAAACTGTAAAATACCATTTAAGTGTTCAGATGGAAGGACAAACAACTCTACTTGACATTCTCTGGCTCAATTCAAAGTAAGTCATTTTTTTTGACATATGAAATATTCCAAATAAGTAAAAGAATATTTGATAAGATGAAGACATTTTGGGCCTAGTAAAAATTATTAGGGGGGATAAAAGCCATAATTCATTTTACACCCATATCTTCTCAGGAATTGCTGATAAATTAAATCTTTGACTTTACTTTTCATCTGCTAGAGAATGAATTCTTTACATGATAAGATGGATGGATGGGTGAGTGTACAGAGGAAGTCTAACTCTTTTTCTCTAATATAGAACCTGAAAATTGATGCAAGCGGGCTACTCCTGAATGGAAAAAATCCCTGTTTTGAGAATTTTGAGGCCCCAAAGGAGTTTAGTGATACTTGTACATTGTATGTGCATGTATATACATTTAAATACACATATACATATACATGTATATTTTTGCATATAAATAAATGTGTATGTGTTACCATATATTTCTATTTATAGCAGCTTGAAAGACTCAATGCCCTCATGTGTAACAAGATGTCATGGGATTATTTCAATAAATAGTAGTTGAATCTTTAGGGTTCTCTAAGTAAGCTTTATAATATCATTTACCCAAACTATAATGTTGTTTTCTCTTTGTTCATGCTTAATCTTTTTTTTTTTGGTCTTATTACTATATTCAGCATTTTAAAAACTGTATTAAACAATTGTAATAGCATCTTTATTTAAACTTGTGTTCTGAAATCAGTCTCAACAGTAGTTTAAGTTCCATATGGGAACAATATAAGACATTCATAATTTAATGAGCAGTTAACAAAAAGAAATTTACTTGGTCATAGGAGGAAGAGAATTTTCAATAAGGATAGACTTTAAGGACACTTAGTTTTGATTGGTTTGAAAGAAGTTCTCTTGCATGTGGGAGTGACTTTCAGGAATCTAGTTCAGTAGTAGCAAAAAATGAAAGGTCATATGGCAGCTATGGCCATATCTGGGCATGAATTGGTGGAACTAATCTTATCTTATAACAGTTAAGTTTCAAGACCAATTCCCCAATTTTAGTCTAGTAATATGAGTATGCTACATTTTATAAATATCCATCCATTTTCTTTAAGTAATGAAATTAACTTTTAAGTAATTAAATGCAATGCCATTTAGCTTCTATATTTTAAATATTGATACTACTTCACTAGCTATAGTGCCTCTAAACATAATGTAGTTCCCTGATTATTTCTTTTAAATATGTCTAGTCTTCTTGTTACCTTGTCTAAGAGTCTAATTGCAACCACCTGCTCTTTCAAAATTCTCCTGAAGCATAATTTCTGCTGCAGCCTCTCATTTTAATTCTGTGGTAAATAAATTTCAAATGTGTTTCTAATAAATGGCATATTGTTGGGTTCTTCTTTTTAGTCCATTCTGCTGTCCTCCTCCGCTTTATGAGTGAGTCACATTTATATTCATGGTTATGATCAGTAATTGGGTATTTCCCTCAGTCACATCATCTTTTATAAGGAAGGAGGTATAAAAGAGGATGCTGATGAGCATTATAATTAAAGCAGTCTGTTCTTAATTCCCTGCCCTTCTCTCTTCACTGAGTCCAGATGTAGATCTTCAGTTTTTCCATTGTCTTTTCCCCTTTTTAATAGTCCCTTTATGATCCAGTATCTGAAAATGAAATTTGTATTGCTTGTTTGTATTGCACTCCCTCTTTCTATGCTCTTTCTTAAGGTCCTTTCCATCTCTACTTCTCCTCATTTGTTTCCTGAAGAAGTTTAATATCTCTTTATACTAAACTCTGTTTTATCTGCTTCAAATGAGAATGAAGTTCATAAAATGTCTGTTCTCCCTATCCAAGTTTCCAATGTTTGCAGTCTCTTTTTCTTGAGTATAATTGCTATGGGGAATCAATGCTTTTTCCTCTTTTCGTCCCTGTTTTCCTTTTTCTCTCCCTTTGTTTTTTCTTCTCTTGGGAAAAAAAAAAACACCAGGCAGAACCAGGCACATTATTTGTATTTTTTACCTCCTGCTGGGACCTCTAAAACCAATGGGAATCTGAAGGGATACCCTTTCACTTTCCCTCAGTGGATCATGACTTAGCCCTTTCTATTTGCTCAAATGTATTTCTCTCTCTAGATTTCTCTTGATTCCAATGTTTGTATTTTAAAGTTTCTTCTCAGCTCTGATCTTTTCCTTGTGAATGTTTTTAAGTTTTCTATTGTCTTTCTCTTTGTGACCCCCATTATATTGTTTTTTTAACAAAGATACTGGATGATGCTATTAGAGAAAGGCAAATTAAAACTACTCTGAGATATATTACTTTACAGCCATCAGATTGATTAATATAACAGAAAAGGAAAATAATAAATGTTGGAGAGGATGTGAGGAATTGGGACATTAACACACTGTGAACTCATCTAACCATTTGGGAGAGCAATTTGGAACTATGTCAAGGGGCTATAAAAACATATATATGTGTGTGTGTGTGTGTGTGTGTGTGTGTGTGTGTGTGTGTGTGTGTGTGTAAAACCATGCTGGCCCTTTGGCCCAGCAATACTGCTGCTAGGTCTGTATTCCAAAAAGATCAAAAAAAAAAAAAAAAAAAGGAAAGGATCCATATGTTTGAATGTATTTAAAGCAGCTTGTTTTGTGGTGGCAAGAAACTGGAAACTGAGGTGATGTTCATTAATTGGAGAAAGGCTAAACGAGTTGTGTGTATGATTTTGATGGAATACTATGTTTGTATTTGTGACCCCATTTTGGCTCACATATAATACATACATACATATCTATAGCTATATATCTTTTTTTTCTTGGCAAAAATGCTAGAGTGACTTGTTATGTTCTTCTACAATCTATTTTACAGTTAAGGAAACTGAGGCAAACAGGGTAAGTGACTAGCCCAGAGACAGAGTTAGTAAGTGTCTGAAGCATAATTTGCACTCAGGTTTTCCTGACTCCAGGACTGGTGCTTTATCCATGGCCACCTAGTTTTCATGCTTAGAAATGTAAATTGTAGAAGGCAATCTTTAAAACGTTGTGGAGCATTGCATATACTTTCTTTGAAAATTACTTTCTCCAAAGCCTCAGGATGTCAACCTGCCACATTTTCATTTGCAGTATCTGTCTCTAAGTAATTTTACCATCATGCAGTTGAAGTCGATTTATTTTTAAAGTGATCAAGCCCATCAAGCCTTGAAGTAAAAGTAAAAATCTACTTATCTTCTTCCATTATCTAAATAAACTTGATATTTTATCTGCTCTGATAAAAGGAATGTGTTTTTGATTGAAATCTTCCATCCATGTAGCTAAAAGATGCACTATTTCTCTCAGAAAGTACTATTTCTGTGTATAGCTGTATGGTACAATGGAGTCAAGAAAACCTGAGTTCAACTTACCATCTGTGAGACCTAGGCAAGTCACTTAGTTTTGGTTTGCCTCAGTTTCCTCGTATTAAAAATGGGAATAATTGCAGCACTGACTTCCCAGGATTATTGTGAGTATTAAATGAAAAAAATTTGCAAAATGTCTGCCACATAGTAGTTGCTATAGAAATGTTAACTATCATTATTGTTTCCATTCCTTGTAATTGTTTATGAACTACAAAAAGCTATTGTTTTCTTTTAACTTATCTATATCATTTTATAATATTCTGCATTGTAAATTTAGACCTTCTGACATCTTATCCTCTCAGAGTTACTATAATCATGTTTATATCATTCAATTACATAAAATTTTTGTTCTAAGGTAATAACAAACTATTTCTTTTCTGAGCTGGCAATGCTTCTATCTGAAGCATTCTTCCTTTTGTCCATTCTGTAAAAGGATCTAAAAAAAACCCCTAACACAATTGTTAGGAATATGGTACCCAGTAGTATATCACAACTATATGCAGTGATGGGCAAGTGTGGATATTGAAGCAGCAAGTTAAAACTCTGAGGTAGTATGGTATTACTTAAAAATTTGGACTAACTCAAAGTTGCATTCTTCCACCCTGCATGAATTGTATGCTGTATGTACCTAATTCTTTAAATACTATGTCTCCACCAAAATAAAGGCTCTTGGAGCAGCGCCAGCACATAGTAAGCACTCATTAAGTGCTTGCTTGATTGGTTAATTAGTGTATTTTTCTTTTACTTGGAAATTCCTTATTTATGATGTTCCTGGATGGTTTTTATTTCAGAGTTTCTTTCTGGAAGTGATTGGTAGATTATTTTTAATTTGTTTCCTGGGACTAATAGATGGGGAAGTTTTACCTTATGATTTTTTTTAGAAAGATGATGTCCATGAGACCAGCCAGGATGGAAGAGTAGTTGGAAGAAGCTTCCATGATTCTCCAGTGAACATCTCATGAGTTCCACACCAAGAGGAAATTGGAAATCTAAGAAGAAACTACAGTGGTCCATCTTTTCAGTGTAAGATCACAGATTTGATGCACAGACAAGTGACTAAGGTGGGCACTGGGAGATGAGTAGGTTGGGGTCGCAGAGCTGAATTACAGGAGCAGAAAAATACAGCACTGTCATCTGACCCAGGTTTTTAAAAATCTCTAGATTTGCAGGGAGTAAAGTGTAAGAAATCTGGAAAGGTATTTTGTATTTGATCTTGTAGACGATCTGGTCTCTAGAGCCACCGGTGGTTATTATGTGTGACTGCGTCATGAGTGGGAGTTGGGGGGTAATGGTGACATGATCAAACTTGCATTTTAGGGAAATCACTTTAATTAAAAAAAAATCTTTCAGAATCATTCAGAGGGTAAAATAGTTATATATGGACAATAATTAGTGGGAAGAGAAGGGTGAAGTGAGGGATTCTTTTTTTAGAATAAGGAAGACATGGGTAGAGAGGCAGAGATCGAAAATAAGTGATAAAATGGGAATGACGTAGGGCATGATCTGTTGGAAGAGATAGGGATGGAAAAAGGCTTTTCTCTGCCTTTTATCATTTCAAAGATCCAAAAGCGGTATTTTGGCTGGCCCCATAATTGTGATATGACCGGTCCTCCTCCACGATATCTTTTATGTAACTTCTTCTTTGTCACCTCCTGCTTCTTGGGTCAAGGGCAATGTTGGTGCAGCTGACCTAGTGATGCTCTATGGCTCGGAGCCTGTGTCATCACTGGGACAATGGGCTGAAGGATGTTTTTCAAGATCTCACAGAAATATAGTTTTTCTCCTAATCTGACATATGGTCACACTCCTACAGGGAGGGACAGCCTCAGACAACTGTTCTGGAAGTGTATTGTTAAAACCTTTGCTATGTAAATAAATAATGAATAATGTGGCTGATTGCAAGATAAAATCTTCAGAAACTTTTCTCTTACAGCCTTTGAAATACAATTGCATCAGCATGTCATGAGACTGGGAGGGAATAATACCGTACATATATCATCAGAAGAGAAATTTAAAGTTACTTTCCAAATCAATGACAGAGCAGGTTCCCAGTGAAATCTTCCATACAATCTCACCTGCATTTAGTTGATTATTTGACCTCATGACAGGTCTATCTTCCCATTTCTTCTTCCTCCAATCTATTCTCTCTCTCTCTCTTTTTTCATAATTGGAAGAGACTTTATTGTTTTTTTTTTAATCCAATCTGTGTTTGAATAAGAATTTTCCTTATAATTCCCCTAATAAGTGTCTATTCAGCTACCATTTGAAGACCTCCAGTAAAAAGGCATTCTATTCCATTTTTGGATAGCTCTCATTATAGGAAGTTTTCCTTTATATGAAATCAATCAACCTCTTTTAAGTTTCCATCCATTGCTCTTCCACATAACACCTCTTAAAGGAAGCCATTATTTCCACTATTCCCCCTTTCTATTCTTGTCTTCTTCCTATTAACATCCCCAGTTACTGCAACTTATCCTTACATGGGATAATTTTTTATAATAGCTTATTATATTTTAAATTTAAATTTTATTTTATTTTATATTTTCCCCAATTACATTAAAAATTTTTTTTTAGTTCTAGGTTCTCTCCCTTATCCCCATCCACAATTAAGAAACCACATATGAAATTATGCAAAACATTTCCATAAAAGTCAATTTGTGAAAAAACAACATAGATCTCCCACTCTATTGAAATAAAAACCCTCAAGAAAAATTAAGTTTAAAAAAAAGAGAAAGAGCAAGAGAGAATGGTTTAGTCTGTATTCAGACACAATCAATTCCTCTTGGAGTATGGATAGGATTTTTCATCATAAAAGTCCTTCAGAATATTGTACTGCTGAGAATAGCAAGTGATTCACAGTTAGTTATCCCAGCATATTGCTATTACTTTGGATTCATTTTGCTTGAGTTCATGGAGGACTTTCCAGGGATTTTTTTTCTGAGAGAATCCTGATCATCATTTCTCATAGAACAATAATATTCCATCACAAACACACACCACAGATTATTGAGCCATTCCCCAATTGATGGACATCCCCTCAATTTCCAGTTGCCCTGAGAAGAGAGTTGAATAGCTTTGTTATTTTTCAAAATACATGCAAAGGTAGTTTTTAACATTCACCACTGCAAAACCTCTTGTTCCTAAATTTTCTCCCTCCCTTCCCCCAACTCCTTTCCTAGACAGCAAACAATCCAATATAAGTTAAACATGTACTATTCTTCCAAACTTATTTCCACATTTATCATGCTGCACAAGAAAAATCAGACCAAAAGGGGAAAAATGAGAAGAAAAAAACCAAGCAAACAACAACCAAAAAGAGGTGAATACCATCTGTGATCCACACTCAGTTCCCACAGTCCTCTCTCTGGGTGCAGATGGCTCTCTCCATCACAAGTCTCTTGGAATTGACCTGAATCACCTCACTGTTGAAAAGAGCCACGTCCATCTGAGTTGACCATCACATAATGTTCTTGTGTCCAGTGTCTTGGTTCTGCTTCCTTCACTCAGCATTGGTTCATGTAAGTCTTCTGAGGTTTTTTCTGAAATCAGCCTGCTCATCATTTCTTATAGAACAACAAAAATATTCCATAACATTCATATGTCATAAGTTGAATAATCATTCTCCATCTGATGGGCATCCACCCAGTTTCAGTTCCCTACTAATACAAAAACGGCCACCACAAACATTTTGCATATGCCCCCAAATTATTTTTTATACTGCTGCCAGAATTATATTTGTTGTATATGAATTTGGATTTGTCATTTTTCTGCCCAAAAGTTCTTCAGGAAGGAAAGAAGGCGAAGCAAGAGAAGGAAAGGGAAGGGAAGGCAAGGAAAAGGAATAAAGACTAAAAAAAAGAAAGGAAAAGAAAGAGAAGGAAATGAGGAAGCATTTATTAAGCACTCACTGTGTGCCAGGCACTGTGCTGTACAAATACTTCATTCGAGCCTCCCAGCAATCCCGGGAGGTGTGTTCAGAACTCCTTTTTTGCCCCTTGAATAAAGTTCCTCTGGCATTTGTGACTATCTTTCCTTTCTTGTTACTCCCTTTTTTGTTCTAGCTAATAAACCTGTCAGATAGACACTAATCGTGTATCCCTGCCTTGCCCATGTCCATCAAGTTGAAGTCCGTCTCCCATCTCCGTGCCTTTGTCCAGGCTTTAGGGTGTCCCCCGTGTCAGGACTGCATTCTCTCACACCTCTTCTTGTCCAGGAATAATTGATAGTTGTTTGCTTTACTTATCATTAGCACCTCATGGTCATACACATGAAATAAATATAAGGCAATTTCAGAGGGAAAACTAGTTGTCAGGGTATTAAGGAAGGTTTCATCTCGGAGCTGGCTTTTAAGCTGAATTTTGAAGGAAGTCAGGCTTTCCAAGAAGTGGGTGCATCTGAGAAATCTGCTCTCCCTGCACAGACGGAGCTTCCCCAGCAGCTCACTCCCTTCTGGGGATGCCTTTCCCCACCCCCAGAAATTTATTCCCCCCCCCCCCCCGATTTCATGGAGGATGGCAGAATGGAGCTGGGATGTCTGTCACTGGCGGCTAGCAGTGTAGGTGTGGGAGACCCCACCAGAATGGGGCATTATACAGACAGTACTAGAGAAAGGCATCCTGGGCCCCTCACGTGTACCCCTAGAGTCTGGAGGGTGGAGGAACCAGCTTGGTCATGAAATAGTGAAGTACAGCCTGCTTCAGATGCATAACAGGAAAACTCTAAAATACCTCTATGGAGGTAATGGGTCCAAAGCTGGCCCCTCAGTTTGCCTCTGGGAAGGGCTCACTCTCCCTTGTTCTGTTCTATGTCACATCTAGTCAAAAAGCAGGAAGTAGGTGATGGGAGAATGAAGGGCAGCAGATGTCCAGGGACCTGATGTTGCTGTGCTAGGCAGATGGAAGCAGAGCCTAAGAAGCTGCCAAGAATTGAGACTCATGGTTGCTGTGTACCCCTCCAAAACATTTTCCTTTGCCTCTGCCTCTGTATTGGGAAAGGAAGAAACTCCCATTAATTGTCCAACTCCTCTGAGATTTGTCACTCTAGGACAAGTCAATTTTTTCTCTATTTTAAATAGTCAATAAGCATTTATTGAGACTCTACTATGTGCCAGGCCCTGTGCTAAATGCTGGGAATATAAAGAAAGATAAAATCAATCCCTGTCCTCAAGTAACTCACAGTCTAATGGAGGAAACAACGTGCAAACAAGATGGGTACAGAATAAATCGGGGATAATCTTGAGAGAAAGTATTAGGGATTGAATTGGAGTAGGTAGGATTTTAATTTAAGCCTGAAAGAAGTCAGGAAACAGAGAAAGTGATCATTCTAGTCATGAGGGGCAGTTAGTGAAAATGATCAGTTAGTAGTGGAGTATCTTGTATGAGGAAAAGCAGGGAGACCAATCACTGAAGTTCAGAGAAAGAAAAGAAGGAAAGAAGGGAGGTAGGGAGGGAGGAAGGAAGGAAGGGTAAACAGAAGAAGGAAAGAAAGGAAGGAAAGGAGGTAAAAAGGAAGGAAAAAAGGAAGAAGGAAAGAAAGGAAGAAAGGAAGGAAAGGAGGGAAGAAGGAAGAAAGAAACAAAGGAAGAAAGGGAGGGAGGAAAGAAAAGAAATAAAAGAAAACATGGAAGAGGTGAGGGAGGACGGAAGGAAGGAAGGAAGAAAAAAAGAAGGCACTAAATGTACCTTAATTCCTTGTGATTCTCTTTTATAGTAATGATGTGCTGCGGATCGCACGGTAGTGATCAGACCATCTATATGCATTAATTTAACTATTGCTAAGGTACATGTGAATCCTTGCCTGAAAAATCCAGCAGCTGACACACTACTACACCAAAGGAACAGAGTTGGTCTCACACTGCCATCATGGCTTTTGTCAGATGAACAGGTGTCCACCGCAGCTCAGGGGACAGACAGTTCGCAGGTTTTCCTTGTAGAGGCAAATAGAGTGGATAATGTTCACAGGATTCCAGATTTAAAGTTGGAAGAGTTCTTCGAGATCACTAAGTCCAATGCTTCACCTCCTTATTTTACAGATGAGGAAACTGAGGCAGATAATGAATCAATGACTTGCTTAGGGTCACAGCTGGCAAATGTTTTGGTCAGAATCCGCACCTGAGACTTTCTGACTCCAAGTCTATCAGTTATCTATTTCTCATGCATACCAAGGCAATGTAGAATCTCTGGTTACCTTTGTGCAGAGATCATCATGAAGAGAATTGTATCAATTATCTCTTGCGGAAAATTAAGAGCGACAGACAACATTCTAGGAAGAACTGGACATGGTGTAGACCAAATCATGCACTGATGCTCTGTGTCTCCCATGCAAAAAGAGGAAAGGGAACACAATCCACAGCCTTAAAGGCTTCATGAACCAGGCGCATCTCCTTGCATAGACCAAACTCACATGTCCCTAATAGTGCAGCAAGCATGTTCTGACTCTTCTGGTCTGAGTGACCACATTAGCTTCTCCGAGTTCTAGGTTTTCTCTCTACTGCTAGCCCTTTGTCCCAACTCGAGTTCTCCCTCCTCCACCTCATTAAGTGGTTCCATTTAATATTTAACATTACCTCTTATAAAAGATTATTTGCTTTGAGAATATATCAAGAAGAAAAGCACAAATATTTCCCACCAGCTTCTCAGGGGCTATGACACCTGGGTCTCTGGGGAGATCAAATTTGAGCCATCAACTTGCTGGGCAGGATCACTCCTGCTCCATGCAACATCAATAATGGGTTGGCAAAGATTTCCACTCCTAGACTCCCGAAATGCTGGACTAAAGCTTGTTCTACTGACTTACAAAGTTGGATCCTCCAAATTAACCTACTTCAAGAACAAGTGCTGAGGCAGCCCCCAAACCCTTTGTTTTCATGGGTCCATGTCAGCTGCAGAGGGACAGAGCCCCAGATTTCTCCCTCTCTCAGTGAGGGACCCCCAAAGCAAAAAGGTCAGACTGTCAGAGACAACAGGCAAAGGCCTTTGCAAGACTCTCCCAGTTCTAAACATGGAGATAACTGAAGATCTTCCTCACCACACATTTTAGCAGACTGGTTTCAGTGACCATCCCTGTGCAAATGGCTACTTGTCCAGTCCTTATCTCTCAGCTGACCTCCAATCTCGCATCTCCAACTTCCTTTCAGAAATCTCAAGCTGGATGTCCAGTAGACGTCTCAAACTCAATCTGTCTCAAACCGAAATCATGATCTTCCCCCATAAATCTTCCCTCCAATCCCCATGGCCTCATGTTATATTACTTTCCCTTACATGGTGCATTGGAGTTCTGGCCAACCATCTCTAGCAGATCCTTCCTACTTTTCTAGTTTTTTTTTTTCTTTTACACTTTATTCCTTGCCATATACTCTGTGATTTAGCAGCATTGACTTCCTAGCTGTGTAAGATTCAGAGATATCCAGAGGAAGCGGGGTGACCCGTAAGGATCCAAAGAAATATTTATAAAGCACTTTGCACAGTGCCTGGCACATAGTGGGTCCTTCCTTCTTCCTCCTTTCCCTCCCTTTCTCCCTTCCTCCCTTCCTTCCTTCTTTTTTTCCTTCCTTCCTCTCTCCTTCCCTCCTTTCCTTCCTTCCTTCCACAGAGAACCATTCCAGATACCCTTTAATTTAAATGCCTTCCTCATTGTTTGGTCATTTTTAAGTCATGTCCAACTCTTTGTGACAGGGTTTTCTTGGTGAAAATCCTGGAGTGGTTTGCCATTTCCTTCTCTAGCTCATTTTTAGGATGAGGAAAAGGCAAATAGGGTTAAGTGACTTACCAGGGTCACACGGCTAGTAAGTGTTTCAGGCTGAATATGAACTCAAAGAATAGTTTCCTGACTCCAGGTCCCAAACTCTGTTGTATCACTGAACTGCTCTAAGTGCTTCCATCTGTTGATTATTTCATATTTATTCTATTTATTATAGATAGGATAAATCCTGTGCATAGTTATAATCTCTACATAACCGTTTGCATGTTATTTCTCCCATTAGACTGTGAGCTTTTTGAGGGCAGGAAATATTTTTTACCTTTCTTGGACTCCTCAGCACTTAGTACATAATAGGTGTTTCACAAATGTTTATTGATTGGCTTATTGTCTATCCACCTCCTTCTCCTATTACATATTTCTTGGACAAGATCCTGGGCTAAATGTCTTTGTTTCTCCCTTTAAAGACGAAGGAGGTGGATGGCTTTCCCTGCAGCATCACCAATAAGATCAAAGACCAGCTCATTTTTGTATGTCCTGGCTGCTAGTCTCTGTTTCACCTTTCTCTCCCCACCCCCTCCACAGTTCCTTGCATAATTCCCATTGCCTAATTTCCTTTTCTGCGATGATGCATCCGTTCCCCTGCCAGAAGTGACTTTTGGGAATGGAATGCCTTTGAGGGCTTTGCATTTCATAATTCTCTGTTCTTCCATTTCTCTATATCTCAATCTCTCCTGAACTTTTCTTTAAAAAAATTTTTTTTCTGATCCTTTCTTTGACCTCTCCACAACTTCCAGTAATTTCTATCCCTTCCTATTCTCTCTGGCCATTGGTTCTTCTTCTGGCCTTTCCCTTTTTTGAAACATTTTTAAGAGTTAACAAGTTCAACATTAGAAAGTCCTTTAGTCCTTTGCTTCAACTCTGGATCACCCTGAACACTTTTCTGTTTCCTAGTTAACCCTTCCTTTCCCCCAGCCCGGCCACTATCAAACAGGTAGGATTTAAATTAGATTGGGCTTTGATTTTGGGCATGATAGGATGAAGGAAAAAGAATGATTTTACAATTCTAAGTAATAAATAGCAAAATTAGGGAATAGGGTGGGTTTTGGAGGAACATGCTAGAGCTAGAGATAAGGGATGCATCCTGCCATCTCCTCAAGATAGGAGGAAGTTGCCTTCATTCTGTGCTCTCAGTGTCTTGCCTCTCATTTAAAAAATATTTTTTTTTATTTACAAAGCATATGTATGAGTAATTTTTCCAACACTGATTCTTGCAAAACCTTTTGTTCCAACTTTTCCCCTCCCCCTCCCCTAGCTGGCAGGTAGTCCAATACATGTTAAATAGGTTGAAATACATGTTAAATCCAATATATATTACATACTTATTATTGCTGCCTTGCCTCTCATTTACTTCTCAACAACCTTGAGTCTGATGATGGACCCTACTTCTCAACTAGAGGAAAATGACAGAGATGGAGCTTGTCAGCAATCTGCGGGCTCCCACGGTGGCAGGTCCCTGCCTTGTGACACCATGGTCACTCTCCTTCCTGGATTCACCTGACACAGTTCTCTCCTGTTTTTTCTGTTCAGTCTCCTTTTCTGTAATGCCATTTATACCCCACACTTTTTATGAATGTAACTTGATTCTGTGCTACGGACCTTTCATCAAATTTTCTCTTTATACCCTCATCTCAACAGCTAAATTATCATTTCTATGCAGATGACTCCAAATTCTTATCCAGCCCTTATCTCTTTGAGCTCTAGCATGTTTTCCCCCAAACTCACCCTATTTCCTAATTTTGCTGTTTATACTGAAATAACTACCAATAAACTCAGTCTTACAATTGTGGAATTATTCTTGTTCCTTCATTCCCAAATCAAAGCCCTGTCTATCATATTTAAAACCTACCTGTTTGATAGTGGTGGACTGGGGGAAAGAAAACGTTAACTAGGAATATTCCTTTTATTACCATTCCTTTTTTTATCTTCTTTGCTAGAGAGAAGTATCCTCCCCAATATAGTTTTCTTTAATCCTGTGAGAAACCAACAGTGTGAATTGGATGTGGAAATCCTAAGTCTGAAATGCAAATGCAAAGGGAATTATGACTATAAACACGAATTCTTTTTCTTTTTAAAAATTGATTCTTTAGTGATTTCAATTTGAAATTGTATTTGAACATTTTCTGGATTTCTGTAACATTTTTCTTGAACCTCAAAGTTGTAGATTTTGGCAATGATATTCCTAAGACTTTTCCTTTTGGGGTTTCTTTGAGGCGGTAATCAATGGAATTCTTTCTATTTTTATTTGATCTTGTTCTAAAAGATTTGGATAGTTTTCATGATTTCTTGAAATAAAGTATGTAGGCTTAAAAAGCAAGTAATCAAATGATTTTCAGGGAGTCCAGAGTTCTTTATTATCTCTCCTTGATCTATTTTCCAGGCCAATTGCATTTGTTAGCAGATACCTTTAAATTTTCTTCTGATTTTATTGTACTAATTTTTGCTGTTTTGTGGAATCACTGATTTTTGTTTGATTTAGTCTCATTTTCAGGGAGTTTATAACTTGCATAAGGTTTACGATTTTGAGTTCTAAGCTATTTATTCTTCTTGTAATTAATTCTTTCTGCCAGAGTTTTTATTTCATTTTTATCTCATGCTTCATTTCTCCTGAGGATTCATGTAATCCTTGTGGAAAACCCATTTTTTTCCCTTTGAGTCTCTATTTGTTATGGAGTTAGACTCTTCTAGATTGCATTTTGTTCATTATTTTGAGTCTATTATAATTCTTTAAAAGGCTCTGTATCTAATTGAGCTTACCCATCTCACCATTACTTCTTGAATTGGGTCTTTGGGCCAAGTCTAAGCTCTGTCTCCAGCTGCACTTTTCACTGGTGTGCATGGTGGCCATATATGACCTGGTCCCCTGGGTTTCCTGTGTTGACCTTTATCTTCTTGGTAAAGGATCTTTGAGGTTTGGAATGCTGAATCTTCAGGGATCTCTACGGCATCTCTGGACTGATTGCTAGGATACCTTGGGCCTAAGGTATCCTATTCTGAGTGCTGCTACTCACAGTTGCTTCCAGTGTGCCCTCATTTACTTATTTTTTTTTTCTCTAAAAGCTGGGAAAATTTACTTTTTCATCCTGCATGACTTTTGCCTTTTGATTTCTTGAAATATAGCTCTGAAAAAAAAAGCCTGTATTGTTTAAATGGAGCTGCTTGACTTCACCTTAAAACCCAAATGACTCTGGCTTTTATGAAATGGCCAAGAACAGTCCCGGCTCAAGCCTCTATGGCTCAATAGTTAGGTTTTAATGGCTTAGCATGAGTGTAAATAGAAATTGTTCCATTCTGGCCAGAAACTCAGAGGGTCTTTTCCACACAGATTAATATAATGACAAATTCAGCCATTTTTTGGTTTCAATTCTTCCCTAGCCCTCAGTCACTGAATGGCCGTAACCTCAGACAAAGTGAGACCTGGGAAAGATCTTAGTTTAGGAAGGACAAGGTCACCCACTGTATCTGGGACAGGGTCAAATTTTTGTCTCGCCACTGGACTTTGATGACTCTGTTAGAAGCTGATGACTGAGCAGCTCTACACACAGATCCAATTTACGTGCAAGTCAAGATGATGTCATTGATGCTGTTCTAGGACAAAGGATTATCAACAACAACAATATCTGCTCTACAGGCTTCCACCCACCCTGGGACTTTCTGGAGAATGTCCCACTCTTGCTATCTCTAGCTACAAAGCCTAAGGCTTTGTAAGATACAAATGAATTTGTCCCTTCTCTCTGGTTGTATCTGCTCTGCTAGTATATTCTCATACACCATTTACCTCAAATTGTTGAGTTATTCCTCTATAATGGGAGTCATACTTTACTTCCAATTTTTTGCTACTACAATAGGCACATGATAAACACCTCTGACTTCATGAAGTTTAAATTGTTGCTTTTCCTGCATACTTCCCCAGTGGTTTTCTTAGAATGGTTGGACCACTTTATAGCTCTATTAAAAGTATATTGATCCCTTTTCCCTGTTATTGATGGGACTCTGACTTTTTTTGTGCAGTTTTGGGTAGACAAAGTTACTTTATGTCCTTTTTCATTGGATTTCTTGATTGTTATGGACCACTTTATAGCTCTATTAACAGTATGTTGATCCTTTTCCCTGTGGTTGATGGGACTCTGACATCTTTTTGCTCAGTTTTGGGTAGACAAAGTTACTTTATGTCCTTTTTCATCTTTCCTGTTATTGGATCTGGTTCTATTTCTAGAGTAGATATGTAGGAACTGGTATGTCTCCCTCAGTTCAGGCAATCACCTCCACCTTAAGTCTGTAAACATGGCTTCTCAATCACTTTACCAATCATCTGTCTCTTTTTTGGCATAGGGTGCAAGGGACCAATATCAAATCTAGATTCCAATTCACTTAAGCACTGACTCCCATGTAATTATTTCTTGTTATTGTGTCACTTATGCCTGACTCTTTGTGACCCTATTTGGGTTTTTTTTAGCAAAGTGATAGCAGTGGTTTGCCATTTCCATCTCTAGCTCATTTTACAGATGAGGAAACTGAGGCAAAATTAGGGGACTTGCCCAAGGGTCACACAACTAGTAGGTGTCTCAGGCTGGATTTGACCTAGAGTCCTTCTGATTCCAGGGAAGATTCCACCTTTCTAAAATTACTATTCAGTAAATAAAGATGAAAATCTCAGTGGTTAATGCATATTTTCAATGATGGTAGCTGAGGTCCTACATTTCTTTTCATTTTTCTTTATTTTGGAATCAACATAACTTGACAGCTTGTTTCAGTACACTTGAGAATTTTGAATTTAATTGCTAAATATGTTTTTTCACCTGAATTTCAGATGGAACTTTGTGCCACAAACAGTAAGGGGCAAAGGAAATGGGGAAGGCTTGTGATTAGGAATTGGTGATGTTTTCTCCCTATCACATGACCAGTAATGAAATAACAATTGAGAGGTTATGAGTGAAAAGTTATTTTAGACTTGATACACCAGGTGTGCTCCTGTTGATAAGGGTGTTACATTCAGGGCTCAAGTATCTATCAGAAATGGCTAAAGTAATTTAAGTACCTAGAGATTATATCTTATCAAGCAGAGAAGTCATTCAGGAAAGGATTTACTATGTAATTAAGACAATAAAACCAACCTTTTCTAGCTTAAACAGACTCTTTAAACATAAATCAGCCAGTAGTTATTGGTTCAAGGACCACTTAAGAATATGTGGCTATTAACACTATGTGTGTATCAGTGAAATGATTTCTTAATCGTAGTTAGTAGTATTTTAACATTTCAAGAGGCTGCTCAACATTTTGGTCTAAGCATTTCAGGAGAATACAATTCTTAGAACATTGCATGTTTGCAAAAGAAGGGACCCTTTGTCATGAAACTGCTAATTTTACTTAAAGTGGAGTAAGACAAAACAACTAACTGTTAAGCCTCCTTCCCTTCCTTCCTTCCTTCCTTTTTCTTCCTTCTTTCCTTCCTTTCTTCCATGATCAATTTTAGAAGGATAACATTGTAAAGAGAAGGCAAGCTTTGGAACAAGAATGGACAAAGTCTCTGACACTAGGTGTGTGACGGATTGCTTAGGCTCTCAGTGCCCCAGATTATCATCAGCTCCTTAGAATTGCAGATCAGTGCAGAACATTTCCACCACATAGTCCCCCAAAATAATTTTCTGGGTCATCCGAAGGCATGGATAAATAAGGAGGTGGGCCACACAGCTGCACTGGTAGCCAGATGATTTTTTTTAAAGATCCAGAAGATGGCCTCTAGTTGTTGGCCTGGAGACTCCCATGGAAGACTCAAGGAAAGGCATCAAGAATTCCATAGAATGAGAAAATGTGTTTGAGTCGAGATCTTCACAGTTGGAGGGTGTCCACACCAAGGAGTTGAGTGTTGAAAAAATTCCAACTAGAGGTAGTGCAGACCAAAGGAGCACCATCACTGAACCACAGACATTGATAAACTAAAGGCAAACCTGAAGTTACCTCAAGCTTTTAGTTTTTCTGCTAAAATACTGTTGATAGAACTATAAAACTCAAGATCAAATAGGCATTTATTAAGCACCTACTATGTTCCAGGTCCTGTGTTAAGTGCTATAGTAGTAAAAAGAAAGTAAAGTATGTCCTCCTCCCCAATTATTGGGGAAAAACTCAACATTTTCAGGGTATGTGGATCTATTGGAAAAGTATACAATATAAGGAAACAAATATGAGGAAGCCAGAGAAGTATGGAAAGACTTGTGTGACTTTATGCAGAGAAAAGAAACCAGAACAAGGAGAAATTATATGTGGGTGACCATAATAAATACTGTTCTCAAAGAATTCAAGTCCAGTTCCACAAAGTTAGGCTAAACACACTCAGTATTATAGATTTAAATCTGGAAGGATCCTTAGAGGTGTTCAAACTTTGTCCTTTACAGATGAAAAAACTGAAGGCTGTCTTTCTTTTTTAAAGTAAAATTTTGATTTTTTGTATTTTTACATGTTGCTTAAATTTCTCACTGTACCCTTTCTTTTCTATTAAAACCAATACATTTTTATTTTTCTCAGTGAATGGGAGGGTGAGGGAAGAGGATATGGAATAAAAAAAAAAGAATAAAAAGTCTGTACTTTAAAAAAACACAACTATGATTCACCTAATGATCAGTTATAAGAATGGAAAGTCACATGTGCTACCAGTTGCAAATACTCTATTAGACATTAGACATTTTGTTTGATTATTCCGAGGGGAAGGTCCTCTAGAAAGGGATGTTATTTGGTTTGAGTGGATTATGATGGAAGGAGCACTTAGTGAGAGGGATGGATGGTGGCTCCCTTTCTTTGTGGGACATCAGTCTATGAAGTAAAGAAAAGGGTCTGAAGAACTTAGATATGGGTGAGTGGAGCATGGGGCCATTCCTCGTGTGGATTCTGGGAGAACTTCCGCTTGTGACCAGCCCTGGTAACTAACTCACAGCCAAACCTCCCCAGGCTAAAGCGACCCAGCACCTCCACCACTACAAGGCCTTCCCAGCCCACATCCAGTGCGGATATCTTGCCCAGACTTACGTTTGCCTCAAGGACCTTTCAATGTTTGGTTTAGGAGAGATAATTAAACTTTATGTTTATGTATTCTCCCATGGATGAGGATCTAAATAGGATCTTTCTCAATACCACGCGGAGCTTCAGGCTTACTGGTACTGGTACTGGAAAAAAGCAGTATTTTTTTAATGGGCCAAAGACCTTTTCCTAAATCTCTAATCAAACAAGTAGGGAGCCTGCAATTTTTTTTTTTTTTTTTTAATTTATCAGACACACGGACAGTAAAGGGGTAGCTTGCTTGACAACTTTTGGGGAGAATGCCTATTTAAGTTTAATTGACAGGATTCTCATCTCTGTGATTGGCTCAGTGGATCGAACACTAGGTCTGGAGTCAGGAAGTGCAAGTTTGGGTTCACCCATGTTCCAGCTATGGGACTCTGGGCAGGTCACACGGCCCAGCATCGCTGCCAAGGAAAGCAGTATGGCCCAAGGCCACCATGAAGAGCTGGGTACCAGTGAAGAGCCACAACAGCAGGACTGTTATCTAAGGGCGAGCAGCACAACTTCCAGGAAGTCCTAGCAGTTAAACCACACGGGCTCGTCAGTCAGTCCCGGCTCCAGAGAGCAGCTTTTCAGAGCCAACAGTCCTGCCCCCCTCCCCCCCCCCCTTGTTGGCAACATCTCAGGCTTCTCATTCTTGGAGGCTCGGGAAAAGGTCTATGAATGAATTGCGGACAGAGCCTGGACTCTGACATCTCCATGGCAGCTGTAACGTTGGGAAGCAGGACTTTTTTGTGCCAAAACGCAAAATATTACCTGTTCTTTTTTCCTGTTTTACAGAGGCAAGTAAAGTCTTGCTGCCGGTGAGGAATCCTCGGCACATTCCTGGGACTCGCTCTTCAGTTTATCGGCTGATTGACACAAGGTGACCTAACCATTTAATGCTTGGAGGTTGGTGATTAGAATAATCTCCTGGAAGGTCACTTGCCTGAATCTTGGTGTGTCACCGATAGATTCATCCAGTTCTACCAGTTATTTCAGAGCCCAGCCCTACTTCCCCTCCCCACCTCTACTTGTCTCAAACGGGGCCAGGCCTCGGATTAATTATGGTCTGGGCCGGCAAGAATTTTAATAAGTGTGGAAAGTGATGGCCCTTAGCCTTGGTGTTGGGCTGGGTGATTACAGCCGTCCGGTTTCATCATGATGATAGAAATCACCCATGATGCTTTGAAATTTATAAAGTAACCCGAGTATGCTGTCTCATTCGGTCTTCAACCTTATGAGGCAAGTAGTGAAGGTGTCACTGAAGCCATCATGAGTTTGAATATAATCTCAGACACTTAATTAGCTTGTGACCCTGGGCAAGTCCTTTCATTCTGCCTCAGGCTCCTCATTTCTAGAACGAGTTGAAGCAGAAAATGGCAAACCCCTCCAGTACCTTTGCCAAGAAACGTTTCTCCGGGCCTTTAAGGATCGGGTCCCGCTTTCCCAGTCTCACAGACCATCTTCGCTGCCTCCTTGCTCCTCCCACGCAGACTTGCGTCTCATCTGTGTGTGGGTTTTCTGTCCTGTGTGCCCGGGGTGCACTCCCCCTTACGGGCCCCAGCGAGGTTCAGCTCCAGCCTCGTTGTCTGCCAGAACGCTTTCACGACCCCTCCCCCTCCCCGAGTTCCTTGTGTCCTCTCCCCTCAGCACTTTGTGTGTTGTCCATCACACCACTGTCCGCGCACATGTGGGAATCATATGGATATGTACCTCTGTGCGATTCGTGAGAGGCTCTTGTGCAGGATAGGACTCGGGTTAAGTAATAGATATATGTACATGTGTATTATGCGTATGGGTACCTACATATTCACAAAAAGCTTCTTGCAGATGAGGTTGAGCTAAGTATGTGCCCTTGTACACGTGTATTATGTATAGAATATATTCACAAAAAGCTTCTGTAGAGGATGAGGGGCTGTATTCTGGGTTCAGGAAGAAGAGATGATCATGTTACCCTTCTTATCTTACTCCCTCCACCTGGCAGCAAGGCAGTAAATGTGATTCTGCGGTTGTGGGGAAGAGGAGAGACCCCCACAAAATTAGGGACCCTGAGGCTGGTCCCGAATTCACTGAGGCCTGGGGGTTTGGTGAGGGAACTGCTGCACAGCGCCGACAGCAGAAAACGTCATCTGAACAGTTTTCCAGCTGTGTCTTCCTCTGGAGCTTGGGGCAGGACGCCGCTTCCCCAACCCCAGATTCTCTGGGTTTCCTCAGGTAGTGGACCATGGACCGCTACCTTCGTTCCCAGGCTGACGCTGTAGGAATCTGACCAGATGGAGTGCAGGCAGTGTGGAAGGCTGGCTCGGAGCCCACAGGCAGAGGGAAGGCCTGTCCCTGGCGCTGTTGGCTGGGCTGAGTCCGGAGTCTGCCCTGTGCACAGGTGGCCACAGCTCACACAAAGGGCAAAGGTAGCCCAGGCTTTTATGGCCCGTACTTCTGACCTGCCTCTCCTGAGCCATACTCAAGGTCGGCCATTAATCACCGATGCTCCCAGAGGCTGTGTTCAGTCCCTCCTTTATGGGGATGGCTCTAGTGAGTTCCTGAAGGCCTGAAACAGGCCCTAACACATGGAATACTGCTGCTAATGAATTGACAATGCCCAATTGTTTTTTTTTTTTTTTTCCCACTGCCGTCATTTCTAATGACCCCTTATCCCAAAGGGCCTTTAAAAAAATTATATACATATTTTTTCTCTATATATAATACCCTGGTAGATAATGTTTTCACCATAAGAAGTGATGGATGAGAGATGCATTTTCAGACACATCCAATGTATTGGTGATTAGAGATCCAAATGGGGACTACCTTTTTTTTTTTCTTTTTAGGCAGCTAAAATGGGATGTCATATATACTTAATCCAATAGTCACCTTTTTAAAAGTTCTACAGGGGACTTTTCAAAATAGAGGTAAAAATCCTGAGAAAGCTTTGATGGACTTTACCCATGCAGGACCAGGATTGTCTCCAGTCTCCTCTTGGAGATCAATGGTCTCAATGATTGTCCACCTGAAAATGATAAAATTAGCCCCAGCCGAAAACCCAAGTTGCAGTAGCCTGGAAAGGGGTGGGTGGGTCACAGCCACATGGATCTGCTGGACAGTGACAGCTAACATGATAAGGGACCTCCAACAGGTCCATCGAAGCCCCCCGGTTTTCACTAGTATGTCAAGAGGCAGACTTACGAAGGAAAGGTTATCTTTGCTTGAGTAGATGCACAGCCCTTTTCAGGTCGCACTTGTTGGGGTCGGCCAGAATGAGGGTTACAGGAACGGACATCTTGAGCTCTTGGGAGTCAGTACCTACACAGTGACTTCTACACAGGCTACTGTGGAGAGAACCAAATGGAACACTTTGGAGTCACTAGATGAATCTTGTAAATACTTATCAGATAATACCAAGTCCAAGGAGGGGTAAAAGGTACTTGAGATTTTTGACCCTGCTAGCACTTCCTAATGGCATTCCAAAATATGATAAAGGTAGAATGCTTCACTAAACCAACTTCCTGTGTAGCCAGTAAAACCACAACTGGTATAGGCAGGGCAAACTTTTTGAATTTAAATCTAAAATTGTGGGAATACAGTGGATCAGGAGAATCCAGATAATTTAAAATTCATTCTGGAACAAGCTATTAAACTTTTTATTTCTTTGTAGTCTAAGAGAGAACAGCAGCTCCTTGCACTCTTCAGTTTTGGAGAACCCAGACTCTTCTTAGTATACTGATGATTGACCATGTCTTTTTACTTATTAAAGCTTTTTATTTACAAAACATGCATGGGTAATTTTTCAACACCTTGCAAAACTTTGTTCCAAAATTTTCCCTCCTTTCTTCCACCCCTTCCCCTAGATGGTAGGTAGCCCAATACATGTTAAATGTGTTAAAATATATGCAAAACCATATACCTTTCAAAATAGGAGAGACAGAGACAGACAATGAGTTATGGAATCGTGCTTTGGCTTATAGGCAGCAGTACAGGACATGATACAGAGAGTAGGGATGAGCAGACAAGGACTCAACTTCATGATCATGACTTCAATTACCAAGACTTGGCCATCTCACTTCTCAGATGCCTGTCAGAGGAATTAGCACCTTGCTAAGAACCAGGCAGCCTTTTCTCTTGTTCAGAAGCTGTTTTGAGTCAGGATTTCATCCCAGGAGGACACACTTCCAAGTTGTCCTCCAGGTTCCCTTATTCTATTTCCCCTTTTTCTTGCTATGTGAGGCTGCTGACTCGATGCAGCTCTGCTCACTTAAATACAATTCATGTGCAGTTCTCATTGGTTTGTTTCAACAACAAAGAACGACAATGTTTTGTGCAGTTTAGTTTTCCTGATCTTTGGGGAGCACCATACACAACGGAGAAATGATCATGCTCCATCCCTTAATAGGCATCCTTTGCCTGGGGGACCTGGTTTGGCTAACTCCTTCCTAGGGAGGATTTGGGACTCCAAGGGGTAATACTGCTGGAAAGTGCGTTGCGATTTAGAGGACAATAGCAATGAAGCTTTCTGCATTACTATGAGGAGTATGAACTTACCTGGAAACAGATCCATTAGCTGACTTGGTGGCAGTCTTGAGTCCCTGACAGAAAGTAAGGGAGAATCCCCACCCCGACTTCTGCAGAAGGGGCAACCTCTGAGGAGAAACCTCCAAGACAGGTGCTTTTGTTTCCTTCCCCACTGGTTACCCTGTGACAGGCTATGTTTGCAACAGGTGTTAGGACCTCTTAAACCACTTTATTACAGATGACTATAAGAAGAATCAGTTACTGTGCTGGATGTTTCAGGTCCTCCTTCTCTTCAAAGTCTTGTTATAATGATTAAACGTGAGACTTGTTGTAAACTGCCCCTAACCTCCCTTGCATCATAGCCCAGTGCATTCAGAGCTGGGAAATGGTCATTCTGAGGCAGAGAGAGGATGTCTGGAATTTCTCATCTTTATTCTTTTAGGAGGCTATATTGTCTCCTCCAGTTCCATCTTGTATCCCAGAGTGACCCACTGCTGATGATTAATGTCCCCAAGACCATTTAAGAGGCAGAAAGTTCCCTAGATAATGGTTAAAACCTTGTCACTAAGGGGTGAAATGTGTTAGGAACAACATTTATCACGTGTCCACATGGCAGTTGGTTTTATTGTGCAGCTAGAAACTGACCTGGCATGGCAAAGAATGGGAAGTTTCCTGCCAGACTGGCCAATTATCCCTTAAATAGGCATGGAACAGACCTTCAGACTTAATTGATCCATGGGTCTCAGATGTAAACATTTGACATAATTTCACAGTTGAATGAAGCATAAAGCGCCCAGGGCATGAGTAGTCTGTGTTTCCTCAGGCTTGTTGGACTGCCTCACAGTCACATGGCTCCTAAATGATGGAGCCATAATCTGAACTCCTAGTCCAATGTTTTAGCCTTTATAATTGCCTTTGAAAACACAAAAACCTGGACAACCAAGCCAAGATGGCAGAGAATTGAGCTTTTCACCACTCCTCTTTTAAACAGATTTAGAAAATGCACCAGACCAAGTCTGTGTGGGAAATCTAAGATTTCTACTCAGAGCAGCCTAGTTGGGTAAGAGAAGGAAATAAGTACCTGCTATGGACTAGCCACTGGATCCTCACAATCCTGCAAGGCAGGTGCTATGATCTCTATTTTATAGTACTTCACAAAGGGCAAATTCAGAAGTAAAAAGCAACTGCATGGCTCTGATCCCAAGAATAGAGCAGGGTCTCTTTTCCACTCTCTAGTCCAGTATAAAGCCTGCAGTTAAATAACCAGGTTAGAAATCCCAGACCAAAGGGAAGCCTAGAGTTGTCACTATGAACCAGTAGAGGTTTTCTAGTTGGCTAATAATGGCTGGGTCCAGCAGCAGCCTACTAAAATTGAAACAAGGAGTAAACCCATAGATGCGTTGCTTACACCCAAATGTAAGTCAGGAACTTGCAGAATTCAGGCAGAAAGGAAAAATTTGGCTTTGGATCAACTTTGGGAGTAGTGAGAGCTTGCAGGTCCTCAGTCTGAGTTGTCCTTGATATCCTGGAATCATGCAACAATATATCCAGAGGAAGTAGCAATAGAATCAACTCAGACATTCTTTCCAGAAGTATTTAGATCCCAGTACTAATATAAAGTTTGAAGTCAGGAAGTGGGCTGAAATAGCAAACAAACAAAAAAAGAATTCCACAATAAAAAGCTATCATGGTGGCCCTATGGCCACCAAGATATAAACTCAGGAAAGAATGACATCAAAACACCTACAAAGAAAGCCTTAAAGAAAAACATAGCTTGAATGTAAGTTCAACAAGAATTCCTGGACATCTAATTTTTTTTTTTTTTAAATAAATGAAAAGAGACTGCTTGAGGGGGAAAAATGGAAAAGAAATAAGAGCTATAAAAAAAAAAATTGGAAAGGGAATTGATGCTGTGGCACAAGTAAAAAACCTTGTCTTCCTCCCCCCCCCCCCAAAAAAAAAAAACATAGCTTGAAAACAAGTTCAACCAAAATTTGAATGAAGAGTTTAAAAAAATTAGAAAAACAGAATGGACCAAATAGAAGATGATTTCATGACAAATCAAGAACATGAAAACAAGGGGGAAAAAAAAAAGGCAATACAAAAATAGAAGAAAACCTAAGTGCCTCATAGTAAAAACAACTGACTTGAAAAACATTATGAGAGAATTGGAGAATCATCAAACTACTTACCTGAAAGCCAGGACCTAAAGAAAGAGCCTTATAGACATATTTCAAAAATCCATAAAGCCACCTGTATCTCTTAGCAGAGGAAAAAGTAGAAATATAAAAAATCCACCAGCCATCTTTTAAAATAAATTTCAAAATGAAAATTAAGGAATATTAGAAGTAAAATCCAGAGTTTCCAGGCAAAGAAAAATACCATAATGAGCCAGAAAAAAATAAGTACCAAAGAGCCACAGTCAGAATCACACAATTTAGGAGCCTCTACTTATAAAGGAATGGAGGATTTGGAGTATGATATTTTAGAAGACAAAGGATGCAAATTTAAAACCAAGAATAACTTATATAGCAAAAATGAACATAATACTACAGGAGGAAATGGACCTTATGAAATAGAGGAATTCTTGATGAAAATACTAAAAGTGCACACACTTTTAAATGTTAAATAAAGGAACCAAGAGAAACAAGAAAAAGTATAGGAAGAACAGATGACAAACCTTACTCTTATATGAACTACTCAAAAAGATGGGAAAGCTCAGAGTTGATATAGGGACATTTTATTCAACAGGAAAATAGGAGGAGAAAAAAAAAAGAAGAGATGGAGGGAGGGTGAGGAAGAAGGAGATTTAAGGAGGTTTTAGTTCAAAGCAAGTACAGGATGTAACAAAAACACTTAAAGCAGTTCTTTTGTGTGGTGGCAAAGAATGGAAGTGTATCCCATGAACTGGGGAATGGTTGATTAAGTTGTTATAGACAACTCATGTTCTCAAAGAAATGATGGAGATTTTGGTTCCAGAGAACTCTTGAGATGACTTATATAAACTGAAGGAGAGTGAGGCTAAAAAGAATCAGATTTTTATAGTAAAGACAACTTTGAAAAGATTCAAAACTTCGATCAATCATGGACAATGATGCTCAGGAAAGAACATGTCACCCACATCCTTAAAAAGAGAAGAATTCAGAATATAAATTGAAACGTATTACTTTGGATGTGGCTAATGCAGGAAGTTGTTTGCCTGATAATAAATGTTTATAAGAGATGTTTTCTTTTTCTTTTTTTCCTCCATTGCACAAGAAGGGAAGTCTGTGGGAGAGATAGAAGAGGTATATCTTTATTGAAAAAATTTAACTTAAAATAAGTTGTTTAACATAATTAAATCAAACATTTACCATTCATCACTTCATTTTTGTTTTTTTGGGATCAGATCAACCTTCTTAATAGTTGAAAATCCCATTTAAAAGCTAGAACTTTTATCAACTTTTTAACTTAGAAATAATTATCAAATATAGGCTTTTTTTTGGGGGGGGAGGGGAGGGATACACCAAGCTTTAAATAGTAATAATAATACAGAGCAGAAGGAAAACAAACTCACATTGAATCAAGTCTTAAGAAGTCTTCCCTTGCATATAGAAATCCCTACACTTACCGGAATACAATCTTGGCACCACTGAAATTTAACCAAAGGCAGGCTTGTAGGCTCTTCTGGTATCAGTTCTAAGTTTTGTTAACAATCTTCCCAAGGACACTGTATAAAACACATTGGTCTTGTTCCAATTCCACCATGGAGAGATCCCAATCTCTGACAATAGCATTAGCTTTGGATATGAAGGAAAACATAAAACTAACAGGAAGGATCAGTTAGCAAATATATAAATTCCCTACCACCCTTGACAGGAAGTGTATGTTAGAAACATACGCTTGGTTTTAACCTTGGGAAACCCATTAGAAAATAGACACTAGTGGGTTGTAGATGTAATTTGAGAACTTTGTAGTAATACTGCAATGTGGATTTAATTTGCAAAAATACAAAGAAAGGCTGGGAAAGTAATTTTACCAATTCACTTCATGAACTGCTAATCCAGAATTCAAAGTCACAGTATACTTAGAGGAAATATGAATCAATACCCAGAGTCCTCTAGGGGAATTTTCTTATAGCAAGGACTTTATATATTGACACAGAAAGCATTAGAACCTTTCATGTTTCAGGGGGAAGGAGAATCAGGATTTATTAGGGGGGATGGTTAAAACTAATTTGGCCAAGGAGCATTTTATCATGCTCAACAGACTACTTTGATTTCTTTTTGAGGGATGGCCAGATGCAGAGGAATCATGGTTGGGTATCTCAAATATGATACTTTTAGTCTACCAAATGACAGTAAGGGTTCAAGAAATTGTCCACAGATATGGTACAGTTCATTTTCGTTGAAACTGTAAGATCAGGGCAGCTAAGTGGCGCAGTGGATAGAGCACCAACCCTGAATTCAGGAGGACCTGAGTTCAAATCTGGCTCAGACACTTAATACTTCCTAGCTGTGTGACCCTGGGCAAGTCACTTAACCCCAGCCTCAGAAAAAGGGGGGAAAAAACCAAAAAAACCCCCAAAACTATAAGATCAAAGTCACTGAATGCCCAGATGTTGGAACCCACATAAGAACCCAATGTTTCTCTGATTCTATTCACATTTTCCAACTTTCTTTGCTTTAGGATGTTAGTGGTCCTCATCTTCCAAACTACCAAAGAGTATCCCAACTCCAGCCATCCTTGCCCAAGACTACTGGAATCAAATGAATACTCCAAGACACTCAGGAAGGGATGTCTCCAGAGAGCCATTTGTTCCCCTCAACATCCTAGTGCTGATTTTTCTGAGCCACATCCCTTTCCATGACCACTATTCCACCATCAAGTAAGTGTTGCGATTGCCTTGCTTTTGGTACTTATATCCCTAGCACTTAGGATTAAGGATTTTTTATTCTCTAAAGCTTAGAGGAAAAATATCTGGAATAGGGAACTTGCAGAGTGGAAATTCTCATGGTTGCAAAGTGGCAATGTAATCAAGAAGCTCTGGGAGTTTGAGGGAGTACCGGTGGGCACACAGCCATTATGAACCTGTCAGAGGCAGGACCCAAACTCTGGTCTCATTGACTCCGAGGCTGGCCCTCTACTATGCCATACTAATTTTCTTGGACATGCTTGTAGCATTCATAAACTCCACTGGTCTTGGTTTCAAACAGTAAACTTTTGTATTAGGGCCTCTAAAGACCTGCTTTTCAAAGTTAAATAGTCACTACAGATTGTAGTACATTACCTTGTGGCTGACTATGTAAGCAACAGACTTATAGGAAACAACTAATCCTTAACATAAAGCCCTAGAGAACTTAGAGCCAGAATGAGCCAAGACTAAGCATTCTATCTCCCAACTTCCTTGATGGGTTTCGTATTAGCCCAAAGTATATTTTGCATACATATGCATGTAGACAGGTATATGTAGAATACATCTACACATTTACATCAATACTTCTTTGACCACAATGTAGGCAACAAAGAATTCATCAAAAGTGAATTTGGCCCCCCATTTTTTAATCTTTACTCCCGACACATCCCACTTTTTGATAGAATACAAATTGGAAGGGATGTGGAAGATTACATATATAGTCTCAATGGACTCTTTTAATAATTGCCTATTATGGTTCAAGCAGCAGCATCAAGACAAATCCAACATCCTTATTATAACACTCAAGAGATGAAAAAGTTGTTAAAAAAAAAAAATCCAGACTTATGGCTATTTCGTTATTTTTATACAAACAGACTTGGAATACTAGCACTTGGTCTCATCATCATTTTTGAACTCTACCTTAGTCTCAAAGGCCAGCATGCCCAGGAGATGTAGCCTCTTCCTTTTGCCACTCATTATTCCCTCAAATGGAAAGAGATTCACCATGTCAAATACTGTCAGAGCTTTTATTCTCCAGAGAATTCTTTAACTATATGGGGAAAAAGAAAGGGAAGGAAAACTTGTAGGTCACAGTGGAGGCAGGAGGAAGAAAGGCTGGTGTACTTTTTCTCCCCACTCTATTTTTGAGCCCAGGCTGACCACAGTGGAGATGGGAGTCGCATTTGAGAGATGAAGCTAGCCTTTGACAGGTTCAGGTAAGACAGAGGTTTTTCTCATCCTACTCTCATTCCCTACCTAGGCTAGTCTTTAAAAAAAAACTGGAATGCAGAAATACCTCTAGGGGGACTTCAGGATTCACACAAGGCCAAGCATGAGAGTCACATCAAATGTCTCCCTAAAAAGCTAACCTGATGCACCGCCTTCAAAAATCTACGGGAAACGCCTGTTACTTTATTCACTAACTGCAGAGAAAGAATATTCCAAGATAAACAATACATTTAACTGAAGTAGTTATATCTACAGAATGCTGTTTATTTTAAATTCAAACAGAAATTGCTTTACCAATCTTTAAAATTGAAGTAGTCACAAGTGTAGATTTACTATGAAAACTTCGGGATTGTGATTCATAAATTAACAGAACACCTACCCCAATATTTTTTTCACTAGAAAATGCCTTACATTAATAAACATAAAACATCAATCAACATTCTTCAGACCTTGCAATCCCTCCCTTGCATAAATTAGTCTTGAGGTTCAACTGTTTTATACAAAACATTCCAGAATTGGATACAGAACACAGATGTCCATTAGAGTTCAATTTATTGTGGTTTTAGTGTTTTTCTCTTTGAGACTGCTTTGCAATACATCAAGTCTATATAACAGAAAGAAGTCATCTTGTTAACCGGTGACTTTTAAAAAATGTTTGTTTTTCTGGGGCAGCTTGTCACCTAGCTGAGAAACTAAGTGGTCATAATGAAGTCCAATGATTGAACAGATTTTTTTTCAATCTACACATGAGAGATTTTCATCAATAATTGGGGAATAATTCCTTTTTATTACATTTTCCATTATTGCTGCCTGGAATGCTTTCACTCTTGTGTATTAATCACGACATCATCAAAGCATAAAAGTAGGTAGGTATATTTTAATAATCCAATTCTTACCTGAATCATCTCAGATTTTTCTTGAGAGTTCATGAAGTTCCAGTAGAAATACCATCAGCTAATGCCAACTTTTCATGACTAAGATTTTTCCTTATTCTCACAGCAGATATCACAAACCTGGCCAACAAAAGCCTAATTCAGACTTATACTTTGTATATAAAGTCCAACTCAAACTTATTTTGGTTTATTGTACATGCTTTATTAAAATGACATTTGTATTTACAACATCTGCAGAAGCAGCCCCTTCTGAGGCCCTCTCTCATGCATGCACACACGCACACACACACATATATACTCACACACACACACCCCCACACACACCTGCACTCTCACTGAGACAGACATACCTGCAGACATTCAGCCACACAACCCCCCTGCACACTCTCACCATCAGGAGACGCAAGGCCTGGCCTCCCATGGTTAGGCATCTGCTTGGGGGTTAGGGAGGTTCCTTTTTGTTTTGTTTTTTTAAAAAGAGATCATGGATGGTGTATTTGGCCATTGCAATGCTAATTAATTAAGTTCATGTACATTAACAGATATGGCAGTAACACTGAATATCCCTTTATACATTCTATGCACACAGAATGACATCAAGGTTTCCAGTCAACACAACATTCTCAACTTCAGTCTCAACGCTTCTTGTAGTGACTTCTGACATCACAAATGGGGTTCTCCTTAAAACAATCCAAGTCTACCTAAATGAAATAAGGCACAATTCATATTGATTTGAAGAAAGGGGTAAAGACTGGCTTCGGGGTTCTTGATGCTGGGAAATTAGTTTTGACATAAATCCACCTGGGAAAAGGATAACCTGATCTCCCCCTTCTAATCTGCCAAGGTTTCTTAGGACTGAAGTGTTGTTCTCTTTTATTTGTTTATTTATTTATTTATTTTTGCCAGAGCTAGTAACACCTCTATGACAAAAGTTTGGAAATTCACATTTTAATGTTTCAGTAGGCCAACTACTCAAACGGATGGATGTACATAAGAGTTTTCCCTCAAGGCTGAAACAAAAATACAGCACATAAAAAAACATATCCATGCTGTTTTTCAGAGAGACCGGCACACTTCCAGAGTAGCAAATGCTACTGGTTGTCTGTGATTCACCAAAGAGGAACAGCTGTGTGGTTTTGTTACACCTTCTAGAATCCCTGCCCCTGTCTCTTCAGTGACGCAGCCGCACTGGATGCCACAGACGACTCCAACAAATGTTTGGCAGCACGAATGATGTCTAGCAGTCAAAGCTCCATAGCAAGACTACACATTTTCTTGTACAAAATCTGTTGAATGTTTTGTTTTTTTTTCTCGCAGCAGATGAACCAAACCCAAAGATGCAGGACATTCTGTGAAAGGGAATTAAAAGAGGTTGCAGTTCTGAAGGCCCCTGACTTTGGTTGTTTACAAAGTTCAATCCTGTTTATTATGATCCTTGGTATCTTCTTCATCTGTATATTCTGATGGTTCCTCCCCTGGTTTTAGGAGTCTGCCAACATAATCATATTTTTCTGGAAGAGATATGAAAAGACCATCATCATCAACCTAGCCATCAGTTTGTGTTCAATGTCACTACAGAAGGAAGTTATATGTCCCCTCCAGAATAAGCAAGTAACTTCCTTATCATTCACTGAGGTTGCTAATTATTTAAATGAACAACTTGCTACTCAAAACAAAATGTAAACACTGATAAGGCTTGGCAAGCTCCTTTTTGGGAGGCAGCTTTATATTTTGCTGAGTAGAAACATCTCATAATTCTTTAATGCCTCTAATCTAGAAGAACTATTTAAATCATGTGAAAGATAGAGCTGTGGGTGAATCCATGGCTCATTGGAGAAGACAGTCTCTGTGTGTGTGTGTCTCTCTCTCTCTGCTGCCTCCACACAACTGAGCTACTTTGTGGCTTTACAAATTATCATTCCTTCTCACTACTATGGTACCCTGAATTAACAGGTTTTGCTTTACATATACACTAGAGTATAATGGCTGGACATAAGACGGGGGAGACTGTCTAAAGTGGTTGGGGAAGCCTAACCAATATGCTGTTCAGAAAACCATATCTACCCAATACATGCTAGAAGGCATAATATTTTTTTTAATGGATTTCAATTATGATTAAATTATGTCAATAGTAGTAATCAAGCAATTTAAATAAACAAAGCAATTTCTTGGATTTCAGATAAGGAAGAATTATAACTAGATCCTTTCATAGTCCCTGTGTGATACCACTTCTATTTAGAAATCAGTTTTTAAAACTTTGGAATACTCTATAAATGGAAAATTTTTTTATCTGATTTCCTTACAAAATATTAAAATAATATCATAGAATCAGAATCATACTGAAAGAAAAAAACACCTATGGGTTTAAAAAAAAAAGTAAAATTTCCTAATGTTGGAGAATAAGTATCTTGGATATATATTCTGCATTCTTCAATATTCTCATGCCCACCCATCGTCAGTACCTTTAAACTGCATTTCCCACTCTCTAACACTTTCCATCTGTACAGCATTCAAGTCTGAGAGATCATCGTATTCATCTTTGAGTGCCTCTTTATCTAGGCAGAATGTTGCTAGTCCTCTGGAGGCATCTCTACCAGCAAATATTCCATATGGTCCCACTGAAGAGGGAAAAAAAAAAAAAAAAAAAAAAAAAAAAAAAGATTATTTTTAAAGTTTGTTTTATTAGGTTGATCTATATTTTAAAAGATTTAGCAAGAAAAGACACCAATATATATGACTTATGCTCTGCTGTATAGGCTTTACTTCCAAAAGCCTTTAATGGAGAAGTAATGAAATAATACTGAGTTTACTATTATTCTTGTTAAAGTTCAGAGTAGTAAAACGATTGTATGTCATTGAGTGATATAAAATCTTCTTGTATGCCATATACTGATAGTTTGTTTCAGGACAGAAATTCCAGATTTGCTTGTCCATTTCTATAATATTTCATTGCACAATTACTAGCAATAAAAAAGGTGACATCTTAAATAAAATAAAATACAGAGAAGAACCTATTGTTTTTTCCTCATCTAGAACCAAACTCAATCTATTCTGTTTCTTGACTACTCAGTTTATGTACATTCATATCATTCTCTTAAACACCATTTCCTTATATCCAAATCCGTTTTCAAAATTTGTTCCAGTATCCTAAATTTGAAAAGGGACTTGATCATCTTATCTACCCTGATAAAGAAATCCCCTCTCCAATTATCTTTAACAAGTGGTCATCAAACTTCTTTCTGGAATGCTCCTGTTCACTGTTCAGGAAGAATCTGATTCCTTTTTTAGACTAATATCTAGGTCACTAGAAAAAAAAAAATTCTCACAAATAAGCTGAAGTTGGACTCTTGGTAATTTTTGTCTATTGATTCTAGTTATTTTTTTCTTGTAACACACACACACACACACACACACACACACACACACACACACACACACACACCCCCTCACTACCTCCCTCTTCCATATGACATAGTTTCAAATACCGAAAAATTCCAAGCTAAGTGCTCTTGTGATGATTAAATATTCCAAGTTCCTTCAATCAATCCTCACGTGACAGTTTCCAGTTTTTTCTTCATCTGAGTTGCTATCTTCTGGACATATCATTTATCAACAATCTATCTAAAATATGATGAGTAGAACTAAATAGGCTCCTCCAAGAATAGTCTGATCAACCCCAAATAAAGTGGTACTACCCTCTTTGTTTTAGATTTATATTAAGCATTTTAGCAGTCACATGATAGCACTAACAACCTCTTTTAGAAGTATTAGGAAGTTGCCAAGTAAGTGTTAAGTCATATCTCCCATGGTTTAAAACATGATTTTGACATGGTTAAATTTATTTAGCCAACTGTTAAATTTTCAATCATCACCATTATCTTTTGGAATCTTGATTTGCTATTTATATTATCAAGAAAGCTTTGAATATTTTATAATGTGAGCAAAAAATATGCCATCTATGTCTCCATGTGATTTGTCTATATTGACAGAGTAGGGACATGATCATCTTCCCCAAAAAAGGCATCAA
Organism: Sminthopsis crassicaudata; assembly: GCF_048593235.1. NCBI lineage: Eukaryota > Metazoa > Chordata > Mammalia > Dasyuromorphia > Dasyuridae > Sminthopsis > Sminthopsis crassicaudata. The sequence continues at coordinate 167,130,217 of NC_133622.1, read as the reverse complement.
TGGTATTTCTATTTTTTGATTCTAACCTACCTCCCCTATTTATTCCCACTAATAATAATAATAATAATAATCTCATCAGACTAGTCATTATTTTAGCAACATATTTGTTTTTTATCAGAATTAGAAACATTCTTTTAGGTCACTCAATGGTGTTCACTTATGACTTTAACAAGATAGTTGTATTTTTTGGTCTCTTTCCTAACAGGAGGAACCTCTTCCTAATACCATATAATCTAGTCCACGTAGCCTGCATTACATGTTACCCAGACTGTTGCAACATTTTTGACTTAACAAATGCAGATTAATATAACAATATTATTGTACTAGCACCATACCCCATATAGAGGTGGCACACTAATGAGAATCTGTTTAATTGAATCAGTCTCCTGGCTTCTTGTTGCTGTGATCAATTCTCTGCCCCCCAATCTCTGCCAGGTGATCTTTTTAATGTAAAAGCTTGAATATGATTTTTAAACTGCTCAAAAACCTTCAGTGGCTTCCCCAATCTGTATTTGGATCCTCTCCACCTGGGTTCTAAACCCACCCCCTCTCCCTCTTTCCTTCTCTTGCTGTGACTTTCTTCTCACACCTTTCTGCTGGAATCTCTTACATATATCTCCATCTTCTTTATCCTTCCCTGATTCTTCTTAGCCAAAACTCCCATCTGGGAACTCTCCTAGGATTCTGCGCCCTTTTCATGTTCTGCCTGTATTCACATCTTTTATCATATTAGATGGCAAGCCCCCTTGATGGAAGTAAACTATCATATTTAAAAAACAAATACTTTAAATTCTACCACAAGCAAACTTACTTTGCAACTACATTTAAGCATGAATTTTAATAAATAATATAAAACTAATTCATTTTTAGTTCCCTGGAATCTTTTTTGTTCATTCCTATTCAATGGTTGTAATTAGTATGTACTCTGTTCCTTACTTTTTCTTTCTTCAAAAAGGTCTTTCCATATTTCTTTGTATTACTCATATATGGATATCATTTGCATTTGAAGTACTTTATTATGTTGATGTGCTGGAATTTATTCCACCATTCACATACAATTAGGAATTTAGGTCACTTTTAGTTTTTTTTCAAAGACAAAAGAAAAAAGGTTGAAAAATCCCTTATATATAAAAAAACCCCTAAGGTTATATACTGTATGCCCACTGTTTTGAAAATAGTACAAAAAATGAAAATGACAGAACCGAAAGGATGAATTTTGCAACCAATTTGGAAAATAATTTGTAACTATAACTAAAAAGCTAATACATATACATCCTTTGATCAAGAAATGTCAACACCACAGACCTCAAAGCAGCTGGTGGTTCAGCTTTGGCGCCTTGGGCCCAGACCTACTAAGCTGTATGACCCTGAGGAAGTCACCTAACCTCCCTTCACCCTAATCCATTAGAAAATGACAAATCACTGTAGTGTTTCTGCCAAAAAAAACCCATAAGGTTCACAAAGAATCAGATATGATAGGACGTGAATAATACCCTAAAAAGGTTTTAAAAAAAAGAGGTTGAGGTGTGGGGAATGAAGACCACACATCTAATTTTTATGGTAGTACTCTGTTGTAATAGAGAACTAGAAAGAACCTAAGTATCCATCATTTGGGGAATGGTTCATGTGGCTATAAAAGACTATTAATTGGGCTGTAATAAATTATAAATAAATAATTTAGAGAAAAGCAGTTGCATTTGTATGAACTGAATGAACTAGGCTAACACAGAACAACATAATAAATGGCGAACATGTTATGTATCAATTCAAGTTTACAAACACAGTATAAATTATTTGATTTTCACAACCATGGGAGTTTGTTGCTGTTAATATTCCCATTTAACAGATGGTGTGATCATATCAGATCATAAATCAGTGATAACGGTTCAGTGGACTTGTCCAGGGTTACCCAGCTGGTAAATGTCTGAGGCAGGATTTGAATTCATGCTTTCTTTACTCCAGGCCTGAGGCTCTGTACATTTGGTTTAGATGCCAAAGGCTGTGTTTATTTTTCTAATATTTGTTGTACACACTATCAGATCATTTTTCAAAAACACTAGTAGTTTGTACCTGTTAGCAATGGGAAAATTTTTTTTCTACAATTAAAACAAACTTCTTTCACCAAACATTTAAGGATTTTGTGTGTGCTGATATTCTGAAAACCAAACAGAAAACCCGCCATCTTGATCCTCCAGGTGCTTATGATCAACATCCCTGCTAGAATTTGGTTGCTATTATTATTACTATTATTAGCATAGTAATACTTTACATGTAAAAATGCTGCCTCAAAAATTTTAATTTGCATATGACTGAGTTTAAGCATTAAAAATGATAAACTTATATTTCCTTTTTGGACATTATCTGTGCATGTACTAGGAAACAGGTGATATAACTTTTTTACACATTTTATTATAAAACTTAGATGTTAAGATTTTATATCAGTTATACTTTTGTCAGTCCAAATATTTTTTTCCAGACATTTATATTGAAGCCTTTTTTAAATAAAATTAGGCACACACTCACCCAACCTTATCTCTAAACTTTCTTAGTACACTGCTAGTCAATTTTCCCAATTACATTTATCTGGGAAATCATGAAGCTTTCCCTAGCTGTGCTTGTATCAAATTCAAGTCTTTTTTATACCTATTTGGTTGGATAACTAGCATTTCAATGCTATTTCACCAACTATTCTCTCTGCCTAGTATGAAATGACTTTAATCCCTGCCTTAGGACATATAATAAGTCTGTGAGATCACATGCATGTTCATAAGCCTCATGGTGTTCTGTAGGGCTCCATGAGGGTTACTAAATGAGAGGCACAGAAGAGTGAGAAGTGTTGAATTTGGAAACTTGGGTTTGGCTCTTACCACCTGGGTGAGAAACCACATCACCCATTGAAATCTTTTGGTCCATAATCATGGGAAAGACCAAATGGATTAAGAATGTTGCCCAAATTTTAACATGCATATGAAAAAAGACACAAAATTCATCCAGTAGATCAGATTATAGACCAAAAAAAGGCTGAGCCCAAAGAGGAAAAGAAGAATGGGCTGGATTATTTTGGGGAAATTTGAAAGCTGACTCTCAAACTTCCCATAAACAGCAAATAGCCATCTTTTCAATACAAACATTTTGTATTGACAGTGAATAAGAACGCACATGCCATGTTTTCTCCTTAATAGCAAAAGGGCATCAGCCTTATCCAGGGAAATACAAAATGGTGAATGGTCATGTGCAAAAAATGTCATGCATGTGATATAAGCATAAATGGTATCCAAGATAGCCAAGAGGGCTTCACCAACATCCCTAAAATGTTATGAAGAACTTAAGGCCTTAAGCACAGACAGTGGATTGGAGGAGGCTTGTAGAAAATGAGAAGCATTGGTGATTTGCTATCTGCATAACTGAAAGGAAATTCAATAATCAACAAGATTACTGTATTCGAAAATTCTATAACGTAGTAAATTCTTGCTCTTTTTATAATTATAAATGAATTTTTAAAATTTTAATTTCATAAAAAGCTTCTTACCCTTTATTAATAGGTCTGGTGATTTATGATGATTGTTTCTCTCCCCCCAATATTTCATTAATATTTATGGCTTTTTTAAATGCTGAAAATGTATTGTGCATATTTATACTACATCTTTATTACTCATGGTGAATAATTTTTTTGGGAAATGCTCTATACATCTTAACAGAGATAGCTGGAAGATAGTAGAAGAGCTCTGACAGTTCTGACATTCACTACTTTTTTTTTTTATAAGATATATGCATGGGTAATTTTTCAGCATCGACAATTGCAAAACTTTTTGTTCCAACGTTTCCCTTCCTTTCCCCTCCCCCTCCTCCAATACATGTTAAATGTTAAAGTATATGTTAAATACAATCAATATATGTATATATGTCCATAGTTATTTTGCTGCACAAGAAGAATCGGACTTTGAAATAATGTACAATTAACCTGACATTCACTACTTGTTAAGAACTTGAGCAATTCACTTCTCGCCTCGCTAAGTTTCAATTTCTTCATTTTTAAAGTGGGAAAAAGAATGCTTACAATTCTTATACCTAATAGGGATGTAAGTAAATAAAAATGATATACAGGAATATCAGTAATAGTATATTATATTCCACTAGCTAATAAATTAGTGTTCCCACTATAATTTCCTTAAAGAATTTCATCACAGAAATGTATAGTGGAAAAAGATGACTACCTGGTCACATGATGTAAAAGCAAGAGATAAACTTCTGGCCAGCCAGTGTGCTGCACTGGCATTCTCAGTGCCTATTGGGTAGATCTATTGCCACAAAGTGTAGAGAAGCACAGACAAGGGTGAATCTGATTAAAGAGAAAATTCATGTAAATGTTGCCATAATTCTCTATAAATATCTGAGTACCTTTTCCAAGTTTTAAAATCAAAGCTATTTTCCTCATAAGAGTAATGAAAAAAATAAAAATATGAACAATCTGTGTAATCTACAAAAATTGTGATTGATGAATCTTTTTTTTTTTCTTCTAAATTCAAGGTAAACCTAGGGATCTCCCTTCCGGAGGTGATAAATAGATTCTTTCAATTTGTACTTTATCCTCTTGTTCTAGAATATTAAGACAGTTTTCCTTGATATTTTCTAAAATGATGTATCTAGGAACTTTTTTAGACTATGGCTTTTAGTTAATCCAACAGTTTTTAAATTTATCTCTTCTGGATTTAATTTCCATTGCTTTATTTTTTCATTTTTTTTGGTTTTGTTTTATTGTTTCTTGATTTCTCATAAAGTCATTAGCTTCCATTTAGTCAATTCTAATTTAAGGAATATTTTCTTCAGTGAATATTTGTATCTCCTGTTCCATTTGACCAAATCTAGCAATTGGGGTAAAATGACTTGCCCCAGGGTCTTGCAGCTAGTGAATGTTAAAAGTATCTGAAACTGTATTTTAACTTAAATCCTCCTGTCTCCAGAGCTGGGTACCCCCATCCACTGGTCTACCTAGCTGTTCCCAAATCTACTTTTTAAGTATCCCCCCCCTCTTTGGTGAATTTTTGTGCCTCTTTTCATCTGGCCAATTCTGCTTTTTAAAACATTCTTCTTGTTGCCTTTTTATACCTCCTTTACCATTTGTTCTAATGTATTTTTTAAGGTGCTATTTTCTTCAGTATTTTTTGTGTTTCTTCTTTGAAGTCTGATCCAGTCTCACCCAAGTAAGACAGACCTTTCTTGCCTATTTAAAAAAAAATTATTAGTTTTTAATTTACAAGATAATATCATGGGTAATTTTTCAGCATTGACAGTTGCAAAACCTTTTGTTCCAACTTTCCCCTTCCTTTCCCCCACCCCCTCCACCAGATGGCAGGTTGACCAATACATGTTAAATATGTTAAAGTATAAGTCAAATACAATATATGTATACATGTCCATACAGTTATTTTGCTGTACAAAAAGAATCAGATTTTGAAATAGTGTACAATTAGCCTGTGAAGAAAATAAAAAATGCAGGTGGACAAAAATAGAGGGATTGGGAATTCTATGTAGTGGTTCCTAGTCATCTCCCAGAGTTCTTTTGCTGGTTCAGTTCATTACTGCTCTATTGGAACTGATTTGGTTCATATCTCAATGTTGAAGAGGGTTACGTCCATTACAATTGATCTTGCTGATTTTTAGTTGACTTTGGCTGTAAAATTATTTCACCCTGCACTTTTATGAGTTCTGTTGCTCTAGAATTTGTTTTATGGCATTATTTAAAGTTGTTCAGAGGGTTTGAGTAGAGTTCAGGCAAATCTTTTCTCTATCGTGGCTCTATCTCTCGGAGTATGTTTTGAAGTGAGATTCTGTTAAAACTCTAAGAAGTTTATGAGAAGTAGATGACTCTTTAGACTATAAGACCTCTGTGTGTCACAAAGCAACATAATACTAACAGTCTGATGATCAATTTATTTAGGCATTCTATTCACATTATCAATTCATAAACTGTGCTAAGTAGGAGGGTATAATTAGGTAAGACTTAGTAGCTATTGCTACCCTTTCAGAGAACCAATTTGGAAAATAGAGGGAAATGACATTGGTAAATATTCATAATCCCACACTTTACAGAAGTAACACATTATTCTGATGACTTATTTGTTGTGGAGAATTTTTGATGGCTTTGCTATCAATAAGACATAAAAGTTTTGGCAGGTCCTATCAAACTTAGAAAGCCTTAGATTTATGACCTTCACAAGTATGAAGACCAGAAAAGCTTGCAAAGACTAATATGACCTGATGCTGAGTGAATGAACAGAACCCAAGAGAACATTGTACACAATAACAATAAGACTATGTGATGATCAAATGTGATGGACCTGGCTCTTTTCAACATTGAGATGATTCAAAACAATTCCAATAGACTCAGCATGGAAAGTACTCTTTTGTATCCAGGAAGAGAACTATGGAGACTGAATGTGGATCAAAGCATAGTATTTTTACTTTGTTTTGTTTACTTGTTTTTTTCCCTTATATCCCCTTTGATCTGACTTCCCTTGTACACAGCATGACAAATATGAAAATGTTTAGAATTGCTGGTATTTAACCTATATCAGATTGCTTGTCGTCTTTTCCAAGATGGAGAAAAAATTTGGAACACAGGGTTTTGTAAAAGTGAATGTCTAAAACTATATTTGCATGTAATATATGGAAAGATAAAATACTATTGAATCCTCCCCCACTCCCCGAACAAAACAAACAAAAAACCAAGTTTGAAGACCAATCAGTTTCACAGCAGTTAAATACTATTTTGTTAACCAAAGACGACCACTTAACAAGGAATAGGGGGTCACTTGTGATCCATTTTGGTGATAACTACAATGATAAAATTAATGATTTTCTGGAAATAAGTAGTGAGAGAATCATAAAGTGATATCAATCAGTGAGCATTTATCAAGAACTTTATATGTGCTGGGTACTATCTAGGATACAAAGACATAAGAAAAAAGGGGAAGAGAAGTTATGATAGTAGTAGAAGTAGCAGGACTGGTGATGGTGGGAGTGGAAGAAATGGATGATGGTAGTAATTCAAGGCTGGAGTTTGGCAAGGCATGAAATGAAAGAATAGAAACAATGGAGATTTGAATTGGCTAGCTGTGGGGTTATACCTAGAAAGAGAAGAAAGTGAAATTAGAGCAGGGCCAATGGCCTGAAGTTGCAGATTTATAGATGTGAGCAAGGAGGAGGAGGAATCAGGTGAAGAACTATCAGAATTTCTGGTCATGAAATTGGAACGCTTTTGGTGATAGTGAGAATCAGAGTGGGACCATTCCTCCGGGCAAGTGAGGGAATAGGATTGGAAGAAGCAAGACAAGAGGTCCTCAAGATCAACATGAGTACTAAGTCCCCTAATCTGAGGGCAGGAGTTATGGAGGAGAGGAAGACAGTGAATTCTGAGAGAAAGTAGGAACCCCAACCTCGAGGTCAAGGCAAAACCTGCCATTATCTGGACTGCATGACAAATTCTACTGTTAAATAAATATATGGTACATAATGAAAAAACTCACTATACCTGATTTTGTTTTCTATATAAAGCAGAGAACAAATCCTACCCTAATAGTATTTACTTTTTTTTTTTTTTTTTTTCATTCTCCCAAATCTGGTTTCTCTTAACCTTCTCTATATGAGAAAAAGAACTAGCAATATTTTGGTACTCCCTCTTAGGCAGCATGAGACCACCTTGCAAACTCCCACTTTAATCTTCTTACTCATATCCAGCTTAGAAATATAGTATTCCATGACCATAAATGTATTTTAAGAAAACTTTAATGGAAATGCATTGTAGGAAACTTTAATTAGATTCCCCTTTGCTCCTTACAAGGGACTATAAAATTCAGCTTACAGGGATGATTAGTTGGATGGATAAAATCTATTTAGGAAATTATTATTTATAAAAAGCAGCTTAATATAAAGAGGTAAGGAAAAGACTAGAGATCCACAAGGGCTCATTTTCCTTCTATTAATTCAGTCAGACTTTGAGTATTTGTGGTATTGGGGGAAAAAAGCTATAGTAGATTACTACTTTTTACAGATAAATAGTTAAATGGCTAAAGGGAGGCAAAAGTGAGTTTGGGGGCCATTAACAATCCAATGGGATAGATTTTGAATATTTCAAGGGTTCTGAGCATTAATACTTGAAAAGGATTTTTGTTAATACAAACAGCTATCTAAAAAGTTCATGCTAATTTACTATCTAAAATAACAAAATGTTAATATCTAAAAAGCTCATTTGTTAATAGAAACTGGTATCTAAAAAATTCATGTATTTCCCCACCTCAAAAAAAACCTCCCAAGGAATTCATGATTCTAAATTTAATCTTTTTTTTTTGACTGAGGCAAATGAGGTTAAAGTGACTTCCCCAGGGTCACACAGTGAGGAAGTGTTAAGTGTGTGAGACTATATTTGAATTCAGGTCCTCCAGACTTGAGGGCTGGTGCTCTATCTATCCACTGTGCCCTGTAGTTGCCCTCTAAACTTTAATCTTAAATCTGTACTTAATCCACAAACTCAGTCTCAAAAATTAATCCCAAATGAACTCCCAAAAGGGTTTATTAAGTATAAAATAAAACAATTACTAAACCTAAATTAGAATATATGCCAATAAATATTTAAATTAAGTTACCAAATACAAAATACATATATAAATTTAAAGAACTGCCAGCTTCCCCAAGGGGATCTCTTCATAAAAAGAATAACATAACCACTACCAGCAGAACTAATACACTATATCACTTTAGGCTTTGCAAAGATTTTTTAACAGTATCATTTCAATAACCCTGAAGTTAAGTACTATTATTATCACCTCCAGACAAGGAAACGGAAAAGCTGAGGCTAAGTGGCTTGTTCAGGGTCATACAGCTAAAAATGTCTGAGACAGAATTTGAACTAAAGTCTTCCTGATTCCAGGCCCAGTGTTTTGTGCACTGAACCATCATGCTTCCACTAATGGTTTAGTTGTTCAGTTTTTCTTGGCTATAACAATTTTTATATTTTTTTATAACAATACTAAATCCTGAGTCATTAACGAATTAATTATATGAATTCTTGTTTTTAAGGAGAGTGCCTTTCTATTCTGTGTGATTCAGCTGATACTTTCATTGCACACATATTCATTTAGCAAAGTCAATCATGTGGTGGAACAATTATCTGAGCATTTGTAAGTAAGAATTATAGCAGAGCCCTCTTCTGTTCTCACATGTTTCAAAGAAATCTTTATACTCTGAAGTGAGAGACAGGGAGAACACTTTCTTAATGATCACTTAAGAAACTCAGGTGGTCTTATCCCTGGAATTGTTTACAAGTTCTTGTGCTCATCAGCCCATAAATCAAATGAAGATGAAGATGAGAGACATATTTTCAATCTAACATGATAGAATAAGCTGGGGGGGGGGGGAAATAATATTTTTAGATACTTTCTAATTTGTCTTCCAAAGCAATAGGGGTGTGCACTTATTATTAACTAATATCTGTATCATTAAAATAATTATTTCAACAATTAGTGTTTCAAAAGTATTATTAAAAAAAATTTAACAGCAAAACATTCAAAAGTAAAAATTAATATGGTCTACAAAGATATTATTAAATTAAGATTCTAGTTTACCTGATTGTGCTCTATCCATTACACCACCTAGTTGCCCCGGTTTAAAATAATTTTTTAGTGAAATTATTAGTCTCTGAAATAAAAGCTATAAAACAAGCTAAAGTAATCTCAAATGTTCTCTAATCGTTTTGGATCATGCACTTGTAACAAAGAAAAGTCTTTTTTGAGAACATATCCCAATATATACATTCATAAATTATTCAATATGCTAGTTGTATTAACATATTGTATACATTAGAAAACATACAAAACAAACTTTAAAAGGCTGACATAAAGGTGAAATAAATAGTATGTTTTTAAAAAGGGAAGTTTTTTGTTTGTTTTTTAAAGTGAGAGCAATGTGACTGAATGCTTTTTTTTAAAATCTTGGTTTAACAGTTTATAATTCAGTTACTTCAAAGGCCTGTTTCTAAAGTGCTTATTTAAGCACTCTGATTTCACGGCTGTTTATAGCTGAAAAGACACTTCCCAAGGAAAAGATCCAAAGATTTCAATGGAATAAATACACCATTGGCCATATACTTTTTGACCAATCAGGGAAAGGTTTTTGGTGAAATTCAGCTTATAAATATCCTTCTTATTCATGTCAATCATCCTTGCAAACTAATTAAATGGTGTTGCATCTTTTTTTTAAACAAATGGGTTCAAAATTCAGACTTCAGAAGATTTTTTTAAACTGGGCAGACTTGTTTTCGAGCTATTAAAATGTTAACTTAGGAGAAAAGTAACACATATGTATATGATTTTTATCAACAAAAGCTCATGTTTTTTCAATGTCTTATTAATTCTGATGGCTTCGTGGTAGCATTAACTAATATTTCAAGATACCATATAATTTAGGGCAAGATTCATTGTTAAAAACCAGCAACCATAAGATCTAGCTTTCCAATAATTTTCTTGCTAATTATTTTACTTGACTCCTCACTGAGTACCTTAAGGTACATTCATCTACTTTGTTGCTGAACCTTATTAGTACTTCTCTTTTAGGAAAGCCAAGTTTGGCTATTCTGGTCACTTTGAGGTAATGAGAATTATGTCATACTGTTAGCTAATATACTTTCCTTCCTACTTCCCAGAAGAACTTAAAAAATCCAATAAAAAACTCCACAGCTCCTTAATCATGAGCTATTAATTACATCTGGATTATTCTAAGCTCTAAAGGGATAGTTCCCAAAGACATCCACATGGAAATCTCACTGGCACATCCAATATCCAACTTACCCTTGCTTTCTATACTCTCTCTGCAAGTTAGTAGAAACAGGTTTTGCCAGCCAGAAAGGCTTTCCTCCAGCTTTGCCCAGCCAGGTCAGGTCATAACCAGTCTAACTCTCTACTCTATTGATCTTTTTTTTGTTGCCTCTTGCCCAGACACTGTCTTCTCCCCATACTGCTCCCCCAATACTAGCTCAATTAAGACTCCCAGGAACAACTCCTTTTCCCAGTGGTGGAAAGGCGATCTTTTGCTAGTACCACTCAAATGAGCAAGGAATCACTATCCACAGTCCTTATGAAAAGATGGAAGATCATGGAGTTTGACACCTGTTCTGCCACTGCAACTGCTATTATCTCCTCCTGATCTTGGGGGCATGGACACCTGCCTGCACCCTTAGATGTCTGAGCCTTTCCATTTACTCTTTAACAAAAATAAGGATAGAGACAAAACTTTCCTAAAGTCATAGTGCTGATTAATGACACAGTTGGGATAAATATAGATTCTATGGGTCCTCACTTCTGTAACTCACTCTTTCCCCATGAGAAAAAATTCCCATGCAGTACAATCCTTAATTGAAATTGAAAAGTAGAAGGTACTTTAGAAATCACTTCATTTAACAGAAGAGAACATAACACCTAAAGAAGTGACTTGGCAGTGAGGGGTGGAAATGCTAGCTGAATCTAGAGGAGGTTGTTTCAAAGGCAGATTTATATGGTATCTCATTTGAAGGGCATGAAGACGGAAAGGAAAGGATGGCTATTATTCTCTGACAGCTGTTGAATTAAAGTGGACTTAAGTAAACAGTTAAACTTCAATATTAAAACCAAAACAAAAGTATGCTTTGCCTCCTGAAGAGAAATGGTTCAGTGGTAAAAAGATCTGCTTCCTGACTCAACTTTTCAGCTCATCTTCTTTAAAAATTGCAGCATGAAATTTCAGTGTGAAAGATTTGAGTTCTCAAGTTTCTGTGGCAATTTATTTCTTCACTTTCACCAAAAAGTTATATGCAAGACCATAATATGTTTTTGGATGTGGGATTAGTCAGTTTGAGTGTGTCTAAATCTATTCTAATAAAAGGAGCTTCTTCTAGTATTAAAAATATGGAGCCATGAAAAAGAGGGACCATCTCAGAAATTAATAATAATTTAACAGACTTGTTCATGTTTTACTACCTAACATTTGGCTTTCAATAATGTTGAATAAGTAAGATTCACCCAACCAACAATAATGTTATGATGTAATATTAGGTCTGGAAATGAGGCAATGTTCACTAATTACACATTCCTAGTTCATTAAAATAAATTCAGGAATTAGCAATCATCATTTGGAATCTAAAGAACAGGGAGAAGGCAAAACAAAACAAAACAAACAAACAAACAAAAAAACCCCCCCAAAACAAAACCCAGATCCACAAATTCAAGTGAAAATTCCAATAGGGGAAAATAGTGTGAGTGTGACTCATAAAATACAGCCTTTAACCAATCTAACTGTATAATAATGGTGCCATTTTTAGACATCTTGTTAATCATATATCAGAGATATGACCAAATTTATCTAATATTGACTTAATTTAATTCTAATTCAAATAACTCAACTAGCAGTCTGCCCATCCACACAAGTCACTGTCAAGATTTTTAAAGTATAGGAATAAGTTTAGCAATTAGTCACTGCATTCAAAGTTGTTCTTCTATTCTTGTCAACAAAACTAAGGATGAGATACCTAAGAAAGAACTCATTTTATAAATATCTTATTAGGGATAATTTAATGAATTAAAAATCAATCCCAAGTAAGGGTACATAATTTCCAATTCAGTGTGTCTGTGACTCACTGAAGAATCATGTGAAGAAGACTGGATCTGGTGGTCATCAGAGAAGGAGAGGCTCGATCAAACAATGGCTCTTGTATTGTTGGCCAAAAGTCACAACCTCTTGGCCTTGGATTTCTTCATCTGTAAACTACGGGGGTTAGCCTACATGACCTTTGAGCTCCTTTCTAGTTGTCAATCTTTAATCCTATGAATGTGCCCCAGGGATCCAAAGGTCAGAACACCCTAAGGATTCATATCTCCCCTAGCCTAATGGAGGGTTGTACTCCTAAATCCCACATTAGACAGCTATTGGTTATGTCACTCTGGACAAATCACTAACTTTCCGCATCCAGATTTTTGTGAGATGATGATGAGAAGAACAGCATCAACCTCCAAGATAATGAGGATCATAAGAAATGAAGGTAACTTTCTACTATTACTTATCTCTGTTAATGCACATTGCAATCTTCGGAAGACTAGTGTATTTTATGAGGAGTAACCTTTTCAGGTGTGCAAATTTTTTCCCTGGATGATATTTAATCAGCAATTATCTTGACTGTAGAAAAGGACAGAATGAGATGGGACATGAGGGGAATAAAATGAATGACCTTCAAACTTAAAAAAAAAAAAAAAAAAGAAAGAAAAGAAGAAAAAGAAAAAAGAAAAGGAAGAAAAATTATGGCTATAATCTAAGTTGGGGGGGAAAATGTCCTTAGCAAAAATAAAACACAAAGAACTCTACCACCTAAGTGACAGCCAGAGTTTTGCTGTTGTAACTAGATTGGGTAGCAAACAAATAGACTCTTTAATACAGTACCCCAAACATAATATGAAAGAATCCTTAATGGGCAGACCTTATGGGTTAAGCTCACACTCCCTGTTACCATGGCAAGGAGAGCTACAGGCTACGTTGATACAGGAACAGTAAGAGAATTCTGTTGCAGGCACAAGTAAAGAAGGGTGTCATAAAGTTATCCACATGGCCACATGTGTGGCTGGAGTTAGGCTAGGCCCTACCAGGCATGCAAAGCAGCGGTTGCTGGAGAATTCAAGTATGACTAGCATGTCCCATAATTGGGAGGCTCATTCAGAGTAAAGAACTTCACCATCTAGGGAAACAACCACCCAGGAGACATGCCCACTGGCCTTAGCAAGTATTGCTCTCAGGATTCTTTGAAGAAGCAGAGTGCTCACCACCAGACACCCTGGCCCAGCTGCAGAAATGGATGAAGTCTGAACTGAAGATAAAGTATTACTCTGCCTTGCTAAAGATTAGCGGGCTTGCCTGATCTGTAGCTGCAAACACGTTTGTAGGTTGTGAGTTTCTTAAAAGCAAGGACTGATTTCTTTTTTCCAATGTTTAACATGATCTTTAATAAAGGAATCTCTTAATAAATTAAATGCTTAGCATAACCCTTATTTCATTTGTAAATTCATTCAGAATCAAGAACTCTTTAATCCAGACTTGCTGTCATTGTTTAAAACAAAACTTCTATCTCAGTTTTCTGATCTACAAAACATAATACCTATAACTTTCTTCACATGAAATCATACTATATTAATATGAATTATTAGCTTAACAGAATAGTGTGAGATGGTAAACTTCATTAAATATTTCTTGAATTAAATACTAGTCAATTCTAGGATTTTAAAATCAATGGTACTCATGAATGTGACTCTATATCACGTATGATAGAGTATATAAATTAGAACTCTAATCTGTTTTAGTTTTATTATTATATTTGTTAATTACACAGATTTCTGAAGCACAGTTTTCATCATGCTGCTTTCCTCTAAAATACCTTTCCTTAGGTCACAAAAAAGGAGAGCAAAAGATTGGGGAAAGGACAAAGGAAGATAGGGATTCAGGGGATATTCTGCAATTCACATGTGCACAGGGCTAATAGGGGCCAGGAAGAAATGGGTTCAGAAAGTAAAGTGAAAAGTTTCTACAGACAAAAGCAAACTACATTAATCATTTAGAGCAGAATACTTAATAAGTGCATGAAAAAAAGCATTCAAGTTTTTCTACAGATGGATTTCTTCTCCCTTTAGTTGTCAGGGGAGGACTCATGAAGGCCATGGTAGGACAGCTAGATCATAAAGAATAGGAAGCATTTTGTTGCATTCTAAGCAAGTGAACTGTCAACACAAAAAGCAAATAGGTCTGGAGAGACCAAGATCTGAGTTAGAGAATGACATAGGCTAAGGATTGAGTCCTGGACAGTATTATCAGCATAGGGCAAAACTGGAGAGAAAATAAGGAAGGAGAGAACTATCTAAGAATATAGAAAAAAGAAGGTAAGGGAAAGAAGCAAGAGTCAAAGAAACCAAGAGGAAGATAGTTTTAAGAACGAATAGTTAACATTATTGAATGCTACACAGAAGTTAAGAAAAATGAAATCTGAAAACATCAATGGATTTAGCAATCTTTAAGTTACTGGTGACCTTTGAGCAGTTTCGGAGGAATGGTATGAATTACAGGGGTGATTGGGAAGATTAAATCCACAAGGAACTTGATCAGATCGGAATTAGAACCTAAAATCATGGGCCACGATAATGCTTTACACTATAAATTATATTTGTAATTTAACATCATCCTTCTAGTGAACAATCATTTCAATTAGTAGCTATCCTTTCTATATTGCTCGGTGTAGGGGTATGGTCTGTGATCTAGAAAATTCACAGAATTTTTTGGCCCTCTCTTCCTAGAAAAAGTGAATTATTATGGTTTAAAAGATAAAATATGCTGATATTATACAACACTACACATGTATTTTATGCAATTCTGAGTCTCTAAACTCGTTCTGTGTTGTTTGCTGGAATTCTTATGTTGTCTGTGGCTTCTGCAAAGCTCCCAAAAAATTCTCATTTAATTTCTTATGCTGGCCTATGATATACTATAATCTAAACAGTGCAAGTCATGATGTTGAGGGGACAACTGTGATTCACATAAACAAGAAAAATGTTTTGCTCCTACAAAAGGACATACTGGAGGAAAAATACTTCTAACATTAGTTAACTAGTTAAAGAAATAACTAGTTAAATAAAGAAAATCAAAATACTGTAATAATGCCATAAGAGTTGAAATTGCCCAGATTAAAGCAGCCTGGTTTAGGGGTCAGAATGCTGGATTTGAACTTGCCTGGGATGATGGAGTAAGCAGCAAAGCTGTGCTTCATCCCCACTTTGATCTGAATTGATAAAACTTGGTACTATGGAATAGGAACTTGAGAAGACCAAGCCATTCAGATGACAGGCAATTTTTCCAAGTAATTCTACACATGATCTAAAATAAATAAATCTACATAAGAAACCCATTTGAATTCGCTCTTCTCCATCCCTCTTGGCCTTGGTCCTATGGGCACTTTGCTGAACCTTTGAATGGAATTTAAGGCAACTGGCATATGAAGGAATAATCAATAAGATAAATAAAAAGCAACTTAAGTTAAAAAATCTAGGCCAAATATTGGAAAAGACTGCCAAGGCTTGAGACCCTGACATAAGATGGTGCAATATATGAGAGCTAGTCCTGGAATCAATAAGACAACCTGAGTTCAAATTGAGGCACAGGTACTAACTAGCTGTGCGACCCAGGGCAAGTCACTTACCCTCTGTTTGTCTTTGTTTTCTCATCTGTAAAATGGGAGATAATTAGTACCTACTTCCCAGGGGTTATTGTGAGAATCAAAATAACTGCAAAAGACATGGTACAATGCAGAGCACATGTTAGCTATTATTATGTATTTCTACTATTTTGAATAAAAAGAATACTAAAAGTAGCAAGACAATCTTGAATGATTATGAAATCATAATTTCCAAGTTATATAGTATTTTACTGTTTAAAACACTTCATATATAACTTAATTTGATCTTCACAGCAGCTTGCAAGAACCTCACTTGTCTGGGTGAGAACTGGCTGTTTCAGGGTCCTGTTTGAAGTTGGCAAGTGGAAAAGCCCAGACTCAATCATGTTTCTTGATGTGAAGCTTCTTGGGAGCCAAGACCTGATCCTTCTCTGTATTTGTATCCCCAGTGCTTGAGGAACTGGCTTTCAAGTGCACATCTGATGACTGTTAAGTTCTATACCCTTAAAATCACTTAGGTCTATTAAGTTATGGAAACCTTTGAGGTGCAGCCATCTGGCCCAGCCCATATATGTGAACAATATCAGCAGTTAGCATTTATAGAGAGCTTTAAAGGTTTGTAAAAATTCAACTGGACCTACTAGCTTTGCTTGAAACTGTCCATTTAAGGGGAACCCATTACTTTATGAAACAACCAATCAATAAGCATTTATAAACTAACTGCCTACTAAGTTTCCAGGCATTGTTCTACATACTTCACTGGGAGAAGCCCCAAAGGTTTTCAGTCTGCCTTATACCAAGCCTAACTTTGTAGTCCAGCTGAACTGGGACAGGCCTTTCCATGAACTCAGCATCACCCACCTCCACGTGTAAGGTACTAACTAGACTATATCTTGAATCCACTGCTTCATTAAGTGGGCTTTTCAGAAGCCCTATCAATTTTCTAGATCCATCCTGATGCTTCTTCTTTACTTGATTTCTCAAGTTGTTGGTACTTGCTCTCCCACTTCCAATAGTCCTTTAACTACACTTTTCGTGAACCTCTTTTAGCTGCCTGAAGGGCAGGTACTGCTTTTCAGTACACTCAATAAAGATGCTCAGTGAATTGAGATCCAGATTCTAGTTCTGGCTCTGCCACTAAGTATATCCCCAGATAAGTCACTTAGTCTTCTGGACTTTCTCATCTATCAAATGAAAGGGTTGACCAGATTATTTCTGAAGCTCTTCCAAGTCTAGTATTTCTTTGCCTGTGGCCTTGTGAATTTATCCTCAATGGAACCTCAGGACCTCCCAAATCTTTCTACAGCATTCATAACAAGAGGCTAATTGGTTAGCCCAGGCCTCCAGACCTTCCTTGCCCACGTTGTCACTTTATAATTAAGGCTTGTCTCTAGTTCCTGCCTCTGAAGGCCTCTCGAGGCAAGGAATCTCTTGGCAGGCTTCTCAGACAACCTCTGGATGACAGTGTCATTCCTAAAAGGTACTAGTACTAACAATTGCCCTCTTTACTTGTGATCTGACCCAACCAAGTACAGTAGGACTGTCACCTCCTCACCTCCCTAACCTGAGACATTGTGCGTCTCTAAATACAGCCTAGGAACAGTCTGGCCTTTGGGCTATCACATTACATGGTATTCCATGCTTCTATGAACAGAAGGGAGGGTAGTACCTTCCACCTTTATCACTGCTGTTCTTAACATTAACAAGAACCAAATCTTAATTGTTGCATCATTTTTAAGAGAAGGTAATTTGGCTTTCAATCCAATGTATGACTGTAATCCTTTCAGTTCCATTTCTAGCTGGTCAATCTAGGGCTACAATCCATACACAGAATTACTTCTCTTTAAACTCTTGCAGATACTGAATATAGCAGTAGAAAACCAATTCTATTAAAATGTTTGAACTGAGCCATAGTCCATAATTCCTTCTGTGCCCAGTAGGGGGTCCAAATGTCAAATTCTAATTGCTTTACATTACCTACAATACAAGTATTGGAGATATTAACTCTACTTTCCATAGGGTTATTTTAGCCAACTTAAGTGAGGAGGCTGTGTGTCAGAAGAGAAGGGAGACCAAAATCTTTTGAGTCAGGCAGTAACAGGTATATCAGAAATGGTGATAGGAAGGCTGTGTGTTCCAATCCTGACCCTAACAATCCTGACTGCTATCCATATGACTTGTGCAGATCCTCTTATCTGTAGGAGCCTCTAAGGTACTTAATCTATGATTCTATGAATTGCCTTCTCTCCTACTTAACTCTTATTAAAGCAATCAATAATCTAGCTTTATTTTTGTATTAACATTGATAGGGTGATAAGACTGAAAGATCACTGGACACACAGAGAAGCCCTGAGTTCAAATGTTAGCATTGCTATTACCTAACAATGAACAAGTCATTTAGCTTCTTAGGGCCTGTTTCCTCATCTGCAAAATGGGACAAAGGGTCCCTTTCTGGCATGAAATTTATGATCCGATGATTATATCTATCATCAAGTTAGATATAAGAAAACTTAATGAAGCCAATAAAACTCTAGAAGCAATTTTTTGGGCATTAGAATGGGCATAATTTTATTTTTAAAATCCCAGTGAACACAAAGTTCTTATGAAGAGGATAATAAATACTAGTTGAGCAACTAAATTCTTAGGTGATGTATATGAAGGGCTGACCTTATAATTTATTATGGGAAAAGTGGTTTACAGACTTACTAAATGATATATACACTCAGCAACTTCTCCATAATGATTTCTACTACTGGGTTTAACTTTAGTTACTGAAGAATGCTTCTACCTGTAAGTATGAGCATTCTAAAAGGGATAAGGGGCTCCATTCAGCTTTGGCTTTAGAAAATTCTTCCTTTTCTGACGACGAAAATGCATTTTTTTCAGTTCACTTAAAAGTTAAATTCCCCATTACTGGAATTCCCCAAACAGCAGCTGGATGACCATTTTTGTCAAAGATTCATTAAAGGTTTGGACCACAGTACTTCTGAGATTCCTTTCAACTGATTTTTTTTTCTCATTTTTTTTTTAGCATGATATATTCATGTTTTAAGTTAATTAGAATTTAATGACTACTTTCCTGTTTTATTCACCAATCCATATATTGAAGCAATTATTCCAAAGTGAAATATTGAAGGAAAAAATTCAGGAATAGAAATATTAATTTTTTAAAAATTATGCAAATTCTCTAGTCAAACTAGGAGTGGCCATTTGCTTAATGGGCACTTAAAAACATAAGCATTGGAATAATAAGACTTAGGAATTATCTCATCTGATCTGGTAAATTTAATTGAGAAAACTGAAGACCAGAGAGATGAAAGAATTTCTCTACTTACAAACAATTCCAGCATGTATAATCATTCCCTTTATAATAGGTGGATGTACTTGTTCAGTTTATAGAAAATTAGAATGGAAGGTCCTTGAAGGAACTTTTCCTTTTGTCTTTCTACCATCAAGACGCAGCACATTGCCTTGTACAAAATGTATAATTGATGTATGTTTGCTGAATTGAAATAATACATTTATAAAGCAAATTCACTTTTACCAGAATCTCAACTGAAAATTAGATCTTGAGTAAAATAATTTCTCCCACTATTAGGAAGTCAATAGTTTCATAAAATCATCACTTCTGCCATTCTTAATTTTAATAAAGGCTGAAATTAGCTGGATCTAATAGTTTAAAGCAAACTGATACAAAAGACACTTGACACTTCTACTTGTATCTAACAGCTACTATATATCTTCAAATATCTGTATTGCTATTTCTCTAAAGAATCTGAATTTTATATTAGGCTAAGTCAACTTCAGAAAGCACAATAACCTGGAGGCTTGCCAGTAGGCCTTTTTACAAGTTTCTCTCAGATAAGCAGAGAAGCCAAGAACAGCTTGCGGCATGTGAAGGAACTAGAAGTAACTATTGTCTCTTGTTTTCTTGGTTCCTTGTACTGATCATACATGTTTCTCCAGTGTGGCAATGAGGATCTCGTGTCTGTATTATCCAATCCCAGATTTAGAGATCAGTAGCTGGGGGTTGGCTCCTATCCGTTTTGGTCTGTCTAGGGATGATTCAGGTATGTTTTAAATGCACTAAACAAAATCTATAGGGTAACAAAGGTAATTAAGTATATGGGAAGCTTTAAACTATTTCCAGGTTCCCAGGCATGAAAACCCAAGTAGCAAAACCCTTTCATTTTTTACAAAAGCAAACTGAAGCCCAAAGTTGGTGGACATGCCAAGTCATGTGGGTAATAAATGACAGAACTCAAATTTGAATCTAGTCTATGAATCTGAAGTACCTTCTCCTATATATTAATGTTCCTATACATTAACACTAATCAAATGACTTAAGTTCTAGAAATTGGGTACTCTTGTTATTAGTATAGAAAACTACTACAAGGCGTCTTGATAAAGTGAGCTACTCATCTTCCCTTCTGAGAAGGCACTACAAAGTTAAAACAGTCCAATTTTGGGTTTGGCTGGATAAAAGAAAGTTTCCTAATGTCTGTGACCTTTAGAGTCAGCTTCCCAGATAAGGTTAATACTTGTTAGCAAATTGTATAAATGAAAACTGGCTTTATCTGAAAATTACTTAAAGTAAAACACTAAATACGATGAATTTTCCCAGCAATAGTAAGCAATAGAGTTGGTCACAAGTCCCTATTCTTCGGCACAGACTGTGTTAACCTGGGCAAATCGTTCAACCTCAAAGGGTTCCCAGGCAAGGCTTGGAATTGCAAAATGCCAATTTCCAGTGGTAGACTGAAGATGACCCTTCTAAATTAAGGATATCACAGATCCTCTAAAAACCTCTTTAAAACACCCAGTGGCACAGCTAGAAAATTTTGTCCTCTGCTTTTCCCTGTTAAATTAAAAACTTAAAACAAAAAAGACAACTTTCTTATCCTGTACTAAACAAAAATAAAGGAAACCCCAAGCCCAGGCAATTATGTGGGCAGCATTTCTCATATTCATCTATAAATATCTCTTGCTGAATTAACCGAAAGCAGGATTAGGCAGGATGGACCAGGAAAGTTTATGTCACTTCTGGGTTGGTATCTTAATAGCCCCTTCTGTGTGGCTACAGTCTCTAGGTTTAAGTGGATTTCGGCGACTTTGCTTTTAAAAATATGTGTGCATTTAAATGTATGATCACAGTACTTTAATTGCAGTAAGTTGCCAAACAAAATGTCTGTGTCCCTCCTTTTGTAGCTATTTTAAGACACTGTAACAGCTATCCATAGTGTGACTTCTGTTCTTTAAGAACTTGGATTGAGCTCTTGCTGTACAATTGAGATTTAGTATTAACAGTAGCTAGGTAAGCTTGGTGCTCAAATTGGAAATGTATACAAATAAAAAAATTCAAACTATAAACATTTCACTGCATATTCATGTGGTAGTCATAATACTTTAAAAAAATATAAACTGCACTGCTTAATCAAGTGAATTGTACTGGTTAAAAATTGTAAAAAGTTTGTGAATTCTCTAGTCAACACAAATTTTATGATAATGTAAATAAAGTTTTTATTTTATTTAATCTAGGCTCTTCAAATCCTGAACCTTGGTTCCATTCTCCAGTTGTCTCCAGTACAGGGCAGCAAGGTTTTACAAGCATTAACCAGAAGAGCTGACATAAGCAGGTAGACATGTACTAATATTTATGTAGCCAGCAATAAATACTTTGCAAGTTATCAAAAAAGACATGGTCTCATTTGGTTGGACTAAAGGAGTTTAAAGTTCTAAGTAATTTAGCCCTCAAAGATGGAAGGTATTAACAAAAGTCGTAGTTCCATTCAAATCAGCCCTCAGCGGCTCAGAGTTCCTGAGTCTGCAGCTAGAGCACAATTTCACCACAAGTGAACATAAATCATGCTATGAAACTGTCACTTCACTCTCCCACACCTGGGAAATAGCTCATCACTTAAAATTTCCAGACACTAGAGTTCTTTTGCTGTAAGATGAAACTCACTGAAATATTTATTTTAATCTTTCAAGTCCTCTAAGCTGCATCTTTAAGCTTGACATGTAGAATTATCACTTCTTTGCTCTTCCACACCTGTAAGGCCAGCGGCCAAAAACAAAGTTCTTAAAAAATGTGTAGCCTGTACACCTGGTGTTTACGCCATAAGCGCATATCTCACACTAATTTTTATTCCTTCTTGGCTCTTAATTAAGATCGCATCTGGAGGTTTGCCTCCTTAATCCCTAAAGATAATGGATAACATTTATACAGAGCTTCAAGGTTTACAAGGATTTTACATATGTTAACTTGAAGAAAAGTGCAGGTTAAAAAAAAAAACAAAACAAACAAAAAACAAAGCAAAACCCAAAACCCATTCCCTCCAAAAGACAGAAGAACAAGCTGGCCCACCCCTTCCTCCAACAGGCAGGGAAAATATCAACTCCGGGCATCTGCCTGAATTCTGGCCTATCTGGCAACAATCCGTGTTAAAAAGTAGCTTAAAGAGACCAGGGGAAGGGAGATGTTGCTGAGCGCCTAGACCAAGAGCCGCCCCACTCAGAGGGAGGGCTGCACCAGCCAAAGCTCCTAAGCTCGGCATGATGGAAGGAAGGGAAGAGGAATAGAGAAGGGATGCCAGGAGGAAGGGGAAGGGATGCAGGGAGGGACAGACGGAAGGAAGGGGAAAGGATGAAGAGGGGGGAGAGGGAAGGGGAAAAAGAGGGAAATCGGAAGGCAGAGAGAGGAAGGGGCACGGATGGAGGGAGAGAAGAGACGCGAGAAGGGCAAGGCTGGGGCTCGGAGCGGAGGGAGAATCCCGTCACTACAGGGAGGCCCCCTGGAAGGCCGGGGACGGCAAGGCTCAAATTCAGGCGCCCGCGAGCCCGGAGGACAAAGGGCGGCCCAGGCTTTGTGTGGGCCCCAGAGGCCGGGTCTCGGACGCTGGGCTCCCAGGCCAGGCCGGCGGGGGTGGGGCGGCCCGCTAACCCCCTCGCTACCCTATCTTCCCGCCCGTTTCCCCTTCCACCCCTCCCTGCCCGCGCGCCCCCGCCCTCACCGGGCCCGTAGAACTTGCTGCCTTTGGTCACGTCGAACACTTTGCCGTTGACGGCGAGCAGGATGCGCGGCGTGCGCGTGCCGTCGTACTGGCGCAGCTGCTCCAGGGTGAAGTCGCGCTTCTTCATGCGCGGCAGCGAGGCGGCTGGGCTGTCCGGACTAGCCCCGGCGCCCGCGCCCAGCCCGCGCCGGCCCCAGCGCACCCACAGCCGGTAGGCCCCGAGCAGCACGAGCAGCACGAGCAGCACGTTCAGCAGCATCTCGCCGCCGCCGCCGCCGTCGCTGCTGCCGCCGCCCGCGGGCCACAGCGTCCAGCCACCGCCGCTGCCGCCGCCGCCCTCCTCCGCGCCGCCCGCCGGCGCCTCGCCGCCGGCCTCGCCGCCGCCGCCGCCCCCGCCGCCGCTGCTGCTGCTACTACTATCACTGCCGCCGCCCAGGGTGCCGAGCTTCAAGTCCCCATCGCCTGCCGCCATCACTGTCCGCCCGCCCCGCCCTCTGACCCGCCCCTGACCCCGCCCCTCAGGGGGTCTCTCGACCAATGGCAGCGTGCTGGGGGAGGGACCGTGGCAGGGTCACGATCGCACGGGAGGGGGCGGGGCAGAGACGTTGGTCCGGCCCGCCCACCTCGAGCCGTCTCCTCCTCCGCGGCGTTCGCGCACGCCACGCTGCCCCACCCACATAGTCCACACTTCCCTCCTCTCCTTCCTTTCTCCTTGGAGTGGGGAGGAGGGACTTCAACTGCCTGTCGCGAGGAGGGGGCGGGGTGCAAGCTCTAGGTGCGTAGCGCCACGCGTCCCTCCTCTCACCATCTCCGGCCCCACCCAGCCCCTCCTACTCAAGGGACCTCCGCCCTTCGCGCACGCGCAGTTCCTGCCTGCTCCCTTCCCCCCCCCCCCCCCAATCGTACTGGTTTGGCGCTTGCGCGAGTTGGAAACTCGGACTAGTGCTTCCCGCGGTGGCTGAACGTTTCTGGGCTTGCTCGGAGAAGGTGGGTGGAGCTGGAGAAGCGCAGCTCTAAAGAGGTCGTCGGGAATCCTGTTCGGCCTGTCCCTCGTTTTACCTACTGGGAAACCTCGTCCCGGGAGGCCGAATGACTAGTGCTAGTATGTGAACCAAGCTCTGGGACGCCAGATGCTGTCCGATGGATCTGCAGTCCGCCGAATGTGCCAGCCTCATGGCCTTAATCCCTAGGGTCGGCTCCCCGACCCCCGCTCGCTACTCTCGGAGCCTTGGCACTTTTCCCACGCTTGCAGTGCGATTCACTGCCACCCCCCAGAATCCCCGAGGGGGGTGCTCCTTGGGAAAGTCACCCCCCTCACTAGTGCTATTTGGTACGTCTGTCCGCGTTAGGATGTAAGCGTTGGAGGCAGGCCTTGACTTTGCACACCCTAAGTAGTTAATAAATGCTCGTGGACTGCGTTGTGCCGCGCCCCCCGGTTCTCTGGTATCTATTTCGTCTATTTAAAGGCCCCCAAATAAGGGCCTCGAGGGCATGAAGTGCTCGTCCCCACAGGGTCCGTCTCCCGGACTTTAGTCGGACCCTGAGAAGTTAAGAATCTCTCCTGGAGCTGAGTAGCTCTCGCCTCCGTGGGGAGGCGGGGGAGGAAGAAGAGGGGCGCTCTGTGCTGGGTGGGGTCCCCGGGGGGGAGGGGATGTCAGCGCGCATTTAGGGTTAGGGCCCCCCGGGAGGCTGCCTCTGCCCCTCAGTCCCCCTCTACTGATCCTAAGGTGAAAAATGTGTGACCAGTTAAAAACTTAACTCCAAACTCTATAGTTTGCCAAAAGAAACTGAGCATATCAACTTTAAGGAAATATCCTTATTCACTATATCCTTTTCGTCCAATTCATAGTATTGTAGGGCTGGAAGGGACCTTAGAGATCACTTAAGCCCCCCTTGTGGTGCGGTGACACGGATTCCCCCACGTACGATTTGGCAAAACCTAGAGGATTCCCCTCTTAGAATGATTTTAAAATTCGTAATGAAGGAAACATTAAATTGTAGAGGGCAGTGAAAATAAAGTAATCCTCCCCAGCCCGGTTCATAGCCCTCCTCTCCTCCCTACAAAACTCGGGGGCTCGGTAAATGGCAGGTTAAGAACCTCTGATCTAGACCACACCCCTTTATTTTATAAAGAGACGAAGGCAATGGATTTGTTCAAGGTTCCAACCTATCCGAGAGAGGCTTTTCCCAAAGTGGTTTTACCCCACCCCAGGATGTGCTGGTAAACGTTAACAACTAACCCTCAAAAAAGGGTGTGTGTGAGAGAGACACTTTAAAATTTTAATCTGCATTGTTACGATTCACTTTTAGTTGTTGTTGCTTTTTTGTTGATTTATATTTTTGTAAAGGTGGAATTTTATATATATAAACAAGTATTTGCGTTGGGCATTTAGCATTTGTCCCTTTAGCTTAATAAAATTTGATGGATAGGTTTTCATTTTCCAAGAATTGACCGTTAAACAATACACCCAATTAGAAACTCTTGCTGTATACACCCCCCCCCCCCAATTATTATATATGGTCAAAGGCAAAAAGTGAAATTGCTAGAAAGGAGCGGAATAAAAGCAACAGATATCCCTCCACCACTCTCTTTAAAAATTAAAATCGTATGACGTGAAGACCTTTTTTTTTCCTCATAGGAATAACCATGAGTATAATCAAATCACTATGGAGACTGGAGGACAGGCTGTTGTGTTTTATTATGTGTCTGTCCTTTTTTTGTTTTACTATGGGTGTATGTCTTTTGGTAGCGTGAGGGATTTCCATAAAGACTGGAGGTAATGTCTAAATCAAAACACAAAACAGCCCGATTAAGGCTCATTCAGTCACTTCCCGAGGTAGAATTATTTAAACTGAAATTGAAACAGTTGGTTTTCAGTTTGAGCTGGCTCCGCCGTGCCCTGTACTCATTCATTCTGCTGTATCACCTTGTTCTTTTGTTCTGAGCTGTTCATACTGTCCCTATGCCTAACATCTCGGACTAACAAGATTTCCTAAGGCAAAAGTTCCTACGGCACATTCATCACCCTCTATTCACAACGGGTAAACAGGAAGGGAAGGCTCCTTCAGAAAAGATATTAGGTGACCTAGGGGAACATTTGCTTGTCCCCCAACTCGGGCTGGGGGATGGGAGATTTACCTTAGTTGCCTGGGTCAAAAGTGGAGTGTTTTACATTACTACATCTACTACTCCTAGGGGCAAAATATAACTCCTGCTTCAAATGGTCAAGGAGACCCTAATTTCAAACTGGCAATCTCTTTCCCTCTCTGTATTTATCTGTCTCCTCTGCTTCTCTTTTTCTCTCTTCTTTCTCTCGTTTTTCTCTTTTTCTTTCTCTCCCTCTCCTCTTTTTTTTCTTTCCTTCTTTCTTCTTCCTCCTTCTCCTCCTCCTCCTCTTTCTCATTCTCTCTCTCCCCTCTTCATCTCCTTTTTACCTTTCCCTTTCTCCCCTCTTTTTAGACTGTTTTCCTTCTATGAACCTTCCTCCCCAGCCCATCTATCATTCTCTGTCACTGTCGATGTTTCTCAAAGTTCCTTCCCAAGAACTCCTATGCTAGAAGTTAGATGACTTATCCAAAGTCAGTCAGAAAATAAAAAGTGGAGTAAGAACATGAGCTCTTCAGATGCCAAATACAAGGCTCTTTTTTCTACCATAAGACACATAGCAGAGCCTTCCCTCACCTCCACCCCTAATTTAGCCAATACAATTTGCCTTTTGATTGTTTTCCATTGCAGGTGGCATTTGTTGGCCTTGTACAGTCACCTCTCTTATAGTTTGATATGAACAGATTAAAAAACCAATTGGTGGTAAGGGTGCAATACTCAGAAAACAACTAGGAAAGGCAGGGCTGTGAGGTCCCTCAGTAATAATCTGTACCTGCTTCTCTGTCCCTCTTCCCTTTAACCCAGAACCATTTCTCTAATTCTTGGACTTTTTTTTGAAAGACTTTAGAACTCTGATCAATGTAATGACAAATAACAATGCTTCAGGAATAAAGATGGAGCACATTATCCATCTTCTGCTATAAAGGTGATGAGCTTGAATGCAAAATGCAAAATAAAGACATTTTTGGACATAGTCAATATGGGAATTTGTTTTGTTGATGTATGCATATTTGTTATGAGGCTTTTTCCCCCTTCTTTGTTCAATTGGAGGGTAGAAGAAAGGGACAGAGAATAAATTTGTATAAGAATAAAGGGGAAAAAAAGTAACAGGAAGGACTTCTGGAGGAAATACAAAGAAGCAGGACAGCTTTGAAAGTAAAAAGTAATTACATGTTTGTTGCAATATCTCTCTTCCAAATTTTAATGCTGATTTCACTTTTCCTGCAAGTATGAATTGTTGACTAATCATTTTCTACCAAGTTACAATCAGGTTGGAGTACACCAAATGCCTTAAGGTTTGAAACCTGGATTACTCTTCTCACATAAACCATTTATATGCTTTTAAGTTCCTTCTCTTGCTTATTCTTTTCTTCTCTCATATGTTTTTTCCTTCCCCCTCTTCATCTCTTCTTTCTTAAAACCAAAAAAACATAGCAAATCCATACCCAAACCATCTATCTGTCTTACTACTTCTCTTTCTTATCCTTAGACTTTAGATTTCTAAAGAGATGCTTATCTTTTTGTTTGATGAAGGAACATTTAGTTCCAGATTTCTCTTGCTTCCAGAGTTTTGATTTCACCAAAGTTTCTACTTTGCCCTGGTCTTTTCATTAGGAATGCCTGAAAAATCTTTTATTACAAATCCATTCCCTCCCTCCCCTACCTTATATGATTATATACAGTTTTGCAGACAGTTATTTTTGGTTGAAGCATCTTTTGCCTTTTGCAATATGTTTCAAGATTTGGAGATGATTGGAGGTGATTATTTTTATTTTAAATTTTCTTTCTGGTTCTAATAGCTATAAGGCAGTTTTCTCTTATGATTTTAAAAAATAATTTTGTTTGATCATTTTTTCAGGGAACCTGATTTTAAAATTTTTAATTTAAAATTCTTTCTCCCTAACTTATTTTTGAATGATTCCCACAATTGATTCTAGTGGCAGGTTTAAAATCGAATTGTTCTCAGGCCTCCTGCAGGTCCTTCTAGCATTGGTACCCAGGCTCTGGGATTTCTTTGAGGCTCATAGTGCTTGAAAAAGTTCACATTCATTCACATTGTCTCCCTATGCAGTCACCCTTACCCACTTCTGTTTTGCAGATTGGGCCTGGGATCTGTCGTCTGATTGAGTCACTCTGGTTTGTGAATTCACTGTTCTAAGCTCTTGCTAATTCAGGTTAATTTGTAAGGCATCTGTCCCATCTCTCTACCTCTGCCAGCTTCCACTTGGGGTAGCTGCACTTTACAAGGGACCCTTCCCTTTGGCTTCCATTACTTCTGAGTTGTGCTGAGCCAA
Source organism: Sminthopsis crassicaudata (assembly GCF_048593235.1). Lineage (NCBI taxonomy): Eukaryota > Metazoa > Chordata > Mammalia > Dasyuromorphia > Dasyuridae > Sminthopsis > Sminthopsis crassicaudata. Next base: position 167,101,576 of record NC_133622.1, on the reverse strand, counting down.
CATTGGCTTCTCTGGCTCAACTCCTCTGCCAGCTTCTAGCTTTCTCAAGTTTTTTGTGTAGTTCCAGACTAGATGGAGGAGCTTACCTCTGTGTCTTTGTAAATTTATTTATTATTGATCTTCCTTATACCAGATCTCTTTTCTATGACTACTCGTGGTATTTCTATAATTTAGACATTCTGGATTTTGGCTTTGATATTAGTGGGCATTTTCAATTTGCATTTTGAAGAGGTACCATTTGATCTTTTCTATTTTCACTTTGCATTTTGTTTCCAATGTATCTGGGCAATTTTATTTGATGATTTCTGGTTTATGTTTCATGGTTTCCAGAATGTCTGATGATTCTTCAATTATTCCTTCTCAAAAATTTTCCCCCCAAATCAGTTGTTTTTGATAGTATGTACTTTTTACCTTCTTTGTAAATTTTTACTTTTTTTGACTTTGTTCTCATATTTCTTTTTGTCTCATGGAATCAGGGAGTTCAGTGTAACTCATTGCTTTTCTCTGTTCTAAGCTATTTAGGCCCTAGTCCATCCTCTCCTCAATTCTAATTGATTTTTATTTCTCCCCAGCTTTTTGAAGTCCTTGTGGCAGATTTTATAAGGAGGTTCTTATTCTCATGATGGGGTTCCTTTCTTCTGTGTTTACTTGAGTCCTCTTAATCCATAGTGTTTCTCCATAATAGTTGGCATCTTCTTTATTTTATTCTTTCCTCCAGCCTCAGTTCCCATGTCAGGACTCTCCTTTCCCTTTTGGGGCAGGGCAGCCATCTTTGGCCAAGTTCATGCTTTTTTTCTGGATACTACTCCCATTACCCTTCTGGATGGACCCATTCCCTGACCTTTTTCTCTGCCTGGTGGTGGCCCCATGCCAGTGCTGGCTTCAGTTCTTCTTGACTAATCTCCACCCAGGAACTGTCTCCACCCTTTTGCCATAGCCTTGGCAGGCCCTAACTTGATCAAGCTGATCTTGTGCCTCCTGGAGATGCCCCCACGCCCTATCCCTGCCTCAGCCTTGCTATGCATCCCTGGACTGTCTCTGGCTCTTGCTGAGATTCCTTCAGCAGCTGGCTTCAGGCCTCTTGGGGGAACTTCCAGCCCATGGATTGCCACAAAGCTGGGCGGTCCCTCTCTTTTAGCTTTGACACCCCCTGTTCCCCTTGGGGAGCCAGAGTGAATATTTTCCTGCCTGGCTGGGTTTCCCCATGCAGTAATCTAGTGGGGGCTGGCTCTGTTCCCTACAGCTCTGACAAGACCTCACTGGCTTCAAGCCCCATTTATCAGAGCTTTTCCTGGCTTTTGGCTTCTGATTTCCGGGAGCTGACTTCTTTGAGTTTCCATGGGCATCTGGCCATTTTAGGCATTTCTGGACTGAATGGAGATGCATGCTAATGTTTCCCCTTCATCTTCTTGGTCATTTCATCTTCTTTAGGACCTTGAATATTGTTATTTTAACCAAGTCCACCTTGGTGTCTATTTAAACTTTGACCAATTCTGGGATTTTAGATATTTAGAATAGAGTTATGTAATCTGGGATTAAGATTTCAAGGGGTCCATAAACTTGCTTGAGGGAAAAAAAATCTCATTAACCTCTAACTGAAATTTAGCCTTTCCTTGACTATGAAAGAGAAGTTCAAAGGCTCCACTGATAGCCAAAGGAGTTTGTGAATTTAACAAAAAAGGTAGGTGCAGCTAGGTAGCCCAGTGGGTAGAGAACCAGCCCTGAAGTCAGAAGGACCTGAGTTCAAATGTGACCTGAGACATTTAATACTAGCTCTATGACCCTGGGCAAATCACTTAACCCCAATTGCCTCAGCAAAAAAAAAACAAAAACAAAACAAAAGCTTTGGATTTAGAATGATTAGCAAATATTTATGTGAAAACAGATTTCCTTAGTTTGAGAAATTATATTTTATAAACCACAAGATGGGATGGGGGGGCCCCTTAGCTAATTGAAGAGGAAAATCAGAATATATCCCTTAACTGCCTTAAAATATGGGATAATAATAAATAAGGTAACAGATCAAATAAACTCTGAATATTTTGTGTTTCTTGACTAATATATA